>NC_138106.1:71393474-71993474 GCF_964146895.1 Miniopterus schreibersii
TTGGACCAGGTCTTAGTAAAAGAGAAGATGAAGGATTCCAGAAAGACTGAACACTGAAGTTGATTTTATCACCAGGTGAGCTGAAGGTCCAGGGAGGTAGAATTAGGGAGATCTGACAACGGGGGCTGGATTTTGGGAAAAAGCTTCTCATTTCCGGAAAGGTAGGGTTATGTACCAAACAGGGCTGTCAGTCTGGAAAAATAAAGTCATCCTCAAAAAGAGAATCAAACCAAAGTGTATTTAGCAGAGAGAATAGCAGGTTTCAGCTCTGGAAGTCAGGGTGCATGGTCCGCATCACAAGGGGCCTAGACGGCCTCGCTGCCTGGCGCGCTCGCAGAGGCTGGGGCTCAGGAGGAGTCCACAGATTCCGGTTAAATGATGCCATCTGGAAAAGAAGATACAGAAGGCCCAGAAAAGGCACTCGGGTCTTGTTACATGATTGTCAAATGTGATGTTCCCACAGAAAAAATCTCTTGTAAGGCAAAGTATCTACAGGTTTCTGGGATCTGTGTGTAAGTTCCTCTAACTGGTGTGAGAAAGTACCGTTTTCTACTCTTCCCTTATCCATCTCCAAATCCCACAATTATTCAGAAAACAGAGACGGGACCGCTGAATAAAACAGTATCTTCAGGCTGGTCATAAATGCATTTTAGCCCTGAAAGCATTTGAAGTGTTAAGCATACACCTATGTATGTAGCTATTAAAATAGTGTCTCTGATCAAAACATTTGCTTTCAGATATGCACAAATTCAGTAAACTTGCTTTAGGCTTCTTGAGAAACTACAAATTTTATAGGTAACTCTGCATATTAAGCACTGCACTAGAAAGCTATTTGCATGAATCTACTCAAGTGTAAATGGTTCGGCTAGTTAAACATTCATAAGAAAGAGTGTTGATAAACTCCAACTGACTTACCTGTATGTATTTTCTTAAAATGTACATTTTATTTACTCACCTTGAATTTAACTATAATATTCTAAACACAGGTGAAAAATTATTGTTTTGTTGTATAACATTAACTGTTAAAAGTAACCTAAAAATGTCCCTTTAAATTGATCAAATTTAGAAAACATGTGAACTCAAAGAATATAACTTAGTTACCTTGCATATGGAAACAAGGATAATCTGTGAAATTATAGTATTGATTTGAATAATATTATTTCAGTGTATAAGCGGTTTTACTTAAAAAAGACATATTTTAAAAAATAATCACATAGTTCACTAATTAAATAATAGATTGCTGCATTTTTTATTATTTCATATAAAGATGTTCTCCAGAATAGGAAAAAACACAGGATGGACAAAAGCAGGTATACAATTGTTCATGTGGAAAGTAATACAATAATTAATAAATAAAAATATAGGAATAAACTCTTTGTTTCATGTACTTAAAACAGTAAACTTACTTTTGCCCCACCCTGTATGATTAACATTATTTATATGTAAAACCTTTTATTAATCTTTCATTAAATCTAAATACATATTTATACATACACACTTCCATTAATTTCAGTCCATTTTAATTTCAAAACAAATATAAAATTTAACCAGATAAAGTATAATGGCACTAATTATCTAAATAATACCTAGGCATCCCCAACTCATCTCTTTCAAGTGTCTTAGAATTTCTTGAAATGTGGTTTGTTACTTCCCTGTATCATTCCATTTATTTTTTTTTTTGAGGTAGACACTGCCAGCATTAAACAAAGAAACAAACTCTTATCAACTAGTTGAATGTAAACTATTCAAAATCAATAAACTATTCAAAACTAATAGAGAAGTGTGTACATATATTTAGAAATTAAAATGTTTTTATGTTGAAGATAGTAATATTCTAGAGCTGTCACACTTTAACATAATTTAAACTGAGTTATTTGAATCGAGGATTTATCCACAAGATTTTTTCCTGATTCTGAGGCTAGATACATTTTTTTATCCTTTTGAAATCAGGGCAATGCTTGGGGGACCTTATTAAAAAGAATAAACTTGCGAAAATAATTAGCATGCCTATGTTCACTTTATAAACCCAAATGTGAGGAAGTGGCCTTTCGCTAGAGGCTCTAAAACTTCAAATGCAAAGTAAAATATTTCTAGGTGGAGAGGAAGGATTTTGTAGTAATTGAGGATTGAAGAAAGAACACAACTGATAGCTGTTGAAAAGAAATAAGAGGGACTCCATGGAATGTTCTCTGCAGACATTAGATGAGCTGCTCTTGAGGTGTGATCACTCATGACATTCACCTCCCTCTTGTCCTGGCTTACCATGGTTGAAAATATGTTGTAACTTCACATTCCTGGGCTATCCTACAGCATGCTCCTAAGCCTTGCTTCTCATACATCGCCCCAAATATTCCCCTACTTCGGTGATCGCTGCCAACACTGACCGGGACAACTTGTGAGATGATGTGACAGGCCATTGCGTAGTGACTGGCATGTTATTCGCACAGCATGTACTTTGCTAGCACCTGTTCCGTTCCCCTCAGTCCTTTCTCTCTCTCTAAGAGGACAGTTTTTTACATTTTCATTATGTTTGTAACATTCTTCTTTGTTAGCAGTCCTCCCAGACCACCTCTGTTTGCAGTGAGGAAATTGCACAACTCCCCTCTCACGCCTTCAGTTTGTGATCTTTTCTTCTTTTGTAAGAGAAATTTAATACCAAACATGATCTATTGAATATCAACTTAAATTTCAGACTTCATAGTCGTTTGGGCAGTTAGCCTACTATACTTTCCAACAATGTGTTACGATTATTTAAGTTTTTATTTAATTATTTAACTAAATCATATTAAGAGCAAGAGCAAGATATAGCAATCACTTAATTTATTTTCAAGCTCAGAAAGGCAAAGAGGAAAATGCTAATACTGTCTTGGAAACTAGTGAGATACAATAAGAAAATATTTCAAATTCTAAGAAGCTAAAACTCAGAAACACTATCAGCAAAGGGAATAACCAAACTATCTTTGGAAACAGAGCACAAAAACTGTTGATAGAAAAAAATTCATGGGGTAAGAAGTGTGATGAACATAAACTCTTAAATAGGAGGCTTAATTTTAGGCTACAGAATGTCTGATTTATAATGGGAAAGGAAACGTGTATAGGTTTCCAAGAATAAAATATTTTGAAAAGTAAATGATTCCAGATCTTTGAATATTAAGTACTTTAATAACATCAACAGACAAGAATACAGTTAACCTCTCCTGACACCAGTGGCAAAGCTTTTTAAGGGATCTGAGGCGTGAAAATAGAAATTGCAGTTTAAAACTGACCCTAAGTAAATTGAGTAGTTTATATTAGTGGCATTTAAAAAATAATGTTACTTGTCTAAATATTTTCCTCATTTTGAAAAATATTGCAAGTGTGGACTCGTTCTCTAAATTACCATCTACATATAATATATAACAATAATAAAGTATTCTTTTTTGTTTGTTTTCCTCCTTGACTCAAGCTACTGTTTCCAAATCACTTTACAACCTATTTACTTAGATTTTTAAAACTATATTTTTACCTCAATTTATGTATTTAACATTCCATTTTTATGCATGTAATCATTTATTATATTTGTATTGCTGTATAATGTACACTTAGGATATTTCCTTTAATCTATGGAGAAACCTTAGAGTTGAAATAAACAGAATAGACTACTATGCTCCTCCAAAGAATTCAAAACCAAATATTTTGAGTACTCTATTAACTTTATACAAAACCATATGAATGATTCTAAGGAAAAACAATGGTCACAAAACAGATAAACCAAAAACAAGAACCTAAGCAATTCAATTCTCTTTTCCATTCTACACTCATTTTGGTTGTGTAAAATCTACGTTTGATTTGTAAGATCTAAACTTTGATGAATTAATGAAAAATGTTCAACCAAATTGTTTCATAAATACTCAGGTGGTCAATACCTAAAAATGGTCTGTTGGCTTGCTCACTAACCCTTCCTTTTATCTTGCTTCCTAAACTATGACAGCTAGAGCAAATCTCGTCTTATCTCCATCTCTTCTTGCTGGAAATGTGCTATACGGATCGTATATCCTACCTAATTTAGTGTTCAGTTAGAGAAACTAAAGATCCAGGAGGTTAAATAACCTGCCCCAAGGTCACACAACTTGCTCTTGGATGAGTCATGATTAGAACTCAGGGATTTAGATTCCTGTTTAGTGCCCAGTTGCCCCTTAATTCCTAAGTACATAGCAATTTCTCAGTAATTTTAAAATTATAAACAGATGTTAAATGAGCAATGAACTGTGAAAGCTTTATAAATGCGAATAAAGTTTAGAGCGATAATAAAATAAAACTTACAAATGGTATGCACAATCCACATCCTGCCATGAGGCATAAATAGTAAGCTATCATCATAAAAGAGTACAATTAGTCTTTTAAATGGTCAATTGTATTGTTGTATCTCTTTAATTTTTTAAAATTCTAGGTCATTAGTTATCCCTGAGTCTAGTTTGCTTTCAGCTGTGTTCTGTTCAAGCCAAACACACACAGGTTCACAAGAACATATTGAAGGCATCCTGTAGATAACTGAGTGAAGCAGTGTATTCCAAAGCACCCGGGAGGCGGGAAAGGCCTCTGGAAATCCAGGATCATAGACTAAGTCTTCTGAGGGAGTTACAGCCGTTTCCAGCAGGGTGAACTATTTTCATCAAAAAAGTAGTACAAAAAGTTCCTACCTTGAAAGAAAAAGTTGCTTTTGCTTCAAGGAACAGAGCTATGCCAGTTGGGACTGCTGAGCTCCAGGTTAAGTAAAAGTACAACCATAAGCAAGGCAGGAACAAGGAATTGAACTTGAAAAATGCCCGAGCACAGAGAGGAGGCACAAAGGGGAGGCGCAGGGAGGGAGGTGGGACCAGCCTGAGTCACACTTGCCTGGGTCGCTGGTCCCAGGGGCTGGAGATCAGTCCCCAAAGGCACTCTGATTCCCCCTAAGGTTAGGGCTTCAGGAAAACAACAGCGACAAGTTACAGGACGACCACTGCCTAAAACTTGCTTCCCGTTTTCCTTGCTAGTTTTTACGTGAGGCGAGGCAATGCTGCTTTATTAGAGGCATCATTACTAGCAGTTTTTTTTTCCCGCAACTTAATGAATTTGCCTACTTTCTATCTAGCCAATAACCCTGGTTTAAGGAAAAGTTGATCTTAAATAAACAGGGAGCAGCAAAATCACTTAATGGTACGAATGAAGCATAACTATTAGGGCATTCAATGAGAGGAAGATTATTTTAGGAGCTTTGGCTCTGTCTGCTAATCAGAAATGTCTAAAAGGGAAAGGTAAGGTGTTGAAGATTAAGGATGAGCATTTTAGCAAAATCACTTTAATATATCAAACCTCTCTATGGCAGTGCTTTTGTGTTTGCAACCTATTAATGAGTCATAAAATCAATTTAATGGATCACAACCAGCATTGAAATAGTAACAAGAATAGAATAAACATAAAATAAAAGCTATCAGAGTGCATGATTTATAATAAAAGTCGTGTCATTTGATGAAGCATTTGTCTTTGTGTGTGTGTGTGTGTGTGTGTGTGTGTGTTTTCTGGCTCTCTATGCTACTCTATTATTTGAATCAAGAAAACCCAATAATAACCTACCCCCCCTCAAAACAACAAACAAACAAATGTTTGAAAATCACTACCCCTTCCTCTGAGGAACAAACCAAGAAGGACTAATGTCCTTGAATGTACTAATAACCCTTTAGGTGGTCAAGTTACAGGAACCCACCAAATCTTTATATCTCAAACCCCCTTTATTCTGCGTATGTAAAAGTTCTCCCTCCCTGATCTAATTTCTATTTTTATTTTCTCTCACATACACAGACACCGTACACACAGTCACAGCTCATGCAGAGTATCTCACAGAATATTACACTGACTAATGCTAATTAGCTCAAAATTTTCAACAGTTTGCTTTCTTTTCTTCATAATTATTTAGATTTGGCACTTTTTTTTCCCCAAATTTTCAGAAGGAACCTGTAAAAATGATGACAAGCTGCCTTTCACTGGCTTTTCCCATTTTCATTTACTATAGTCACATCACACACATATGCACGTATACACATGCCAAGCACAGAAACAACAGAAAACCTTTGGAACATCATTATTATCAACAGGCTTCAGGACCATCCTCCTACCTGTGTTCTATTCATAGGTAAATGGACAGAATAGCAGCATTCCATCTGGTTTTTCTCACTGTGTTTCAAATATGCCATCTGGTCTACTCTCCATAATTATTCTCATCTCTTCCAACTACCTAGAAAGAATGCAAAAGAAATCCTGCATCTACCTGATTCCATGAGAAGTATTTATTGAAGAGTTATTCATAAAGTGATATTTTTATACCATCGTTTTTTTTCTGATTCAGTATTATTCTAGGGTGTGCCTACCTCTGATTCAATTTATTTCATGGAATGAGAGTTGCCGCATTTAACAGACATAAAGTGGGAGATTTGGCTGGCTCTCCTCTCCATGCAATAAAATTATGACCAATACTAGTGCCATTGGAAGGTGGTAACTCCTACGTGAGTTTTAAGAGAGAGAAATGGTACACAGACCCACGTATATAGGGTGTCCCAAATGTATACTCGCACTTTGAATAATTATAAAGGCAGTGTTTATTAAAATGCATTTCATTTTCAAAATTGAGCTATCAGCTGCTAAACAGTGTATACAATTTGGGGGGATACCTTGTATATAGCTGTAAGTCTTTACTTTACAATACAAAATTATTTCACCACAGCAATCTAAACTAGAATTTTTCTAAGATTTTCAGTATAAAATTTTCAGTATGTAATGAACTATGGTTTTATGAAGTTTAAGCCATTCAGGTTTGTTATTGTTATTTGGTGTTTTCATTATTTTACTGCCCCGGCTTAATGAATAAAAGCAGTAGTGAAATTTAATAGGCCTTTTGCTAGAAGAGTTTTCTGTCCAAATTGCTTATGGAGCAACAAATACGCCATGGGAAGGAAGTGCACGGTGTTAAAAGTCAGAGAGGCCTAAGTGATTCTGTGTGACTCCAGATTGATGCAACTAACACTCGGGCTAAGGGGCAGGTGGAGGTAGCAAAGAGGCGATACGTTTGTTTCATGGAGAGACTTTCTCCTACGCTACTGATGAAAGGGATGGCTGCTCTCTGCTGGCGCCCACTCAAATGTTCTATTCTCCGTTTCCTTACTCACAGAATTACAGTTCCTTACAAAACGTGCAGCCACTAAGGTCCTGGTGGCACTGTGTTAGTCCAATTTTTTTCTAGGTACTTAAGTACATTAATTTTTTTTTAAATGAACAATATAACAACAACAGAGTAAATGTATGTATTAGATTCCTCAATTTATGTCATGAATTAAGGATTTAGTTATTTATTTTATGAGGGCGAACTATATATACCATGGCATTTACATTTTAGCTCTTTTTAAGTGTATAGTTCAGAGAGAAGCTGGCCACCTATGTACCCAGAAGCCATATTTTAATAACACTCCAACACTGTTCCCACTATTCCTACGCACACCTTCACACACAGTCTCTCTCATTATTTCTTCTAATTATTCTTGGTGTCTCTGAGCAGTTTGGGATGGGACCAAGGAATGACGAACAGTCATGGCTCCTCTGCTCTCCTGTATTCCCAAGGGGGGCGTGAGCAGCCACGGTGCGGATGAAAGGATCCTCGCAGGCCTCTCCCCGGTGCCATCTCTCGCCATGCCTCTGCAGTATTAGTAACTAGTATCCTTCACTTCTTCCTGCTCACTCGTGCCTAGCAAAGCTAGCTCCAAAATTTAAAATCACCAAAAACCTGGAGGTAACTAAAACTGACATTATTAATGAATATGTATAAAAAATTACTCACTTATTTCGTAGCCAGTGAAACTTACTGAGCACTTAAGATGTGTGAGGAAAAAATGGTAGGCACAGCTGACCTCAAAATCCCTTCAATGTTATCATCATCATCTCCTCACCACTCCACAGATATTTATGAAAATGAAACTATTGCAGGAATTGGAATATAGTAGTAAAAGCTGATCTATCCCACACTTATAGTCTTGTGGAATAATAATAAAATCTTACACAGTATATTACAGTTTTAAACTATATTCAGTTATACCATGTATTTTGTTTTTATGATAACATTTAAACTCTAAATTATTAATATTGAGATTTTACTTATCTTACTATCTCATAATTTTAAAATTTCTAATTTTATTCAGCCAGCTGCTTGCACAATGATATTGTGTTATTTAACTGGGCACCACCATTGAAGTACCACTTTCGGGGAGGAAATGGGTAGCAAGATTATTTCAGTTTTAAGAATTCTAGATTTGCAACAGCACATTTATTTATAAATATTTGGTGTGTAGACAGTTGGCCAGATTAGACTAGATCTCAGGAATGAGAAGCAGGTTAAAGATTTGGGATTCACAAGGTATATTTTTGGCAGATGAGGCCATGGATGAAACCACCCCAAAAGAAAGGTAAAAAGAGCTGAGAACAGAGGAGAGAATCTTAAAGGCTTGTATCTAAAGAGCAGATGGGGTTGGTCAAAGATGAAGTTTGCCTACGAGACTTACAAGGCCATTCAGAGATAGGTGAGAAAACTAGGAGATTATGCACAGAAAGACAATGTCCCAGAAGACAGAATGGTCAAACATGATTATGACACAGGGCTCAAAATTTCAAAGCAGTTTCTGCGATTAGGGTAACAATGGTGACCCTCGGGAAGAGAGCTGGAATTGACCTTTGTGTTCCAAGAGTAAATGTGGGCCCCTGCCAGTCACCCAGTTGGTTAGAGCATCGTCATGATACAGCAAGGTCAGAGCAGGTTTGATTCCCAGTCAGGACACATACCTGTATTGTGGGTTCAGTCCCCAGTCTGGTCAAGAATGGGAGGCAACCGATGGATGTTTCTCACATCAGTGTTTCTCCCTCTCTCTCCCCCCCCCCTCTAAAAATAAATTAAAAGAACATATCCTCAGGTGAAAATAATAAATAAGTGAAACAACAAATCAGTGTTTCTCTACCCCCCGCCCTCAAGTTAGTAAATACTTTTTTTAAGGGTGAATGTGGTGAGAAAATGAAGACAGCCAGGGAAGACGGAGGAGACTGTATGATTGACTTTTTGTTTTGTTTTGTTTTTGTACTTACATTTCTAAAATCTCAGATCTTCTCCTGGGCTCTAGTCTCCTCCCCTCTCCTCCTTTATCTTTTCCCCCACGCCCACCAACCCCAGTCTCTCTCAGTTTCTCTCTCCAATCTTCTTAGGTGTCCTGAGATTTCTCACCTATCTTTTTCAGACACTGGAATGAGAGTTTGGCTGAGAGAAAAATGATTGGCATATAATCCATTTTAAAAGTTAGATTTTTCTTCTGCGCCACTGGCTTCAGCATGTGGAGGGTGTTAGTGCGTGTTTGCTTTTCATTGCTAATCCTGAAGCGGAAACTGCAGTTTGGTAAATGTCACTGCTCTCCAGGGTCCTGAATGCCAGCATGCAGCTGGTCCATTGGATTCTCTCTAACGTGCTTGAAGAAAGAAAAATCTGACTCTCCATGAGGCGCTCTTGTGAAGACATCAACCAAATGGAAAATTCTTCACTTAGATATTTATAGAACAAACTTTCTGGTGCTGAATTTTGGACCAACTTGAGGAGAATTCTACTTATATTTTTACCCTGGGAAAAATGGCATCATAAATTATTCCCAAACTATTTTCCTTCTATTTACAACACTATTTGGAATGTGTTCTGCTACATGAGTAAGTGACTGCTTCACCCTTTTCTGCATATTTGCTGTAGCTGCCTGAATCTCTCCTAGCTTAATAAATTTCCCACATTGTGACACTAAACTCACACAGCAGGGCCTAAAATAGAAGATGCACTCATTAAATATTCGGTATTTTTGGTGAGAGGCAGAGCTTATCTTTTACTTGAAACTGAAAAGGCCCTGTAATTGCTTTTCAATCTCATTTTGCATCTACGATCTAAACACATAACTTCAGTTTTTACATCAGAAACACTCTTTGTAGTTTCTGAATGGAAATATACTGAGAGAAGGGTGTTAAAGAAACAGCGACAGTGGAGAATGAATTCTGGTGGCCAGTCATGGCCGAGGGGCAGACACATGCTGGTTTCTGGGGTAACAGTAGCCATGTCCCCAGGAGCAGCCTAAAATGTCTATAGGGCCTCACTTCCTCAGGTGCAGTGTGAGGGGCCTGCTCACCTGTGGCATGCTGTTGGCTGAGGTCTTACTGCAGCCCAGCAGCCTTTCTTCTGCTCTTCTATAATACCTGATTCTCAAGGCTTCTGGAATTCTGTGATCCATTCATACTGTTTTTTAAAATTTACTTTCTGCTTTAATAATAATCAGAGTCAGATTGTGTTGCCTATAGCTAAGAACCCTGATGGATACAATTGCCATATACCTCAAAACTCAGAAACGACCACCAAGGATCTTATCAAATTTAACTTTGGCTGTACATTATTAATGCCTCAGGAAACTCAAGGATGGGGTGTCTATGTGAAAATACTCTGTTTATTCTTCAGATCTGGTAATGGAGTAAGATACTGAGGCTTGGTTACTTAAGGCATGCATTTGGTGAATGAGGCCCTCGAAGGTCAGGTTCTGAGGGCTGCTCTGGAGATTGCTTTCACAGTCTGATACAGAAAAGCCCAAGCTCTGCAGGCTGCTTCATGACTAGTTTCTAACAAAGTGCTCTCAAAGAACACAGTTGATTTTTTTAAAATCTGCTCAGTGATGTCCCAAATAATAGTTTTTATCTATAAACACTTTATGTACATTTGAAATGGTGAGCTATGAACTCTGCAATTTTTATTTTTATTTTTTATTGTTGACACTATTACAGATGTCCCTATTTTCCTCCCTTAGCCCAGCTCCACCCTCCCTGCCCTCCCCTGGCCTTCACCACACTGTTATCTGTGTTCATGGGCTATGCATATATGTTCTTTGGCCAATCTTTTCACCTTCTTTTAGCCGGTCCTCCCTGCCCCCTCCCCCCTGACATCTGTCAGTCTGTTCCATGTATCCATGCCTTTGCTTTTATTTTGTTTGTCAATTTATTTTGTTCAGTAGATTCTGGTATAAGTGATGTAATTATGCTAAGTGAAATAAGCCAGTTAGAGAAAGACAAAAACCATATGAACTGTGCAATTTATTTACTTTTGCAACTATATGAATTAGATCCTTCTTGATGGATCAAGGTTCCACCTCAATCCTTTTGCCCCCAAAGTAAACATTTTCTAGCTAATTAGACACTCTTAAAAATGTATGCCAGTTTCTTCTTGTTTCAGCTCAAAGTCTGTGCTTCTTCATAACTCTTTAAAAGAAGGAAATGTTTCAGGATTTGGCTCAAAACAAATCTTTGTGTTTTAAGACATGTGATTATACAGAGCATATGTCTTAATATACCAACATATACTCAGAATCAGAAGAATTTTTTGTTTTGGAATCCTGTAACTTGAAAGTCTATATTGATACCTTGATAATATCTTTGAATAAATGAAATACGTATACCTCTGCATGGAGGGGAGAAATTTCTTCCACATTCTGTACTCAAATAATATAATCCTATTTTTTTAAACTAGAAATAATATTAACAGGCCCTGGCCAGGTAGCTCACTTGGTTGGAGCATTGTCCAGATAAGCCAAGGTCATGGATTCAATCTCCAGTAAGGCACATACAAGTATCAATCAATGAATGCATAAATAAGTGGAACATTGAGTTGATATTTCTCTCTCTCTTTCTCTCTCTCTCTCTCCTCTCTCTCTAAAATAAAAGAAAAAAATTAAAGAAATAATATTAACACAGAAATGACCCTAATTGATAACCTACTTTCTATCATAAATAGTAATTATTTGAGCTAGAAAATCACCAACTGGTCTATAAACAAATTCTTCAGAAAGTTACTTTATTCAATAACCTATAGATACATTTGAAAGAGTTATCTTCTTGTGTCCAACTGAATTTACAAAACAAATATCATTCTTTACCAGTATCATTTCATTGGCAAGATGAGCTCTGAATAAAACTCACTATTACTCAGATTAAACCAGTTTTGGTATGATGTATAACCTAGAGGTCTGACCCTCAAAGTGGCTTGAAATCACACTTTTATTCTTTTCAGGAAAATCTTGTTCCTTTCATGGGTGGCCTTTCCATTTTGAGTCTCATCGACTTTCATATGGGAAAGTGAAGTCTATCTTGAGCTTAGCTGATAGTTGAAATACATGCTTTCCTTCTATCTCAGTACAATATAGGTTGGCTTTTATATACATGTCAAAGAATATAAACTCAGTTCATGCACTGCATTATAGTACCCAATTGAAACTCGGTTGAAGTGGATAATTTCTATGAAATATTGGCTGAAAGAAATTTAAATACTGATATATGAATCCACTTTTATTTTTAGTGATTAAAAAAATTAAGGTCTGGAACACTCTCTTCAAACAAGGCCTTGTGTAGATATAGACTATGTATGTGATAGAGATGATGGTGGAAGGGCCTTGTTTGAAGTGCAAGTGGAGAGCCTGTGCCCAGCCACTAAAACCTTGGATTCCCCTAGGTCTAGGGAGCAGTGTTTGGAAGACTTCACTCTGAATATGTTAATCTGGTTTGCTGTATTAAGGCATTCCACTAAATTATGTGTACCAGGGCCACACTGTTTCCAATCCCCACCACCCAGGGGTTCCTTATTGCACTGCATGTATTATCTGGCACAGGCTGTTGGGCCCTTTGAAACTCATCATTGCATTTGCTGTGATTAATGTTAAGATATTTGTTATAATATCATACAACTCCTCTTTCCTCACTGGAAAACTTATTTTATGTGTCATAGCTAGAAATAATTGTACCCATGTGAAATCAGTTTGTTTTCCTCTTTGGAACACTAAGACACTATAACGGGTTCCTTATAGTTATTGGTTGCTAGTAAGTTCATAGACAGGTTTCTAGCTAAAATCTAGCAAGTGTACAGGGACTTCTGGCCATATTTTGTGTACTAATCTTTAATTTTGGGTGCACTGGTTGTATCTTTAAGTTTGTTTCTTTGGTTTTTTTTGGGGGGGAGGGGCAGGTTGTTATTCAACTGATTTTGTCTTTAACCTGTTTCATTTTTTTCAACCAAAAAAATAAATAAGTCTGCTTGTATTATTTGTATTTTTGAATGTTGCCTAAAATCATTTTTGGATAAATAAGGCAAGATATAAGGTTATTAGAATAATTTTAAAATGTGCTTTTCCTCATTCATGTGAAGACTTGAGTGTGTATAGTTAATATGGCAACTTCAGAAGGTCTCCTTTTCTCTTCTCAATACTTATATTCAACAAATTCGCTTACTCCTAGCCTGTTCTTTGAACCATGCACGCACACTATAAATAAGGTGCTAGCAAGTTTTCAAATATTTGATGTGCTCATGAACAATTAATTGTGAACAGTCCTTTTTCCTCATAAATAATTTAGGTGGAAATATTTGCCTTCTACTTTTCATTAAAATACCTCCTAGATTCCCAGTTTGGTGTAAAAATGCCAAACTCAAAATGCTTCCAAAACCTTAACAAATAGCCAGCCAGAATAGTAAAGGGAGCCCTGGTGCTCCCTTTCATTAGCAGAAGACTAAATAGCAGAGCTTTTAAAAAATGTTTTCAGAAAGCTAAGTGGACACACCAAATAGAGCTATTATGTGCATACAGATATCAGCCATGTAAGTTGGGTTGAAGTTTGTTTGAGTCTATCAGCCTGTCCTCAGTAAGGTTAACCAGGGATTTTTAAAATTTTACTATTGTAATTAATATTCTAAAATGATAAATTGTGTCCTGAGTATGGTCTTTTGGAAGTAACAGTCTCAACATTGGTGGGAACAGAATTTTAACTTTATTATTATTTCTAACCATATTTCAGGGCAACAGAGTACTTTCTATGCCATCAACTGACTGACTGAATTAACAAGTATTGCTCAGGTGTCCTTAAATAGTTAATTACTTTTATTAGGAAATATTCTTCTTACAGTATCAGGCTCAGCATAGCTATCCAGTTTAAAATAAATATTTCTCAATGTTAAAAAGTTATCTACTTAATAGTCAGAGAGCCTAGCAGATCCCTGGGGATAATTAGACAGACTCACACTATGGAAACTGGGAGGCACATCAAGCAGATAATTTCTAATACATTTCAAGCAGTGGCTCTCCACTTTTGCCCTGTAATTATTTCTCACACAATATGATCCATCCCAGGGCAGAATTTTTGAATATAAACATAACTTTCAGTGGGAACCACTAATGAAGGAGCAATGCGTAGTGCTATCCAGCACAAGGACATGCATAAATCATAATCTCAAAATGCAAAAACAGAATGAACTACTTTATTATTCAAGAGTTACAGTCCTCAGTACATTAGTATCCCCAAACTAATGACATCAAGTAGACTTTCATTCTAGCTAAAACTTTCTAACCCACAAAAGCAATATGAATACATTTATTATTTCCAAATTTCCTTGAGATATTTTTTAATTAGCTGTATAATTTTAGGCAACATATTAATAGCATTTCTATCAAACAAAGCCAGCATTGTAATCAAATGAAAATTTTCCAAAAAATATTCTTACATTGAATGCATTTTTATAAATTAACTAATTTTTTAAACAGCAACAATTTAAATATATATAAGAATAAATCTAACAAAATTTGACCGAGACCTCTACACAGAAAAATTGTCAAACATTATTTAGAGAAATTAAAGAAAACATTAAAATGTAGCAGTGTGACATGTTCATGCATTATAAGATGTAATACTGTAATGATATCAATTTAATATCATCCCAACCTAAATTTCCTCTCTGATCAACAAAATGATTTTAAAAGATACTTGGATATGAAAAAAGATTAAAAAGATGCAAGAAAATCTTTAAGAGGAACAAAGCATGAAGACTTACTCTACCAAATATCACAATTTATTATAAAGCACAGTAATTAAAATAGCCAAGTTGACTCTAGGGAAAAAAAAAAAAAAAGACTGGTGGAACCGAATAAGGAAGCCAAAAATATATATAATAATTATTATTATATTATTACAAAGGTGTCAGTAAAGGGCAGAGGGAAGTGGAATCTTTTCAGTAAATGTAATTGGGCCAACTGTCTATTTAAATTGCAGAAAAAGAGGGCAAAACTAGACCCTAATTCAAAATAAACATAAATAAATTCCTGGTCAACTATAGATCTAAATGTGCAAGGTAAAACAATATTTATAATATTTATATTTACTATATTTGGTTAATATTTAACCATCTCAATGACATTATGCTAAGACAATATTCCTTAAGCAGAATACAAAGAGCTTAAACTGTAAAGAAAAACATATTACTTGGACTGTATCAGAGTTGTGAACTTTCGTTTTTCAAAAGATACCATTAATATAATGAAAAGCCATGGAGTAGAATATTTGGTGACAGATATAACCAACAAAGATAGCCCGTCCAGATATATAAATATTCTAACATAGCAGTAAAGAACAGACAAACCAGTAGAAAAATAGCTAATAAACTTATCTGGAGAAGATATCCAAAGAGCAAATAAACATAAAAATTTATTTAGCCTTACCAATTATCAGTCAAATGCAAATTAAAACCTCAATGAAATATAATGACACATATATGAAGGCGTCTAAAAATTTAAAATGTTGGGAAGTATATATGTGTTGGGGCCTCTCACATATACAGGAAGGAATCAGAATGGCCACTTTGCTAAGCAATTTGGAATAATCTGCTTAAGGAAAAGGTAAGCTTGTACTTTGACCCAGGAATTCCACTCCTATCGATATACCTGTGCCCAGGTGTATCAGAAGAAATGCACAAGAAGGGTCATAGCAGCTCTATTCAGAGAGCCCAAATCTGGGGCTAATATAAATGGTCACCAACAGCCGAATGGATGCAGGAGGTGTGATGCATTTATACAAAAGAACACTATGCAATAATAAAAACACATCAGCTAGAGCCTGAACTTAGGAAAATGTTCTAACATTAGATTGTGATGATGGTTGCACATCTCTACAGAACACTAAAATTCATTGAGCTGTACACTAAAACCATATGAATATTATGGTATTTAAAATATATCTCAATGAAACTTAAAAAATTCATTATTTAGAAAACTGAGTGACTTCATACTAGATCTAGAAATGACTAAAAATTTAAACTTTATTAAATATAGATTTTATTGAAGCTATTTTGTAGTGTATTCCACTTAAAAGTCGGTTTGTCAGTCACTAGACAAATATTTTAAATTGTAATGATTTTAGTGCCTTTTTTATTCTCACGTGTCCTGGCTTAGAAAATAAATTATGTGGTACTATAATTATAGAGCTTCGTTTCCACAACTTTAAAGAGAAGTTAACCTCTTGCAAACAGACCTCCCTTTTCAATGTTTCCTCTAAAAATTTAAAATAATGTATTAACTTGATCTTAGTGTGACACATCACTGTTTTAAAAACTGTTTTCAAATACCAGTTCATATTTTGCAAATAATATTGACATGTCAATGAAAATTATATTAGCCTGATATTTATACAAAACTAAATGAAGCTCAGTCTTTTTGTCTTGTTTCTCTCACCCCTTATCATGTCACAAAAATTTTTTATCCCTTGCCCCAAGCAAACTTAAGAGTTCTGGTTTGGTTGTCTTTATATTTATTTATGTTTTTTCTCTGGCTCAGTTTAGGTTGGAGATTGGCCTCCCAGACTTCATATTTTTATAGGATTTTGCTTTTTAAATATTATTAGTTTTGGGTTATAATTCCTCTTCCTATCCTGCACTCATCACTCATTAAAAATAATGCTTTTGATCCAAAATGTCATAGAGAGTTGCAAAAGCACTTTGTCTTGGGTGTTGGGTGTGTGTACCTCCCAGACTATAAACTGTCTTGCGTCTGCGTGATTGACTTCCAGACCAAACTCGGTGAGCTTCCTTCTTTTATCTTTACTCAACCTCTTACTGAAATTGTAATCTATTCATTCTTGCCTAAAATAACTTTAGGTCTTGCTGACTCTCCCATAATCTCCTAAAAAATAACAATTAAAATTATTATTTATGAATAAATAGTCATTATTTATTGAAAAGCCCGATGTGTTCTGTAATTTCCTTGTGCAAATTTAATTGTAACAATGTAAATAAGGGCAGCAGCTCCCAATGCACTCGGCTTTGAATAAAGTGCATCGATGTCAAATTTTTAGAAACGTGAACATGGTAAAATGAAGGATTTCTATTTTGGTCTACATGGAATAGAGTCTAATTTCTTCACCAGTGTTATAAGAAAAAACAAAGCAGCTTCAAATCTCATTTCTTATTTGATTTTAAGGTTTTCACCAGCATTACTTTTTCAAGTGTTTACAGTCCCCTCCTTCCAGTTAGTTAAATAATGTATTTTTTTTGCTAATACCTGAGAAAATAAAGAATTGAAATAAACTGTGTTCCACATATTCTCACTTTTATTTTGTTCTTTAGAATTTTGTAAAATATGAGCAAACCATCATTCACCTATCAATTATGAAAGTAAAAATGTGCTTTATTATTACAGGGGGAAACCATGTAAAAATAATATTTTCCCTCCTTTTTTTAAATTCTTACAAAGAATGTGAAACATAAACTAACCTGTGATGCAAAAGCATGTACTACTTAAAAGAGTGTATAAAAGGGAATCTCTCTACTGTATACTTATTGATGTATTTACTTTTTGTTTCTAATGAGTTTGACCTTGATGTAAATATGAAGCCCCAAATCTATTTTCCTCCTGATTCTGCATTCTGGCAGAACTTATTCAAGCATAAGTCTTCATAAAGAAACTCTCTGCTTGGGTCATCTCTGTGGAAATATAAACTAAAATGAGATAGTTTACCAATTTAAGATACTCTGTGACTTGTGCGGTATGTGCAGTATTTAGAGAGATGAAGACACTTAAGAGAAGCTATTGGTTTCAAATGGTCTTCAGGGAGAAAAAAATAGCTATGATATACTTTGGCCTTGAGTTTGATTCTGTAAGTTTTATGATAATTTGCTGTCTACCAAGTTGCCACACATGACAGTTAATAAAATAGCAGAAAAGGCTGCGGGTAGACAGTTCCCATCAGGATGAATTCCTCTGTGCAGTGACCCAGTGGCATTACAGTTCATATTTTGAAGCTACCCTTATTATCATTTCATCTTTTATTTAATATTTCAACTCTATGGTTCCTGCCATACCTTTGTTTTTACTACACATTTTAATAAAAATTCATGCAACATCACATTTTAAAAATCATCTCTGTGATAAAGAAAATATTATGACTTCTCTGAACTCTGGGCAAAGAGGGCATTTTAAGCAGAAATGTAAAGAGGAGAGAAAAAAGATTGAATGATAAATAAGGAAAGCCGATTTTAGACAAAAGTCTATTTCCTTGTTGAATGAAAAGTTCTCTTGTAACAAAAGCTTGAAAATTCAACAGAAAAATGGTAAAATATAGAAACACATAATTTGCTGCCCCCAAAGAAATACAAATGGCAAATACATTTTAAAATATTACCCCTCTAGTAATCAATAAAATACAAAGAAAAGTATTTCAAGATAATCATTCGGCTGCTCAAATGGACAGAGCTGGGGACACAGTTAGAGATCTGGAAGGAGGAAGGGAGAGAGGGAGGGAGAGAACAGAGACATACAGAGAGGGAAACATCGTGGACTGAAGACATGTAGAAAAAGCATAGTCTACCAGTCAAAAACTTTATTAGGAAATATTCCCCATCAAGAAAGTGATGTATATAGGGATTTAGCTTTATCACACAACCTTGCTTTTAAAAGTGAAAGAATTATTTCTCTTGTATCAGGTCCAAAGCTCTATTGTACAGCAAATTATTCTTCAAAATTATTTCAATTAGTCACAACGTGTATTTCTTTCTTGCGGCCAGCACAGTGTGATCCAACATAGAATTTGGGGGCAAGAATACAGGAGTGAAATAACCCAGTGCCAGGGGCAATGACGGCACCAATTGTAATGACGGTGACCAGGGCCAAGGAGGTTCGCACCAGATGCGGACAGTCCAAAGGAAGGCTGTGTGGCTGCAGGACTATGAGGCATTTCCTTTATTTCACCCACCTCTTCCCAGGGGCGGCCAGCGGGGCACACACGGGGATAAACTGCACCCCAGGGGACAAAACCACCCCCTGAACGTCCCGGGCCAGACGTATAGGGCCCATAACAATAGCTGCTCTCAGCCAACGCTGGGTGAGACATCAGCGAGCTAACAGGGCATCTGCCATGACTCTGCTCCATCATGTTTACGTACCTGGGGCCTTGGCCTGGAGAAGGTGCCGAGAGAGCCTAAGGGTTTTCACTTTCCCCACACCAAGTCAGAACCATGTGCTATCTTTTTGAGGGGCTGAAGGATGACTAAGGAGAGCCCACAAATAGATTACTCTTCCCCTGTATTTCTAAATGCAGAAAAAATTTCCAGAAAACAGAATTGCCTCATTGGGTGCTTTTCTTACTCATTTACGTAGTATGACCATTAAGTGTAAAAGTAAATTATGTTGTGTTCTTAAGGCTTCTTAATCAAACCACTTAGACTCAAAGGGGAGTAGGAAAAATAGAATTAAAAACTAAAATTAAATAAATAAAAGTGAAAGAAGTATTTTAAAAGAACAAAAGTTCAAAAAAGGATTACTTAAATTATTTTGTATACATGGATAAAAAATTTATTTAACACATTTTTCTGTGTCTACCACATTCTAGGAATTGTGCATTAAAAACCATGCTTCAAAAATATGCAAAGGGACCAGCCAATGTGACTCAGTGGTTGAGCGTCAGCCCATGAACCAGGAGGTCACGGTTCAATTCCCATGCCAGGGCGCATGCCCGGGTTGCCGGCTTGATCCCCAGTAGGGGGCGAGCAGGAGGCAGCTGATAGGTGATTCTCTCTCATCATTGATATTTCGGTCTCTCCTTCTCCCTTTCTCTCTCTGAAATCAATAATAATAAAAAAAACTTAAAAATATGCAAAGGAATTACGCTCGTTATCAAATATTATTAAAATAAAAATAAATTTGTGTTTTATCTCTATATACGTTACATAATCCCATGGCTAACTTAGTTAATTTCTGTGAAATAAAACTGTAAATGCTTTTTATGTTCTTTATACAATAGCCCCCTCTTCCTACCCATGGTTTCACTTTCCACAGTTTCAGTAATCCATGGTCAACCGTGGTTCAAAAATATTAAATAGAAGTTTTCAGAAATAAACAATTCCTGAGTTTTAAATTGCACCCTGTTCCGAGAATCGTGATGAAATCTGAAAGCGCCCTGCTCTTCTGCCCCTTGTGTCCTTGCTGTATGTGCTCTCTGCCCGTTAGTCACTCGGGAGTCTCCAGGTTAGCAGGTTAACCGTGGCAGTGTCACAGTGCTTGTGTTCATGTAACCCTTATTTACTTAACCACGGTCCCAAAGTACAAAGGTAATTTACACCTGTCGTGGGCGTGCATGGATAGGAAAAGGCTGGTAGTATATGTAGGGTTCAGTACTGTCCCCAATTTCAGGCAGCCACTGGGGCCTTGGAATGTATCCCTGCAGACAAGGGGACACTACTGTATGTTTCTACATTTTCTAATCTCTACAAATGATGTATTACTTTGATACTTAGAAAAGGATTTTAAAGTAATACTATTACTTTGTTGACATATTATTAACTCCTTCCACTTTTTAGATACTATGTGAATTTATCCTTTCCCTACTTGCGATTTTTAAAGAAATAAAGTATTTATCTCTAGAAAGGTATTTGAGATGCAAGTTCATCAAGATTACATCAAGTAAAGTAATTTGTAAATACTTTATTCTAATTTAGTAGTTGATATGCAAGAAATTTATGGAAACTTAACTAGATTATATCAGCTTTATAAAACTTTTACTTTATCTACAAAACGTGAAGGCCAACTAAAACTTTTGATATCTGTTTTTCTGAATTAAATAAAATATATAGTTTTGTGTGCCATTTCAGGAACTTAAAGGATGGTCTGGGTATTTTGTTCATTTAAACATAATTAAAGCACATTTGAGGGCAATTGGCTTCTTGAGTCCAAGCTTCCAGGCATGAAGCCGTATGAACCTTTATCTTCATCACACAATTTTGCTGTACTATGTGTAAAAATGCAAATGATTGACATTATTTTTTTATTATTTGGCTGTCTTAAATTATGCGCATTTCCTCAGATTTATATACATATTTATTTGCTGCTCTTTCAAAATTTAGAAGAGTAATATAATTTCTGTTGAAAGACAACTTGCAACTTTTAAAATGCTATTTTCAGGTTCATTCCTAGTAAGCTATGAGTAGACCCTAGGCAAGACCATTATAAATAGGCAGACTCTAGCCATCCTTCCAGCTAGCTGACCGAGATGCTGGAACAGGCCCAGCTGAGATCAGCAGAGGACATCCCAGATCAACAGAGCTGTCCAGACAATTGTTAGACTCCTGAGAAATAATAAATGTTTTTTGTTTTAAGCTGTTAAAGTTTTAGAGTGGGTTGTTATAGAACAGTAGCTAACTGACAGCGTTACTAAATAAAACGCATGTTTCTAAATTCTTAAAACTATTATATTTAATTCTCTTTCTAATTTTAATTCAACACAGTGCAAGAAATCCTATACATTTTTGACAATACGTTCTCATGTTCAGCCTCTAATAAGCTATTTTAAATATCCTAGTGCTAGACCCTAAAAGAATATATTTGGGTCCAAATAACAACCATTTTTTAGTTATTATAGCTACATAATCACAAATATCGGTACAACAATAGTAGAAAGTGTTTGCCTTATGAGGAATATCATAAAGTACAGGTAATACTTTATTATCTAGAAATGAAGCAAACAAGCTCTAACCTTCACTATGTCCATTTCCCCACTAATGCCCACTAGGAGAAGAGGAAAAGCTTTGAGATTGTCTTTCATGCCCCCTCCTCAGCGTTTACTCCCAGTTTTCCCAGATCAAGAGCGTCTCTCAACGGGCATTGAGTCCCAAACTACTGATTTCACTCTAGGAGATGAATGTGTACCTGGTGATGGCTGTGATTTTACTGAGCCTGAAAAACTAGATTTACATCATAAATGCATAACAAGTAGACTATTTGAAGAATAAAAGCTTTTCTTTGTCTAGAACAACAACAAAAGCATAGTTACGTATCATCAACATTTTGCCCATTGATATTTTAGGACATTCTAATAATGCCTTATCTACTTAATTATTAGGTAGAAGCCTGTTAACTTTATTTACTGAGTGAAAGCCTCAAACTAACAAGTGAATAGGTTCACAAGTCTTTTAAAGATTATATCCGGAAATGCTCCTAATGCCCACATGTGGGTGTGGTGGCTTCTTGCTCCCCAAGGCTGCCTTGGGAAATGTGGATGTTGGAAGCAGCAACCTTGAGAAAGATGACGTAGACCACTGTGCTAGGCACCAATGACACGTACATTAGGGGAGAAAGGTAGGTGCCCGTGTAGTGCAACACCTTGATTGCCTATCACAGCATTCATCTCTCAAAGTCTGTCATGTGGCTAGTATGGTGAGCATTAAGGCAATTTATTTAGGTCAAAATGTTTAGTAAAAACTCATTAAAATGCAAATGTATTACTTGAGAAAGGTAACACATTAAGTCACAGAACATATTAATAATTTAACATGTATTATGCTATCCTAAGCTTCTCATAATTCATCTGTTGACACAGCACTTAGAAGATATATTGACTTGCATTTTTAATAACAGGCTTCTCAAACTCTAGATTATTCTAACTTAATTTTTTACTTTCACCATCTGCATAGTTTTTCCTGGTTATGGACTGAATCATGTGTGCCCCCAAAATTCTTATGTTGAAGACCTTATACCCAATGTAATGCTATTAGGCATGAGGGCCTTGGGAAACAATTAGTTTTAGATGAGGTCATGATGGAATTAGTGTCCCTATAAGAAGACGACACCAGAACATCTTTTTTCCCTATGTGTGGACACAGCCATTAGTAAGGTAAGAGGACAGAAGGAAACCATCTGTGAGCTAGGAAAAGACACTCACTGGAACCCACTCATACTTACACCCTGATCTCTGGAACTGTGAGAAAAGAAATCTCTGTTGTTTCAGCAACCCAGTCTATGCTATTGTGTTATAGCGGCCTGGACTGGCTAAGACGCCATCTGCTGCCCCAGTTTCCTAAGCCAAGAAGATGGGGTCATTTTTCACTCCTTTTTAGTTTTCATATCTCGTATCTAAATCAAAAGCAAATTTACAAAACAATTTTTTTATGATTTGTTGAAAAGAATTCCTTTGACATTGAATTATCTCAGCATTTCCATAAAAAAATCAGTTGAACTTCTATGTGTATATCTATTTCTAGTCTCTGTTCTGCTCCATTGATCTGTATGCTGATCCTTATGCTAATACTCCACTCTGTTGCTGTAGCTTTATATAGTAAGTCTTAAAATTAGGTAGTAAAAATCTTCAGCATGTCCACATAAGTTTTTAAAGTCAGTTGGTCAACTTTTACCAAAAAAAAGGAAGAAGGTTGCTGGGCTTGGGGTTTTGTGTTAAATCTATAAATCAATTTGGGGAGAACTGACAATAAAACTGAGTCATCTGATTCTTGAACATAGTATATCTTTGTATATCTTTCCATTTATTTAGGTCTTGTTTAATTTCTCTCAGCAATAATTTGCGATGTTCAGAGTACACATTTTGTTAAATGTATGCCTAATGATTGCATCTATATTTTTCATTGTAAATAACATAATTTTTGTAATTTACATTTTAATGATTTGGTTGCTAATATGTATACAGTTTATTGTTTTTATATTAACGTTATATCCATGATTTTACTAAATTCACTTATTAGTACTAGTAGTTTTCTTATGGAATTTTTTAGAATTTTCTATATACATGATCACATCATTCCTGATTAAAACCGTTCATAGGCTTGTCCTGCAATAATTATGCAACCTAACCTACTAATTTTAACCACTGTCCACCTCTCCAGCCCTTCCCTTACCGCTCCCCTCTTGGTTCGCACACTCTAGTCACCTGAGCCTTTCTGATCCCCACCTTACAAAATCCACTCCTAACTAGGGCTTCTGAATCTGCTCTTTTGCCTGGCAGACTCTTCTTCAGTTTATTAATAATTTCCCCTCACCCCCACACCTACAGACTGGGAAATACAGTCACTATTCCAAATTAGTTAACTTACCCAATCATGCATTCTTTCCATAAGAGTACATTTGGTAATGACTACATCTGCTGGAGAAAAGTGGATTTCATATTAAGAAGCAAGGATAATTACATAAGATGAAGTCTTGTCATCAAAGAAATTAGTCCAGGTAAAGAGACTGACATGAAAATAAATCACTAAAAAGCAATGGACCTAAGTACTCAAAGAAAAACATGTACATAGGTTAATATGGAATCATACGGGAGGCGGGTCCCCAGAGTTAAAATGCTGTGGGACTTGGAGCAAGTGGTTTGCGAGCTGAATCTTAAAAGATGACTTGCTGTTAGGGAGGCAGAGGAAGGGGGAGTGATTTGATGCAAGGGGCCAATGTGAGAGGCAAAAGTTCACAACAAAAAGGTAAGAGATGAAGAAGGAAAGGTAGGCGGGAATCTGATTAGGTGGTGCCTTGTTTTCCTCATTTATCTGTTCATTTATTTATTCCCTAAACAAGTATTTGAGTAGCTCACATGTGCCACACAGGGGGCCCCAGAGTAAAGAGCTTGAACTTTATGCCATTTCCAGGATGGCGTGTATTTTAGGATGCTTCACTCTGGCGTTTCTGTGAAGGGATGCATGGAAGGGTTTAGGAGTGCAGGAAGGGGAGCTGTCATATTGATCCATGCAGAAACTGATAATGGTAGGCACTGGGGTAGTGGTGATGGAGTAGAGAGAATGAGAGAGATTTCACAGATATTTAAGCGAGAACGTTAGCAGGCTTCACAGTGAGAGAGACACCGAGTTGTCAGCCCTAAGAAGTGAGTGAGCAAGGGGGGCTGACCGCCTTTGCCTTTCACCCGTCCCCTAAGGACTTGAACGGCAGCAGCTCTGTAAGGTGAGGGACCTGCCACCTCTCGGTGCGTCAGCTAAACGCCCAAAGCAGGGGCAAAGCCGTCCGTTTCTTTCTTTCCTCTCTCCTGGTTGCCCTGGCCCTGGACTCGCGGCCCGCGAACTCCTGTCCCCGAGGCAGAGCTTCCCTGACTCGCGCAGAGAAATTTGGATGTGTGTCTGTCGGACACCGCAGGCCGAAAGCACAGAGAAGGTGCCTACCCCGCCCTGTCATGGTTCCTCGGCCTGTTCCTCTCGCAGCAGGTGTATCACAACACTTGAGATAAAAAGAGGAATCTGAGGAGTTTGTATTTGCACAGCTTGGATTTTAATGCAGTGCCCCTGCTGAGGTCCTGTTTAATCCACCCTTTGTCCTTGGGCTGAATTCTAACTAAAGAATCCAAGACAACCTAGGATTTTTATTTACAATTGACAAAACTGTATAATCACTGTGTTGTAATATGAGTTGATTTGCAAGCGTATTTTAATATATATGTACATAAATATATATATATATATGTAAGCAAACTTGCTTGCTTTATGAAGAGACATGAAGTCCCAATGCATTACTTAAATTTTAAAAAACTAATTTTTAAACAGAAAATTTCAATATAATTTTTCTAAAACATGTTATCTCACAAAACTTTATAATGGTTAGATTAATTTCTGAATAATGAATTATTAAAATAATTATTTAACTTAAAAGTTGAATCATTTTAAAAGGTTTTTCTGTTTTCTAAAATAAAACTAAATATTTAATATTTGGACATTACACTATAATTGATTTTCCATTAATGAAAAATTAAAATCTTTTCCTCTTAAAGTACATTTATTTGGGCCCTAGCCAAGTAGCTCTGTTGGTTAGAGCTTCATCCCCATCCATCAAGGTTGTGGGTTCAGTCCCTGGTCAGGGCACATACCAGTCAACCAATGAATGCGTCAACAAGTGGAACAACAAATAGATGTTTCTCTCTCTCCCTCTTTCTGTCTCCCTTCCTCTCTCTCTCTGTAAAAGTCAGTAAATAACTAAAATTAATTACATGAATGAGAGTACAACTTTAATAGTGAAATGTTACACATACAGAAAAGAAAGATACTATTTTCAATCAATTTAAATAAATATTAAATCAGTATTTCTCAATGAAGATTGGTACACATATTTTTGCTTCCCAATTTCATTTCAATATATCAGAATTTAGTGAACTTCAGGGAATTTGAAGATTGTATAGGTATTCAATTATATCTTTTTCCTCTGTGTTCTAAATGTAAATGTAATGACAGTATGTTCAAATCTGTTTTACATAAGTATTTCTTAATAATTAAAGGCATTCAACAACCATAAGCTCTCAGTATGTAACAGATTACTATGCAACAAAGAACAATATGATCTCTAGGCAGTCTTCCTGAGTGGAGCTCCATTGGTAATACATTTCAGAACACTGTAATATAAAAAGGAACAAAGAAAAAAATGTCATCATCATCTCTTGGGTATTGTACAATGCAAATTTTATCAGTTCTTTTCTAAGGCAAAGCACAAACCTCTCACCTATTAAACATGATAAATTAACATAAAAGATACACTGGAGTCCAAAGACAAAATGAAAGAGATAGTGTTACTCACTGGGAAGTCCAAGCACAATGGAAGAACTTGAATTATTTTACTTTGTTATTCCTGTGTAACAAAAGAACCATAAGAGACATTGCAAATTCATTACACATATTTTCTTCATTTGTGCTTTCATTCTACTTGAGGAAATGTATTCTTTAATATGTTGAATACCTGCGTTTTCTTTGAAATGGTATAAATCTATATATTAAGTCCATTTTTCTATTAATATTTAATACAATCTTGAGAGTTATTTTACTTAGAAGATTGTTCAAAATAACAAAATTGGAATTATTATATCTAAATTACAACAACAACAACAAAAAGACAGGCATGACAGTTAGAAGATAATTGGCTTTATACAATGCCAGAGGAGAAAAAAATAGTTTGGTTTTGCAAATAAAGCTATGGTCCCAAGGAGGGGGCGGGGGGGAAGATGTTTTATGCTATGAAGAAATTCAGTCCAATAAGTGTCTTAAATTTCCATAGATAAAAATTTCAGCAAAGTTTATGCTCGAATTCAGTTATCCCATCTCACAAGATCTCTGTACATGTGGCAACCATGTCTCTACTTTAGGCAGATGAACCATCAAGAAAAAACTTCCCAATATGGAACACAGATTATGCTGGGTAAAATTCAAAAATTTACCCTTAAAAATGTAAGCTGCTAAAGAATTAAGAAAGTTGTAAGAATTCCCCCAACTATAGGAAATGCAATTTAAGAGACATGAGCAAACGCTCAAGGGACTTGGAGCTCTGTTGACCCCTGGTCGGGGGTAGCTGAGAGTTTTGTTTTGACTGGCTGAACATCATAAATGGGGCGGAGTGTGGGCAGGAGGTTCAACCAGAAAACTCTTCATAAAATTGGAGCTCTGCGAAGGCTTTAGCTTCAGGTAGGTAAAACTCAAAACATTTTAAAATGCAGGAGGAGATATTTGGGATGATTTTGTTAAAAAAAAAAATCTCTCTTGGAGTTCCCTAAACACCTGCTGCTGTCAAATATGGTTGCTGTCAGAATGTGTGATGTAGTGCTCCCATTAAGTGCTAAAGATTTAGCTTAAAGCGGTCCTGAGCAGTTCCTTGCTCTCACTTACCTAACAGAAGCAACATAAATAATCTCAGGGGGGAAAGAACTTTCAGTAAATAATCTCCAAAGTTTATTTTTAAGAATGGAAAATTCAGCCCTGGCGATGTGGCTCAGTTGGTTGGAGCATTGTCCTGTACACCGAAGGGTCACAGGTTCAATTCCCACATACCTGGGTCATAGGGTCGGTCCCCGGTTGGGGTGCCTACAAGAGGCAACCAATCGATGTTTCTCTCTCACATCGATGTTTCTCTCTCCCTCTCTCTAAAATCAATAAACATGTCTTCAGGTTAGGATAAAAAAGGAAGATTCACAAGAATAATAAGTAGAAAAGGAAAAGACATCCTGAGTGAGAGTTAACGGAAATAAAATTTTCATAATCAGAACCAAAAATACTGTTATTACTGGAATTATCAGATATGTAATATACAAATACATTTAATATGCTTAGAGAAACAAAAATAAGATTTAAAAATTGATAAAGCAAAGAAACTATCAAAAAGGTCTAGGTAGATTCGAAAAGAAGCCAATGTATAAATAAATAAATAAATATAAATTTATATGAGTATTAAATGTAATATAAATACATACATATGCTCTTGCCTCCTTTGTTAAATATTAATTGACCATAAAGGCGTGGCTTTATTTCTGGGCTCTCTGTTCTGTTTCATTGATCTATATGTTTGTCCTTAATGCCAGTACTAGGGTATTTTGATTGCAGTGGCTTTGTAGCATAGTTTAATATCAGGTAGTGTGATTCCTCCAACTTTGTTCTTTATCAAGATTGCTGAGGCTATTGGGAGTCTTTTTTGGTTCCATATACATTTTTGGAATGTTTGTTCCAGATCTGTGAAATATGCCATTTGTACTATAATTGGAATTGAGTTGAATCTATAGATTGCTTTGGGTAGTTCAGACATTTTAAACAAAATTTCTATGCTTGACCTAGTTGAGATTTGCTTTGCATATATTCAACTTTGATTTCATCATGTTGTTGACTGATATCACTCAGCAAGGTTTTGATAATTCTGTGCCATTATGTCTTCAAATAAATTTGTCTCTTCTAGTTTTGCTCTGTCCCCTCTGAGATTCTGATTTCAAGTATGATACACCTTTCACTGTATCTGCCATATCTCTTGTGTAATTTTTATATATTCTTTTTTTCTCTCCTTGCTTCATTCTCAATAGTTCTTCTGTCCTATATTCCCATTTTCTATTTTTTCCCCCCCAGCTTTGACTTATGTATTAATCTGATCCTTCAGGTTCTTAATTACAGTTATTTATAATCTTCAGCTCTAGAATTTCCATTTGATTTTCTTTGAAAGATCAAGACCTCTGCTAAAATTATTAAACTCATCTTTATTTTGTTTAACATATTAAGCACAATTTTAATTTTTTAATGTACATGTAATGCTTCCCTCATCTAGATTCCCTATGAATCTGGCTCTAATATTAAATTATCTTGCTCTATACTTAATTATTTTTGATTGAGTGCTGGACATTGTAGATAAAAATAGTAGGGATAATTTGAGCGATTCACAGAGCATTTATAATTTTTTTCTGCCAGATGGCCAAGGCCAATAGCAATTCCAATCAACTTAATCTAATTTAGTTTTGAGATAGTTTGAAGCTGTGCTTCTCTCTTAGTGAGGGTGGTTTGTTTCTGGTAAACCTCTGCACTGAAATTATAATACTGTGCTTTTTCTTCATGTCTATTGGGTTCATCAGTGCTCACACTCCTTGTTAGGTCCCAAACTCCAATTTTTCCCCTCTTAGCCTTGTGAGTCTGTTCAAAGTTTCCCTTAAATTCTAAGCCCGATATGACAAACAAGGACCCAAATGTTTAGATAAAAGTTATATTTGTTCTTTTCTCTCAGATCTTGACTCTGTAACTCCTTATTAGCTTGTTAGCTGTATATCTTATAGCATATATTTTCAGTATCTATTTTCCAGCTTTTCTACTTGTTCTTATTACTTGGGTTTGATCAAGTTACCTAATGTATTGTTACAGGAAAGAGAACTCTGGTAACTTTTCTTTAGACATGAAAATCAGACACTATTGGTAACATCTCACTATAGTTGAAGTCTGTTTTATGTACTATATTTTTAAGGCCGTTAATGTCTATAGGTTAAAATTTTTCCATATTTCTGCTGTTAAGTTTATTTATTTTTGCTGCTGCAAAGGGATCCAAACACCATTGTTCCTAACATATATTGATGATTCTGTTGCAATATGGACAGATCCTACTAATTTTAGCCATTGACATTGCTGCCCAGGTCTACTGATTGGTTTCAACAGAAAAATGTGTGCTCCAACATCTTCTGCTGACCTCTTCATTTTCTTAAAAACCAATTTACTTGCAGATAGAAACAGAAAGGCAGGGTGTGCATACTGGTGAGAATTATGAAACAAAGATTAATGAACGGTGCTTGTCAAAGATTTGCTGAAGTCAAGTATTTTGCACAGGCCGCCTGATACCGCAGTCAGGCATTCATTCAGTCTGTAGAGTTCAGGATGTAAAAATGGAATCATGCCAGATGAGTGCGCGAAGGAAATGTGAGCGCTTCAATGGTAGCAATGCCTCCCACATACTTCACCTTAATAAAGTCTGGCAAGTCACCCTTCTCAGACCTCATTTTCCCTCCGTCAGCTGAACGTGGTAACATTTCTAAGAGATAAAGGATAGGAGTGGTATGCAAAATACTTGTCTTTAATGTACTCTGAGCTCAATATTTGACTTTCCAAGCTTGCTTGCCATGGTGCCAACAGGCAATTTAAGAGAATTTAATCTGCATTTAAAAGACTAACTATAAGCACATTTTAAATTGTAATATAAACTGTAGTTCCAATTCGGAACACTAGTATAATAGACTTCCAATATTTGTTGCTATCAGGAGGAATCATTTTTAGAACACTGAAAAGCAGGATTTTAAGCTTTTGTTCTAGTAGGATGTTCTCTTTTACACACACACAAAGAACACCGTATACTAATTAGTTTCTAAATAAAATATTAGTGGCTTAGTTTGGATGTTGAGCCATCCACATAGCAATAACTAATTATTGCTCTAAGATTCAGGCCCTAAAAGATTCATAGCACATCCTGTAAAACCATTTCCTTTTATTGGTCAAAAGAAATAGCAAGAATGCTGGTCAGTAACAAAATTCTTCTCTATAGAGCAAGACACTTGTTTATCTAGAGTAGAAAACATGGTTTCAAAGGTGAATCCACTTCTCCATTTAAGAATCATCTCTGCTTTAGGGTTATTCCACTTCAAAATATTTATTTGCCATGTGGAGAGAAACATTCAATTTCTGTTTTGGTATTTTACTTAAATAAAAAGTATCATGTTCTCAAATAAAGCTATGTAGCCTACCATTTTGATGATACATTGACCTGTTGTTTGTTTCAATATCTTATTTACTGAAAAGTTAAAAATTTAAAGTTAAATTTAAATCGAGTTAGAAATATTTGTGATTAGATGAGAGAAAACTTTAACTGCCCCTGAGACAACTTTAAAACACTATTTACATACCTTCAAAATTAATTTTTTAATTTTACGTCAGAGGTGGGTGAGGTGATGACAAATTCAGCAACGTTAGAAAACAAACCATAAAATGTGAAAATAAGAGAAGATGGTAGTTACTAAAGCAGCAACACCATTGAGCTATAAACAAGTCATGGCTGCTGATGGACTAGAGACCTGACAGTGCTGCACAGCCAAGTTTTCTGGCAGTTTGTTTTCCTGAATGATAAGATTGACCTTTCACCTTGGATTCCAAGGAATAACGCTCTCACTTATAAAGATAATTTAACTCCTTGCCCTTTCCCAACCATCCTTACACCTTGCTTTAGCAAATAAAAGGTTTTTCTGGAGAAGAGAGTGTACCCACCACTACCCAGAAGGTGACAGCAACCTGTGAACCTGTTAGTAAGAGAGTAAGATAAAAGAGCTGGTGGTCACACAAAAAGTTTAAGTAGCTTTAGGTGTTTGTTTGCTTGTTTGTTTTGCTATAGAACCTCTTAAAGCATGTATTGAATACACGAGTGTAGATTATGAATCTCTTGGAGAGGGCAGAGGATATGAACAATATTTACTGAGTGTTTATAACCACAGTCTAGTAGGAAGATTCCTACGATGTCACCCCAAGATTCCAGTCCCCTGGTGTACACACACTTTTTCCCTGTTATTAAATCAAACACTAATGTAGGTGCTGCTTCGAAAGGCTTTTGCAGCTGTAATTAAGGTTCCAAATCAGTTGTCTTTAAGTTAGGAAGATAATCCAGAGCGTCCGCCCTAGTAGGAGAGGCCTGACTAGGACATGGGAGATGAGAAGAACCGGAGGGCTAGAATGGGCCATTGTTGGCCTGAAGATGAAAGTGCCCACGTGGCAAGGAATGCTCGTGGCCTCAGGGACCTCAGTCCTTCAACTATAAGGAATTGCATTCTGGCAACAAGAATGATCTTGGAAGCACATTTTTCCCCAATCTTCAGATGAGCATTCAGGCTGGCCAATGCTTTTATTCTAGTCTTATAAAGTACCCTGAGCAGAAAACCCAGCCACACCTGCTGGATTTCTGACCAACAGAACTGTGAATTCAGTCACGTGACCACAGCCAGGGAAGCCCCGCAAGGTAACCAAGCTGTAAGTCCATTTAGGGAAGGAAACAGTTTGGGGGGTAATATAGAAGTTTCTGTCTTGGTATAAGTTTACATCTCTCCACACCTCTATTGAGTTGTTAATTCCCTTAAGTTATTAATTCTCTTCATTTCCTTAAGAGTTGTAGATGTATGTTACCTAAAACATTTCTATAGACTTTATATGTAACATTCTGATTGCTGCTAGCATGATTCCCAATGGTATATGCATGTATGGATATGATAAAGGAGACACTATAGTAATCTGACAGGAAGCCAACATATGTTGCTAAATATTTTTAACTAAGAAATCCAATTACCTAAGTTTTAAGTAGGTAAAGGTAAGCTATGTAAATGCAAACAGTATGTTTATATTTATTCATTCATTTACTCAGTAATTGATCACTAATGTGGATTAGAAGGAAGGAGCAGCTAAATATTATATTTCAAACTCCATGAATGGAATTGAGAGTAACTTGTTTGATTTCAAACAATGTACAAACAGGGAAAGGAATTGCTATTATTCCTTTCCTTACTTATTGCTAATACTGTTCATCAAGTCTTTTGACTGTAATCCTGTCAAATGTATCTCAGATATGTCTCTAAAAATCTGTTCTCTCCTCTTTCCTCTCACTGTCGCTGCCTCAGCTCAGGTCCTCATATCTGTCGCTTGATATATTGTAAAAACCTTCTAGCTGGTTTCTATACAACCAGTTTATTTAGTTCCACTTGACTTATGCTGCCGTTCCAGTTACCACACTTGAAATGCAAATAAATCATCTACTTACCAGTATTAAAACTGCATTGGCACCCTAGGCGTATAGCATAAAATTCAAAACATTGGCTAGATATAAAATGTGGGCACATGTTTTACAGCATAACCTTGGTCTATATTTTTTAAACTGATTTGCTGCAACTCACCCCAGTCTTCCCACTCCATCTTTCACTTTGTCGTCCAGGAACCGTTCTTCCATTCCCCGGCCACATCAGGTTCTTTGAGTCCCGCAGGTTGGCACGGTTTGCCTTCCACTGCCTGAAATTGCCTCCCCCCATTTTTCATTTTTTTGGTATTTAAGTCCTACTTTTGGTGAAGACCCAGCTCAAATATTACCTTCTCATGACATTCTTTGTAATGCCCAGAAACATTAATTTATCTGTTTTCTGCCTTCCCTTAGAACCATGCATATACCCAAAGAAAAACACTTTTTTAAGTTGCTTTATAATTTATTGGCTTCTGTGTTTTTTATCTTACTATGATAGGTAAAATTCATTAAAAATTCATTCCATTCTATTTTTTTCTTTAACACCTAGCATAGTGTCTGGTATAGCAAAAGTAAGGACAGGTATTTGTTAAGTAAATGAATTACACCTGTTGAAAACAATGGTGTCTGATTCTCAGTTTTTATATGTAAATTGTAGATTTCACATTTGTTATGTTTTATTACACAAGCTTATATTTATATTCTAGTTTAAGTACAGTAGCAAGGAGAAAAGGAAATTTTATGAATAAAACTTATTCACAGACATATATTTTCTTAGCTATGGATTGTTTGATCTGTTGAAGTAAAATACTCACTCCTCTACCACCAGTTGTGATTTATGCCTTCTTAGTATACCAATAAAAGGTCAAGATTTAAATATATTCTGTATTTTAAACTTGAAATTTAATTTAAAACATAATTTAAAAATTCTATGGTGTTCTTGTGGAAAATCCCCATAAAAGATCAAAATAAACTCAGAAATTGATGGAAAATAAAAATGTTAATGTATTTTATCTAGAAAATGTTTCAGACTTGAGAAACTTTTGTAATTAGAACTTTCACATCTTTTGCTATTTATTTTATACAATATACTTTAAGGACTAGATTTCTCTATCTTTGGAACAGTGAGATATTCATGATTGGTGGAAAAGTACACAATTTATTAGACTATTTCTAAAACTCATTTTGAATGGTACAAGCATTCCTCAATAAAGTTCTAAAAATGTAATTGGTGCTCCCCCTCCCCCAAACACAAACAATTTTCTTTACTTTTGAGCTCTAAGATATCACATAAGAAGGCTGAGTCCATACTGTAAAGACACTAGGTGGTGGTTGATGGAGTCCCTGCCAAACGCTTATTTCTAAACCAAATCCTCTTAATTATGGAGCTAGGAAAGAAAGGTTAGGAGAGACAAAACAGTGGTGGTGAGATAAATAATGTGAGTATTGTAGTCTATCTAGAGTGGGTGTGCAACCTCAGTATGGGAATAAAAAGTAGCCTTTCTAAAACTATCCGGAGCCCTCTTGAACAGCAGTCCACTATGCATCAAACACCTTATTAGTTATCATTCTCTATTGGTTCCAAACGTGTTTGTGACGATTATAGTCTATTTAATGAATACTGAATTGGATTTATTGTTATAGCTAATATACCACTGTAAATATCGGCTGTGATTTTTTTCCATCTTTCTAAGCAACAGTGTGTTTTTCTTTTGCATGCTGGCATAATGTGCTGAGCACAGAAGTGTATCTATAAGAATAAACTGATTTTACTTTATACCAGTTCTTTTTTCTAAAATTAAATATGATCAACTAGCTAAGTTGATAAAACTCTCTAATAACCCTTAAACATTAACGTAGTTTTTAACAATATTACTGAGAAATAACAAATAGCATTAACTAAAACTTTTAAGAGAAAGATATGATTTAAAAATGAAAATATAATTTTCAGTCATACATGCTTTTCAGTTTTTACTCCGATATGCCCATACATTGTCATAGGTGTTATTATACAGCTATTTTTGGTTGCTTAATTTAACATTGTATTGCATGCATTTTCTGTGTTGCCATACATGATGAATCACTTATTTAATATATTATGAATTTAAGTATTCTCAATTAACATCTTATGGTTTTAATTTTAAAGTATTGTAGATAATATTTCATAAATATAGAAATGTTTTCTTGGAATTTTTTTTTAGATTCCTAAAGTTAAGTTGGAAAAACAATACCTATGAGGAGAGGAAATTTCAAATATATGTCTTCGATTTCAAGAGGTTTTTAAAAAATATATATTAAATCATAAGAAAACTTATGAAATATGTGATTAGTTCTTGACATATTAAATCAAAACTAATTATATTAATTTATTAAACTAATATAGTTTATATTCTATTGTAATTATTATATTAGGCAAATAATGATGTTGGCTTTAGAACTAAGACATGGCTGTATATAGTATTCATCTGAAGAAAGAAAATGAAACAAAGGCACAAGGAACTTTCTCTGCTATCTTGGTTGAATTATTTAAACTCTGAAACTTTGCAGTCTCCTTTGTGCATGAGAATGACAATGTCTCCTTTGCAGTGATTTTTGTTTGTTTTGAGGATTTTTTTTAAAAAAGCATAAAATGCCCTACTGTGCTGTCTAGTATGCAGTATAGGATCAAGACACAGAGAAACAATTGGACACAATTAAAAGGTTTTATATATGTTTATAAAAGACTTTATATGTATATCAGTTTTTCAGATTTCAGTTAACTGATAAACTATAATTCTTTATTCTTAAAAGACCCTTTTTCACTCATTAGCTTATCTTTTGGAATTAGATAGATGAATGTTTCAGTTCAAATATGGGTTAGTTTACATTCTTGCTTAAGCGTACACTTTAGAATCCATCAAAGCAGAAGCAGTACTGTGTTGTCATCTCTAAAATAATTACAGAAATTGGTAATCCATCGTTTTTTTACTTTTTAATTTTGAAACAATTATGAATTCACAAAGATGCTAAGAATCAGAGAGGTCCCATGTGGCCCTCACCCAGTTTCTCTTCATTGGTTACATTTTACCTACCATAACACAAAATCAAAACTGGAAAACTGACCTTATAGTTAAATGCCATTTTCTCACATACATGGATTGGTGCATCGCCAGCTGTCAAAGTCCAGGACTCTTATGTCGCCTCAGAGATTTTCTTTGTGACCTACAGTCACGCCCACCCTCTCCCCACCCACACCCCTAACTCCTGGAAACCACTAATTGCTCTACATATTCATACTCTGTCATTTCAAAAATGTATTCTAAGTGAAATCATACAGTTTGCAGCTTTTAAGACTGTGGGTTGTGTTTTTTTTCTTCCCCCCAGCAGAATGCCTTTGAGATCTGTCCAAGTTTTTGCACATATTAGTCTTTTTTTTTTTTTTTTAACTCCCGAATTGTATTCATTGTATGTATGTACCACAGCGTATTCACCTGTGAAAGGATATCTGGGTTGTTTCCAGTGTTGAGCTATTACAAATAAAAGTTGCTGTGTGCCACTGTGTACATTTTTGTGTGTACACAAGTTTTCATGCCTCTGAAACAAATAGCCAGGAACCAATTGCAGAGTCACATGGTGAATGTATGCTGAGCTTTTCCAGAGCGGTGGTGCCCTTTTATGTCCCCGTGGGCAATGATGACAGATCCGGTTTCTCCAGCTCCTCGCAAACATTTGCGATTGCCACTGCTTTCATTTTCGCTGCTCTAGGTGGGTGCAGAGTTGGGCAGAAACGTTAACCCGGGGGGCGTGAGAGTGGCATCCCAGGCTCACCCTTGGCTGGCAGAGTGGCTTATGCTGAGCACCCGCCTTTCTCCCTGGAGTCTGGAGTTTTGATCCACCGAGGCAGAGGCTGCCTGCGTGACCGGCTCCCAGTTAAAAACTCTGGGCCCTGAGTCTCTGATGAGCTTCCCAACAGTCTAACGTGTGTCGCCACGACTCGTTGTGAGAGGGAGTAGGTGCGACTGGTAGATGCCTGTGGAAGCCTGAGCCTGGTTTCCACTGGATTCTTCCCCAGCATGTTTTTCCTTCGCTGGTTTTGTTTCCTACCATGTTGCCGTAAGAAATCAGTGCCGGGAGTGTGACTATGTGCTGAGCCCTGGCAGTCCTCGCGAATGGACAAACTGGGGTGGCCTTTGGGACTCCCACCCAGGAGTGACAGCTCCTGCTAGTCTTCATTTGCATTTCCCTGCTGGCTACCGATGCTGAACATCTTTTCATGAGCTCGTTTGCCATCAGTGGAGCTTATTTCATCTCTGGTGAAGTGCCCTTCATGACCCGTCTTCATTTTAAAATTGGACTGTTTTTGTTTTGTTTTGCTTTTTTACAACTGAGTTCGAGAGCTCTTTATATATTCTACTTAGTCTCTTGGATTTATGGTTTACAACTATTTTCTCCCAGTCTGGAGTTTTTCTTTTCATCCTCTTGGCATAGCAAAAGATTTAATTTTGATGAAATTCAGTGTATTGAGTTTTTATTTGTGGAGCATGCCTTTGATATTGCATGTAAAAAATACCTCACCAAATCCAAAGTGCTTGAGGATATTTTTATATATTTTCTTCTGAAAGCTTTATACTTTTACATTTTATATTTAGATGTATTATCCATTTTAAGTTAATTATTGTATAACCTGTGTAAATATTGTATAACACTAATGCATAACATAAGTGTCTGAGGGCTCCATCTCATTTGTTGAAAATACTATCTTTCCTCCATTTAATTGTTTCGGTACCTTTTTCCAAAACCAGCTGGCCGTGGTTGTATAGAGCTACTTCTGGGTTTTCCATGTTGCTCCATTCAGCCACGTGTCTTTCCCTCCACCAGTACCATGCAATCTTGATAACTCTCGATATAGAAAAGTCTTGATACAGGGTAAAGTGATTTCTCCCATTTTGTTTTTCTGTTTCAGAATTGTTTTAGCTATTCTAGTTCCTTGGCCTTGACACATAGCTTTTAGAATAATCTTGCCAAATCACAAAAAATCTTTCTAAAAATTTTGATGAGAATTGTGTTAAACCTGTAGAGCAATTTAAGAAGAATTGGTATCTATATTATGTTTAGTCTTTAAGTATATGGACACAATATGTCTCTCCGCTTATTTTATATCTTCTTTGATATTTTTTATCAGAATTTTCTAGTTTTCAATATATGATATGTTTATGCTTTGCTAGATCTGCACCTAAGTATTTCTCTTTTTGATTGACTGTAATTAGCATTGCATTTTAATTTTGATGTTTATATACTCATTTCTAGTATATAGAATTAAAATTGATTGTTGTATATTTATCCTATGTCCTGCAAACGTGCTGTATTCACTAATTGAATTCTAGGAATTATTTCTGTAGATGCCATAGGATTTTCTACAAAGACAACCATGTCATGTGTGAATAGAGACAGTTTTATTTCTTCATTTCTGATCTTTATACCCTTTTATTTCCTTTATTTGCTGCTCTCATTTTTTTTCTTTGACTATAGTTTTCAGATGTTTGACTATGATATGTCTGGGTGTGTGTGTGTGTGTGTGTGTGTGTGTGTATTTATTTATATTTTGGGTTTGCTCAGCATCCTTAATCTGTTGGTTTGTGTCTTTTGCCTAATTTGGAAAATTGAAAACTTTTTCAGCCTATCCTTTTTCTCTTCTCCTTATGAACTGTGATCCCACAATGAACATGTCATTGTTTTATTGTCCACAAGTCCCTGAGGCTCTACACATTTTAATCCCAGCCCATTTTCTGTCCATGGTTAAGACTGGCTGATTTCTATGGTTAAAATCTTTAAGTCGATGATTGCTTTTCTGCCTCCTTTGTTTTGCTGTTCAGTCTATCATTGTGAAGTATGTTTTTTGTTCTGGTTCGGTGTGGTTATCATATTTTATATTTTAAAATCTACACTTGGTAATTATTTATGTTTCTATTTCCTTGCTGATACTCTCTGTTTCTTCGGGGAGACACTCTTATTTTTTATAGTTTTAATCTTGTTCGAGTTGCCTATTGAAATATTTTTATGATAGCTGCCTTAAATTTTTGTCAGATAATCTCACCATATTTATTACGAATACCGGTGTTGATATATATTAATTGACTTTTTAATTCCAGTTGAAATTTTCGTGCTTATTTATATGACAGGTGATTTTCACTCAGAGTTTTTCTGTGTGTGTGTGTTAGCTAGTGTTTCTGACATGCATGCAGAAGGCGAAGGTGGGCGGACACTGTCTGCTCACTTCCAGGGAGCTGTGGAAGCCCAGCTTTCCTCTTGGTCGCCACTGACTCCTGGGGCTGGAGGGGGGTTTCTCGTTATTACTGACAGGGGGGAGTCTTCAGCTGCCAGCCTGCCTCCGGGAGACCAGCTGAGCCCCCAGGGGCAGGGACGCGTGTCCCTCCTCACAGCTCCCCACTCCACTGTCCCTGCTGGGCAAGGGAGGGCAGGTCAATGCTGGGTGATGGTGAAAACGTGTCTGTCCACAGGCCTCTTCTGATGCCACCGCAGAGAAGACGGGTGGCTCATTTTCACTGGATGAGGGTGGAGTAGAGATTCTCGTTCTGATCTCCATTCACACTTAAAGGAGGGGGTGAAAATTCTGGCTTCCTACTCGGCATCTCCGACAACCCCAACGAAGGGGTTAAGGTGTTTCATTATAGTCTGGTGGGTGTGGGAGACTCCGCTCCCTACTTGGCCTTTGCAGGTACCGGTGAGAACGGGTCCACGGCTTTTTCTGTGGTGCTTGATTATAATAAGAGGATTTTTGTATAAAATATTTCTATGTTATTAGGCTGCTCTTTTTCTTTGGTCTTTTGGTTAAAGAGAGCAAGCTGGTCCGGCCTGAATGGTTCAGTGGCTGAGCGTTGACTCATGAGCCAGGAGGTCACCGTTCGATTCGGGGTCAGGGCACAGGCCCGGGTTGCAGACTTGATCCCCCGTGGGGGGCAGGCAGGAGGCAGCCGATCAATGACTCTCATCACTGATGTTTCTGTCTCTCTCTCCCTCTCCCTTCCTCTCTCTGAAATCAATAAAAACATATTGAAAAAAGAGAGAGAGAAAGGAAGCTATTTTTTAAATTTTCGTAGAATACATTTATAATTTGTTTTTAGATCTCAGTTTTTACATTTTATTTTTAAATTACAGTTTACATTTAATATTATTTTGTATTAGTTTCAGGTGTACAGCATAGTGGTTAAACAATCATATATTTTACAAAGTTTTACCCTCAACATTTCCAGAATCCATCTGGCTCCATACATAGTTATTACAGTATCATGACTATATTCCCTGTGCTGTTTACATCCCCACGACTACTTTGTAACTGCCAGTTGTACTTCTTAGTCCCTTTACATTTTTCACCCAGTCCGCCAGCCTCTTCCCCTCTATCAACCATCAGTCTGTTCTCTGTATCTGTGAGTCTCTTTCAATTTTGTTTGCTTATTTTGTTCTTTAGATTCCATATATAAGTGAAGACATATGGTATTTGTCTTGCTCTAACTGAATTATTTTACTTAGCATAATACCCTCTAGGTACACTCATACTGTCACAAATGGTAAGATTTTATTCCTTTTCATGGCCAAGTAATATTCCATTATATATATATGTACCACTGTTGTTTTTTTTTGTTGTTTTTTTTAAATATATCTTTATTGATTTCAGAGCGAGGAAAGGAGAGGGAGAGAGAGAGACAGAAACACCAATGATGAGAGAGTCATTGATCGAGCCCGCAACCCGGGCATGTGCCCTGACCGGGAATCGAACCCCGATCGCCTGGATCCTAGGTCGATGTTCAAGCGCTGAGCCACACCTGGCTGGGCCCATTGCTTTTTTTAAATCAACTTGTCTATGGATGGGCACCTGGGTTGCTTCCACGTCTTGGCTATTGTAAATAATGCTGCAATGAACATAGGGGTGCATTTATTATTTTGAATTAGTGTTTCAGGTTTCTTCGGATATATACCCAGAAGTAGAATCAGTGGGCGATAAGACAGTTCCATTTTTAATTTTTTGAGGATCCTCGATGCTCTTTTTAATAGTGGCTGCACCAATCTGCATTCCCACCAACTCGAGGGTTCCCTTTTCTCCACACCCTCGCCAACACTTGTTTATTGACTGATTGATGGGAACCATTCTGACAGGTGTTAGATGACATCTCATTGTGCTTTTAATTTGCCTCTCTCTGATGATTAGTGATACTGAGTATCTTTTCATATGTCTCTTGGCCATCTGTGTGTCCTCTTTATAAAAGTGTCTGTTCAGGTCCTTTGCCCATTGTTTAATTGAATAGTTTGTTTTTTGTGTGCTGAGTTGCATGAGTTCTTTATAAATTTTGGATATTAATCCCTTATTGGATGTATCATTGGTGAATATTTTCTTTCATTCAGTAGGTTTCTTTTTCTTTTGTTCATGGTTTCCTTTGCTGTGCAAAAACTTTTTAGTTTTATGTAGTCCCATTTGTTTATTTTTTCTTTCATTTCCCTTGTCCAAGGAGATATACCATAAAATATATTGCTAAGAGAAATGTCAGAGATTTTACAGCCTATGTTTTCTTCTAGGAGTTTTATGGTTTTGAATGTTACATAAATTTTTAATGCAATTTGAGTTTATTCTTTTATATAGTGTAAGAAGTTGGTCTAGTCTTATGTTCATTTTAAATATAGTATTATGGTTTGTTTGTTTTTTGTTATACGTAGTGAGAGAAACGGGGGAAAGCACTTCTACTCCATCTTTCCAGAAGTGAAAATACCAAATCTATAGGGTTTTAGTGAATAGTAAATTTTATCAAAGGTCTAGAATAGTAACTGTTATTTAGTAACATTTAATACTTATTAGCATTCTACTCTGACATCTGCATAAATATTCTGAAAATTAATTAAAAGACTGATAATATAAAATGAGGAATTAAGTTTTCTCATTGATGATATGATATATATTGAATTCACACATTAGTTAATCATCTTTTATCAATAACTTGCATAGAGTTTGTTAGAAAGTAAAATTTTTTTTGTATACAATCTACTAAATGAAAGTCATATTTCTTCTGTACAGCCCTTGCATGGGTTTAATTATTTTAAAATCTTTGGTACAAGCTCCCAATTTATATTTCTTAAACATAATTACTAAAAAGTAATTACATCAACTGGTCTCACTGCCCTATTGCCTTCCCATCTGTCCTTGACATTTAAATGGATTTTCTTGGGATGAAAGAACATAAAAAGGAGAGAGAAGGGGAGAGAAAGAGAGATAAGAGCATAAATAAAACTAGGTCAAACTACTGAATTCTCCCTCCCATTTAGCAGCTTGAAACCTTAGAGAGTCTACAATTGTAGATATACTTGCTAGTTAAGCTGTTCCAGATCAAGTTTTATTCATAATGGCACAAAATGAAACACCAGATAGTGGGCAAGGCAAGATCAATTTAAAGGAGTCTTTACCCCCTTCTCTTTATTTGAAGACTCACAAGTAACTTGTGCTACTTTTCAGGGACTTGGCCCAAACACCCTTGACTGAGAATTTGTAAATTTGCTGTTACCTAGTTTTCCTGCTGTTTCATCCTAACCCTTCTGCCTACGCAGCACCTTCTCATTTTTTAGGTGTCTTTTCACTTTTATTATATTAAATGTTACGGTTTCCAAAGCCTTTGCACGGAGCTCTGTGATCTTAGGAGAAAAAGCACTATATAAATCTAACAGGCAGAGCCAAGACTGAAATTCAATATAGAAGAACTTCCAGAAATTATTAAAGACTTCACTGAAAGAGAAATTAAACCCTGATATCCCATTTCCTTATGTTTTCACTGCAGTAGAATCAGTGAAATCAATATATCTTAAATGAACCGCATAGAGTCTATTCAGAAGAATGACTCTGGCACAGAATTGAGCAGCTTCTAAAACTTGTTAAGATTGCTTATTCCTTGAAACAGCGTGCACAGAGTTTTAGAAAGTTTTTAAAACCTGAATTGTAAAAGTGAATGCCAGTGCATTTGATAGAGCTGAAAGTAGATGCCAGTGGACCCCAGTATTAAAAATTGAAAATTCCATAACAAAGTCACAATATTATTACAAAGTCATACCTCTTTCACAGTTGCAACTAAGGATCTTAAGATTAAACTGTATATAAATATGACAGATAAACAAATAGCGTATTTAGAATTTAGCTAGGAGGCGCAATTATCTAATTTTCCAGGTACAGTGTAAAAACACCTAGCTCAGCGTGGCACAGGACATAGAACCACCCCAGAGATAATGGACAGCAGAATACAGATAACTTGAAGAGACTTTCATATTTCCTCTATTCTGGCCACACTAATTCATTTTTCTAAGTTTAAGGAATAAATATATGTGAATATATATATATATAATATGTATAGATTATATATATAATCTTCCTATATATGAATGACTGACTGAAAGGTAAACAAATTAATTAAAGCACAATACACCAAACACATGGCAGGTACCATGTAAGGCATTTTTTGCATACATTTTCTCATTTAATACCTCCAATTCCCCTATGAGTAAGGAGGTAATAGCTTATTCTAGACTTGGAAATCACAGTTCTTGATAGGCTCCTAGCCTCTTAAGAGATGCTTCATCTGCACAGACCCCATTAAAAATACACCCTTAGGTGGCCATGAGTTATACTGGGTGATTTTCACTGCATTACTCTCATTTATATGTGATTTGTTCAGGAGTAGGCCTCTTATCCAAGATCAGTCAAAATGTGGGCTGCTGGCAAAAAAGACACTGCAGGCCAAACATATTCCTTTCACAAGACTTCCACTGGGCGAATGGAAATAATCTATCAGTGGGTGACTGTATCTCAAGGTCCAGTCGAAGACAAGACATATCTGATCTTTGAGTAGAGAGAAATTAGGGAATTGTTACATATTTTACTTAAAAGACAAGAAGAATCATTAAGTTTATCATTTCTAATGTGAAACACCTACCAACCCTAAGACTGGGGAGTAAAAGGAAAAGGTTTGAATTGTTAAGATTTAGAAGCTTAGACAAGGGTCTCCTCAAAGCAGATACTCTGGCTTCTGAGGAGAAGGTGCTGGCCAATGGTGCTGAGAAGTTTATGACCATGGAGGAAGGGACTTAATTGTTGGTACCCAGGCCAGATCTTTGAGAAGCGAGCATTAGCCTCTGATATTCATGTCCCAGCAGAGGGCATGATCAGGCTGGGCCTGCACCCGTGGAAAATAATCCCTATAAGTCTGATTCATCATCTCTTCTAGGAAGGAACTGCTGTCCCTGGGTTAGCATTGCTAGGGTAAGGCTCACCGAAACAAGTAGATAGAAAGCAACCAAAAAGGAGCAGAGAGGCCCAGTAGGCATGGCTCAGCGGTTGAGCATCAATCCGTGAACCAGGAGATCATGGTTCAATCCCAATCGGGGCACATGCCCGGGTTTCGGGCTTGATCCCCAGCAGGGGGCCTGCAGGAGGCAGCTGATCAATGACTCTCATCATTGATGTTTCTCTCTCTCTCTCCCTCTTCCTTCTTCTTTCTGAAATTAATTAAAACATTTTTTTAAAAAAACTAAAACTTTAAAAAAAAAAAAAAAGAACAGGGAGCCAGGAAAACGGATACATGGTTTGCAGACTCCTGCTGGGGTATCAGATAACGAATTACAGAGGGAAGGGTTTGAATATGAGAAAGAAAACTGAATAACTATCTGCTCTTTTGGCTACTCAGTTTCCATACAAGCTCTTCTATACATATTTTAACTTCCATAATAGCAAAACAATTAGGCTCCCACTTAATAAGATGCAACTCTCTTTCATTCAAATGGAGATATTCCCTCTACTGAAATAAAAAGGTGTAAAGTTGCGACAGTTATTGTATCTGAGTCTGGGAAACTGTCACATTATTTATCTCTGATCTATGTTAATTTACCCTCTAATTTAGTCACAGCCACATCTGCATATTTCATTCTCTGAATTGTAAATCGTGTTACGTGAGTGGTAAATTCTGTTACTAAATAATAAATTTAACCTTCTACAAAATTTTGACAAAATAATAAGGGAAACAAAGAGACAAAAAAAAAAAAAATTACACACACACACACACACACACATACAACAAGCAAGGAAGAATATATATATATTCAAGGAATTCCTTATTTCTGTAACTGATCTTGAGGGCATAGTTCACATTTATAACTTCAATCTTACATGGTAGATTCCATTTTTCTTTTATCCCTAAGCCATATGCTTTAGACCACAGTTGATATTTATAACTTGCTTTTCTGCGATTTCCTTCTATGTCTTTTTTGCCTTCAGCTGGTAAGGCCATGTCTATTTTTCTTAGTGTGATAACCTCTAACTTTCAATCTTGAAGGGTCTAAAATCTCAGTGGTCTTTTTTTTTTTTATTGCTGTACTTTTCCATTAACTTATGTTAGTTACCAGACATGAAAATACTGTGAGAGTTCCCAAAGAATTCTCTGGGTTCCGGGAGTGATCTTTCCTGGCCCCGTTTTATAGCAGTAGCCAAGTGCCCCCTTAGTAATTGGTATCGGTCACAGCTGTGGGAAGTAGGTAACCAGTCTGTTTACCTGCTGGTCAGTCAGTGGCATGAAGAGCAAAAAAGGGCCAGGTGACAGCTCAGTTGCAATTTAATAGGACCATGGCCGTAGGAAATGCTCCTCTCTTGGAAGCAGAACCTTCAGGTCAGCAGATATCAAAGCTGAGGGGATGCAAAACAAATTCTGTGATCAAAACTGTTTCAGTAGTGACAGGAGCCACTCCTCTTTCCACTTTTACTCCCAAGCCTATGTATTCTGAATACTAAGAGACAGTGAACATTCTGGCTAATCATTAAAACATACACACTGTCCTAAAAGATAAAACCCCAGCCTTTCAAATGTTTGTGATGTTTTTCCCCAAAACTGTTACTTTCAGTCTTCAGTAGGCCTTTCCATCAGTGGATTAGGGAAGCTGCTGATAAGACCGATAAATTCCATGGATAGGAGCCCTTTGCTGCTTTTATTATTTTTTTTTTATGAAATAGATTTTTGACCAGAATCAATGCTGTACAAAATATCATGTTTATGAACAAGCCACACCACAAATCCAAGGGTGGTGGTGTGGGGAGAAGCATTAAGGGTAGGAGGGCAAATCCGTATCCAGAAGATGTGTCTATTCCAATGAGGAAAAAGCTTTGTACTCTCCTTAATTAAAGTGACACAGTATTGGTTGTCTGGTCACCCCAGGAATGGTTCCAAACCATGGCTCACTCTCGCTCTCTGCTGTTGGCAGGTTATGCACTTAGCAGTAGCTAGTTTAGCACTGGTGAAAAACACCCATTAGATGAGCCCTATAGATAGACTCCACCCTGCTGCTATGGTTACCATGGACCATGGACACACTGAGCAAAAATTGGTGGCTGGATAAAGAGACTGACCGAAACGCACAAAGCCTGTCATTTTGTCAACCTAATAACTTTTGCATCATGACCTTTGCAAAACATTCAAATAGGAAACAATTATTTTCAAATTCTGTCCCCTCTCTAAGAGCTTCATCCACACACCTCTGTCCCCATGCTGCCAATTTTCCAATCCTGTTCTTTACAAGTTCCTAACTGTCCAGGAAAACCAATAGCAACTATCTGTGAACTAATGTAGATTTGTTCTTTTGGCCATCACTTGGCCTTGACAAAGTGAACGGCCAAATACAACACTTGAAGCTCTGAGCATGAGAATATTTTTCTTCACATTTTCCACTAAGGTCACCTCTGAGTGAAGCTGTAATGGCTGGTGGTTAACGAGGCCTAGATGCTTTGCTCCTTAGCGAAATGGTCATGGGGAGTCCCAAAGGTCCATCGGAATGGATTAGGAAAAGGGGAAATGTAACAGAAATTATTGTCAGAGGTGTTTGAGCCATACACTCAATCAGTTTACATGTGCTTTCCAGACTTTTTCAAGCTAAGTGTTTATGTTTCTTTTTGCCGATTGAATCTTGTTTCACCACGCCCAAACTTAGGAACAGGTCCGTCAGATAACACCATTTCATCACGAGAAGCACTGGTCACATAGTCATTTGTCCTACAGTGTTCGGTACTTTCCAGGGCTCAGCAGCAAGCAAGGAGCTATGTCTCCAAGAGTGAAGAGCCATTTGCAGAAGAGAGCAAGGATTTCCCAAAACCCACAGGACTTCTCTGTGATTCTCCCATTAGTCCCTGCTAGATGCTCCATACAGCCTCCCTATGTTCCACAGACCCTTTAAAAAAATATTAGATCTTTTGTTCATAAGGTGAAGTGGAAGATTAACTGGGACTTCAGTATGGAATTTCTGCTCAGCTATTTCTTGCTCTGGCTCTCACTAATCACTGGCAGGCTTCAGGTGACTTGGTAAGTGATTTAAAATAGCACATTTAGGTATAGGATGCTCCCAAATCCAAAAGGCCCATCAAGCATTGTGTTTCTTTCTGATGGTTCTTTTTCTTCAACTTGTCTTTCAATGGGTTTCAGACCTTCGTACTCTAAGAAATATCCCTGAGTTAGCAGGCCCCCAAGTATTCTTGGAGTTTATATACTACCCACTGATTCATGGAAACTGCACTAAAAAATCTAAAATACTTGCTACTTCCTGTTCATAAACCCTAAAAGGCCTTTATGTCAGTGGAACAGTGTGATGTTGTGTGGAATATCAAAACTATGAAGATCTCTGTGGCATACATGATCGCCGAGACCAGGAGTGTTGATATAGTCCTGAGGGGAGATTTCAAAAAAATGTACCCTTGGTTTTACTGGGTAAAAGCAACAGCCTTTGTATCCTTCTCAAATTGATACGTAGAAAACTGCATTAATTCAGGTCAACAGCTGCATATCAAGCACCCAGAGATCTGTCAATTTGCTCCATAAAAGATATTATGCCTAGAACAACAGGGGAAAGTGGAGTCTCTACCTGATTCAGATACAGTAATTCACATCTGCCAAGATCCACCCACTTTCCGCACAGCTAAAAGAGGCGAGTTAAACAGTGCTCTTACAAAAATGATCACACATCTTTCAAGATATCGATGTTCACCCTAATATCTACAATACCCTAACAATGTGGCATTGCTTCTGTCTACCTAGAGTATATGCTTGTGGCATCCTTGCAGGGTCCTTTCTCCAGGGAATCTAGAATCTCTTTCAACCCATATTTTTTAGGCTTGTGAACTGGCTTAGCTCTGGAAACTGGATGAAAAACAATGATTTATTATTGTGGTGCATCAATTTACCACCAGATCTGGACATTTTTCCTTTTATATAGATCAAGTACATTTTAGTAACCAGACTATATATTCATTGATAGAGACACTATGATCAATTAAACACCAACAAAGATCCCAGAGAATCAAAACTTTCTAATTACCACTTTATCATCCATCCCTATTGTCCTTGTCAGTAAAAAAGTTCAAGCACTGCAACCTCGCATCTGTATTATTGGTATACAGTTATTCCCACTAAAATTGGAGGCCTCATTTCTATTGCATCATCTCTACCGTAATACACGTTCTACAAAGGACAGCTAACATAGAGCATTTCAAGAATACTCATGCTCTACTCACCAATATATCTCTTGCTATCTTTCTTTTAAAATATATTTTTATTGATTTCAAAGAGAGGAAGAGAGAGGGAGAGAGAGACAGAAACATCAATGATGTGAGTCATTGATCGGCTGCCTCCTGCACGCTCCCTACTGGAATGGAGCCCACAGCTGGGGCATGTGCCCTGATGGGAAATTGAACCGTGATCTCCTGGTTCATGGATTGACAACCACTGAGCTACACTGGCTGGGCTATTTCTTGCTATGTTAATCAATGTTCTCTGGGGCCTATGAGGGTATGCATTGGGAGAGTGGGTATGTATATCACATATAAAAGCTCCTTGACAATATTCCTTACACTCTATTCAGACTTCTTTTCCTTAATTATTTCAGGCACGTTTTAGCACCTCCACCTCATTAAATGCAGATCATGGTTGAGTCCAAGCTTTAGTCGACCAACCAAGCAAACTGTCACAGCCACTTCCAAGCACAAGTTAACACATTAACCCAAAATTTCTGATAAGAGCATTCACATCAATAAATTCAAACTGATTCAGTATTTATCTCTTCTTCTTCTAACATTCTTGACTATATTCTCCCACATAATTCACATGTTTCTTCTGATATGAATTAGCAAAATCTTACAATTATTTTAAAACATAAACTATTTTCTCCTGGGGCTTTTTTCTACTTGCCTCTTTGGAGCATGTTGCAGCAGGTCCCTGTTTGTGGGACCAGTGACAACAAGGTGTTATGGGGATTATTCTTAAATAAAATTAGTATCTCTTTGCAAGACAGCTGCTACAAATATTATTACAGAATATTCAAGCAAGGGAAGACTTCTGAGACTAGTGCAGGGAACCTGCTGCCAGAAGCTCGGGAGTGACAGAAGTTCAAGGTCTTCAGTTTCCCCTGGGTCCAGATAGAATCGCCCATCCCAAGTTTTAGATGCTCAGTTCTTCACATTGTCATAGCATTCATGTGAGGTAACTGCAAGTCTTTGAATATACCTCACATCACAATTCTGTGACCCAACGAAACTTTGTGTTCAGTTTTAGCCATGTTAGCCCTGATTAGTCATAGAGGCTCTATTTTTTTTAATTCATTTATTTTGAGAGAGAGAGAGACATTAACTTTTTGTTCCACCCAGCCATGCACTCATTGGTTGATTTTTGTAGGTGGCCTGAGCAGGGATTGAACCCACAAACCCACAAACTTGACCTATTGGGACAAGGCTCTAACCAACCGAGCCACCTCACATATATGTATGTGCATGAGTGTGTGTGTGTGTGTGTGTGTGTATTAATCCTCACACAAGGATATGTTTTTATTGATTTTTAGAGAGAGGAAGGATAGAGAGAGAAACCTTGATGTGAGAGAAACATTGATCGCTTGCCACTGTATGCGCCCAACCAGGGGTCAAACCCAAAGCTTAGGTATGTGCCCAGACCAGCAATCGAACCCACAACCTTTTGATGTAAGGGGTGATGCTCCAACCAGCCGAGCCACCTGGCTAGGGCAGGGTGATATATTTCTCGGTGGTGACTTGCCCTGAGAAATTGAAGATGTGAGCATGTCATTTTGATTCTGTAAGACCTTCAGTGAACTTGGAGAACCTGCCACACAGGCCTATAGTCATCAGCCTCATCTTCCTCGCCCAGCCTTGCTATCTCTTTCTAATGTTTCCTGCTGACAGAACCTTTTTAGGAACTAACTGGCAAAAAACAAATGTGGTTTACAGGGTTTAAGCCTGAGTATAACAAAACAGCAACAGAAGTGGGTATTTGGAGTTGAGAGACAATAAATGAAAAAGTGGAATAGTAGCTGAAGAGACAGAATCAGTTGCTGAATAGCAGCTGAAGAGACAGCCAAATTAAAAGGAGAGTGTGACAGGGAAGATCTTGGGCTCTATAATTAATCCTTTCCCTGGGTCAATTGCACATATGTTGCTAATTGCAGAGGCATGTGCATCCTTATAATAACCCCTCTTCCCTTACTTAAGGACATTTGGATGAGTCCATTTCTTCTACTAAATAAAATACATCTAAGTGATCCTTCAATTTTAAAGGTGACAGGAAAAGAAAAACTAAATGAATTGGTCATTGCTAATTTGGCAAAATTAACAGTTTAATTGAAGTCTAGATATGTAATTCTAGAAATTAGACATCTCATTATTATTATTATTATTTAAATTGTGTCAACTTCCACATAGATTTTCTTTGGTAGTCCTGGAAGTTTGCATGCAATGAATTCAACTGTGGTCACATTCTATTTTCTGGTTAAATTATTCATACACATAACAATGTTGCTAACTTTTTAAAAAATTTTATTTGTAACATATAGAGTGGAGGTATTTAGACCAAAGCTTCCTGACTAATCCAAAACAATTGCACTGGATTCTTTCTTTGGGGGATTTGGATGTCCAATCCACTTAGAGTAACATTTTACCCGAGGCACATATAACCCTCACTAGAAATTAGTTGACTTTAGCTAAAAACTTTTTCTGGTGAATTTGGTTCCTGGACTTATGTCTGCTAAGGACTGATTATCTGAGGGTCGGTTCACAACTAAGTTTTCAGAACCACAAGGTGAGGAACCAAATCCTTGAACAAATAGTGGTCATCCTGAGGCAGAATGTTACTCTATTCCTGACAAGCAACTATAACCTCATTCTATTTACAACAAAGTATTAATATGGTAATAAGGCAGAATTTCAGATGCTTTCTTTTTTAATGTTTAACTATATTTTTTGCTTACTACAGTAAAATTATGATAGACTCTCTATACACCATTATGCATTCACATTTTTAAAAGCCAGAATGCATTTAATTGTATGCTGGTGTTGCATAATATATTTGATGTTAATATTGCTAAATAAGTGTCTCTAAAGAAAGTTGTAAAATAATTGTATCATTTCTCTAGTCAGCATCTATAGCACTTTATGCTAGGGTGTTATTCTATTTTATCCCAAATGCAACTCTCCCATCATCAGGTTGTAATAAAAATCATATTTAAGCTTTGCATTTGCTTTACTCACCTGTCATACATCCCTGCTTTATCTAAATTACACCATGAAATTTTTCTATAAATTAATGCCTCATTAACTCTATTACTGCCTAGAGGAGTCAAACCGTCCTAAAAGATATGTGAATATTATAATGTAGTTATTTCTCCACAATTTCTTAATTTTTAGACTGACCTACTTAAAAGTATTGTTCTATGCAACTGTGAATATTATATGCACAGACACATATATATGAAGTTACAAGCAATGTATCTGTAGCAAAGTGCTAAAAATTATAAAATAATACTTATTGATATCATCCTCTATATTGAATTTAGTAAAAATTTAAATAGTACAAAGGAAAGAATATTTCTTTTTCTTTTCTCTCTCTTTCATTTTAGTTTTTCATCACATTTATTGCCTCTCTGCCCTCTTGCACCTCCCCCCACAGTCTCCACACTGTGGTCCACGCCCAGGAGCTCCGTCTGTACCACCCAGCACCCCTCCCCCAGAGCTGGCCCCTGCTCTCTGCGAGTCTGTCTCTATTTTGCTTAGTAGTTCAGTTTGCTCATTAGATTCCACATGTGAGTGAGAGCATATGGTACTTGCCTTTCTCTGCCTGGCTTATTTCGCTTAGCATCATTTTCTCCAGGTCCTTCCATGCTGTCCCAAAGGGTACAAGACCCTCCTTCTTCATAGCTGCATAGTATTCCATGGTGTGAATGTCCCACAGCTTTTTATCCACTCATCTACTGATGGGCACTTGGGCTGCTCCCAAGTCTTGGCTTTTGTAAATAACACTGAAATAACATAGGAGTATATGTATTCTTTCTGATTAGTGTTTCGGGTTTCTTTAGATAAATGCCCAGAAGTGGACTTGCTGGGTCATAAGGCAGTTCGTTTTTAATTTCCTGAGGTAGCTCCACACTGCTTTCCACAGCGGCTGCCCCAACCCTCACTCCCACCAACAGGGCAGAGGGTTCCCTTTCCTGGCGCTGTAAGGTGACACTGTTGTACATAGAAAAGGCTAATTTTAGCTGCTATTGGTTAACTAATTTCACTAACTACATTGATTCTTGCAAAGAAATAAAATCCTATAACCTTAAGTGTGTCACTTTAATACCTGTACATTTATAAAGTTCATCCTGTATCTAAGTATTTCATACAGGAAACAATTCTATTCTCTACGAAAATCAGTGATGTTTCCACAAAAGTGAGAAGGCAAATCATAGAGCAGCTAGAATATTAACCGAGGACCAGGGTAAGAGAAGTTAAGGGTTTCCCTGGGGTTGGAACAAGTCTCAAAGTCTGGCCTCAGGCATTACCCCTGCAAAGGGAGTAGGGATTAATTGAATCAAAACTGTGAAAGGCTCCATGCCCCAGAGCATTATGAACAATAAGAGATAACTTAGCTGGCAAGTCGTAGAGGCCAAAAACCAGGGCGATGCAAATAAATGCAGGAAATTTAAGAGAGAAGAAAAGAGAGTAGAAGCCCTGCTAACACCATCGTCATCCCAGGAGGCTGGGAGCGTGGCCAAGGTTGTGCCTTACGCCGCTGACGTCAGAGGCTGCACACTACGAGGGAAACAAACTACTGAGCTGGTCCAGCCAATTCGCTCGACAAACGGACAAGCAAGCTGGAACAACAAATCCCACAGAAAGAGTCTGAATCAATATCCAGAATGACCACAGCATATTATCTAGAATATGCAGCTTTCAACAGCAGTTACAAAAACCTATGAGACATGTAAATACATAGAAAAGTGTGACACATACTTTGTGGCATAAAATAGGCAACAGAAAATGCTTTCTGAGAGGGCCTGCATGTCAGGCTCAGCACTTTAAATTAGTAAAACAATTTTTACTTGTCACTGCAGATCATTTCATGACATCTAAACACATCTATGATAATATTCAACCGATGGTTTTACCATTTCATTTATAATTTTTTCTAGACTTATTGAGTAATCATTGACAAATATAATTGTATTTAAATTATGCAATGTGATTATTTGATATACTATACACTGTAAGTGATTATTAAGGTCATTAGCACATCCAGCACCTCACATAATAGACTTTTCTGTGGTGCGAACACTCCAGAGCTATGACCAGCAAATTTCAAGTATAACAAGAGAGTATTGTGAACTCCACTCACCATGCTGTACATTAGATTCTCAGAACTTAGCTGTCCTATAACTGAAAGTTGGAATCTTTGTCCTACCTCTCACTTTCCCTTCCAGAGCCTCCAGCAACCAGCATTATGTTGTGTTTCTATGAAATCAGCTGCTTTTATTTTTGTTTTAGATTTCACATACAGGTGCAACCACATAGCAAAGACAGTTCCTGACTTAGGATGGTTTTGCACAAGGTATTTCAGCTTTACGATGGTGCCAAAGCAACGTGCATTCGGTAAAAACCTTACTACAAATTCTGAATTTCGATCTTTTCTCCAGCTGGTGACACGGGGTCCTCACAGCGCGGGAAGCTGCCGTGACTGCAGCTCCCGGTCCCCAGGGTAAACTGACCCCCCACACTGAGCATGAAATTAACTTTGACTTGCCATACACTCAGTTATGATGGTTTATTGGGACATAACCCCACTGTAAGTTGCGGAGCACCTTTCTCTGTTGGCTTATTTCACGTAGTGTAATTGCATCCAGTTTCATCCATGTTGCAGCAAATGGACTGAGCCTCAGGTGGCAGAGCCTAAGGAGATCATGGTTGTTTCACTGAGCAAGTAGGGAGTAAATAGAAGGTGGTTAAAAAGAAAAGATGGGGGAGGGGGGCTGTTAGGAGAAGAAATCCCCAGTTCTGTCTTTGCCAAATGCTAAACTGCCCATGGAAAGGTAGAAAATCTGAAATGCATAAAAAGAAAGAGCTTTGAGGAGCTGTGAGCTGAACCATGATTCTGGATGCTACCTAAGGATGCTTATTGGTGTTTTTTTGGGGGTGTGGTGAAGAGAATAGGATATATGAGAGAGAAATTTCTATTGATTGATCCTGTATGTGCCCTGACCAAGGCGGGGAAAAAATGAAAAGCAAAACTCAAGCCAAAAAATGTCTCAATTTTAGGAAAAACAAATTTACGAATTCAAACCTTAGACATCTATACAAAAGAAATGGGCATTTATGTTCTCACCAAGATTTGTATAAATGTTCACAGCAGCTTTATTCATAATATCTTCAAACTAGAAATATTCAGGTGTACATTAGCAGGAAAAAGGGAAAACAAAATGTGATAAATCCATACAGTGGGTTACACTCAGCAGTAAAAAGGAACAGACTACTTACAAATATAACATTGCTGAATTTCATACACATGATAATCATAAAAAGGCAGATACAAATAATACATTCTGAATGTCTTCATTTACATGAGGCTCTAACCAGGCAATAACACTCTATGATAATATAAATTAGAAGTGCTTTCTGCTGCATGGAGGTGGGCATGAAAACGCTCATCTTCTTGGTGTGGGTGTTGACGACAGGGGTGTGTACAATTGTAAAAAGTCATCAAAGTATAGCATTCACAGTCTGTAAATGTATCTGTAGAAAAATTAACAGAAAAAAAGTTAAAAGAGAAAAGTAAAAGCAAAAAATTAAAAGAAATTTTTGAAAGTGAAAGAACCTTAATAATTAATGAAGAAATACCACATTGATAATGTTAATTACTTTGTAAACCACTGATCCTATTGTTTAAAATATATCCTAGTAGGTTATGTTATGGTTCCTAAAAATGATTCAGTTGAAATTGGAGGAGTTTCTTTGATAATTATAGGTAGCACTGAGGATGCAATTTATTTTCTGCTTAGAAATGGTTGTAGAATCATGTAGAACCGCCTATGATCCATAGTCACCAAAACTTCCATTAGTTTATTAAACAGGTAATTATTCAGCAGCTATTAAATACTTGACAAAAAGCTAAGGATCAGAATACAATGATTCACGAAGCACCTGCCCTCTAACAATCTCCATCAGTATTAAATGAAAAAGAGCCGGTGAACAGTACAAACAACGCACTTACCACTCTATATGTACTCAATAAATCTTAATTGCTTGTGGAGCAGAAGATTTTTACTTTTGGTTACTTGAAATTTGATAAAAGCTATAGATAAACATCCACGGGAAAAAATATGTAGGGATACAGTATTTTCCTTATAAGGAATTCTTCTTCAGGGAATTTTTGGTCTCCTGAAGTTGTTCTATGAAGTCCAAGGTCAGGGCTTAGAAATTCTTATTATATGGGGGACATGTGAACAGGTAATATATGTGTGTAAGTATTCTAAGCAAAATGATATGTTGGGCCCTTTTAAGGAAGTATCTGATTAAGAGAAATACTTCCAGAAAGAGAAAAGTTACTGCTAAATGGAAATCATGATCAAAATCAGTTTCAACTTACTTATTGTGAAATCTGGATTTCTTGGTTTGAAAGTATTTTGTTTGACTTAAAATCTGTAAGTTTTGTTTGTGTGTGTTAACTTAAAACTTGCAGTTTATGTGAAAAGTACCATGTTGGACTCTGGAGTCAGACTTTTCTGTTTTTAAATTCTTGTTTATAATCATCACTAGTTCTAAGTCTTGAGTTTTTTCTCTCTGTAAAATGAGTCTAATAATAGCATCTATCTCATGGTGACTTTTGAGGTTTAAAGTAGCCAAGATTTGTGAAGAACTAAGAATGACATATGGAAATACTAAAGCGTATATCAATGAATGTTAAGCAGTGTTTCACTGACTTTGTAACTATGTAAAGGAAATTCTGAGAGAGTGAAAGGAGTTGGGTAACATTGAGAAAGGCAAGAGAGTACATAACAAATTTATTTCCAGACACTATCTTTACAACCACAAGATACTGAAAGTAAAGGGATGATTTTAGAAAACCTCTTTGCATTTAAACACCTATACTTACTTCCACAACTAATACCTGAACTACCGAAAACACACGTATTTTTAGACCAAGATGCCTTTTGTAAATGTTCTTCACCCACAGACGTGAGTGAAGGAAGAGCTAGGCCTGGGATGGGGTGAGTCAGAGTGCAAAAGATTTGCTGTTCACGAGAAGTTGAATTTCGTAGCCATTCCCACTGTGATTAAATGGCGCTGCAGGGAGTCATTTTCTACATTCTAGTAATTTTCTTTCTCTCTTTTTTTCTTTCTTTTGTTCAACAAATGTTTGTTGAGTATCGACTATCCGCTAGGCACTGTAGACGAATGGCTTGCATTCTGCCCCTGACCTCAGGTTGCCTATAGGCTAAAGGCGAGAGGCTTATATAAGTATCTAAGTTGCAAAGATAAAAGTGCGATAACAGAGACAGGAACAAATTGCCGAGGGAGCGGGTAAGAAGGAACGAGTGAGCAATACTCAAAAGCGGAATCAGGAATGAGTTGCTGCCATTTATCATTCTTACGTTGCCTTTTTTTCTAGCGAGGCAAAGTTTACACTTTTTATTTTTATTTCAATGTTTTTCTTTCCCTTTTATAGGAATTCTTTGTATTTTTTAATTATCTCAAGGAACCTATTCCAGAAAGCTTCCTTTGTTCTCCTCTCTTTAGAATGACTTATTTGCAAATTTTTTCTTTCATTTTTAAATTATAAAAGTGAATATTAATAGCGAAGGATTTTTCCCGATTTCTACATGCAATTATTTTCAGCATTGGGAAATAATTGATTCGAACAACTTAAAAGAAGTCACTGATCTACCTCCAATTAAAACACTGAATAGGAATATTACAGATCTTAAAGTCCTCTGAAGTAAAGCGTAATTACGTAAGATGAGATTGTAAGTAGACCAGATGTCCCAAATGGGCCTCCTGAAATGAACGCATTTGGATGCATTCCTCTATGCACGACAATTACAGCTTTAGTCTTCGCTGTTGAAACAGCATTGGATAAGAAAAGGTAAATTCTGCTATTTACTAGTCCAGAACAAAAGGAAAGATAATCTTTTTACATTCTCCTTAAGCTATATTATTCTATGCATACATGCAAAAATTTATGAAAAATTTAAAATTTAAATAAAATGAAGTACAATTAACTTGTCCCTGCTCAGACATGGTGTTTGTTTGTTTGATTGTTTAATCCTTACTCTAGGAGTGAGGATATTTTTTTCTACTGATTTTTAGAGCGAGTGTAAAAAAGAGAGAGAGATGGACGTGAGAGAGAAACATCAGTAGGTTGCCGCCATAGGTGCCCCAACGAGGGATCAAACCTGAAGCCTGGGTATGTGCCCTGACCAGAGATTGACCCCAAGATCCTCCTGTGCGTGGGTGGACACTCTAACCACGGAGCTACACCAGCGAGGGCTCAGGCATATGTGTGTGTTTTTTAATGTAAAATCATTCTTTTGATAGAAAAGAGACTTTTCTACAACACGAACTACTTTACCATGTTAGCTGTTTCTTTGCTCATTTCAAAGTATGGATAAGAATCCTTAACTACTTCATACATATCATGAGGATTAATGATTCTAAGAAGCTTTCAAGATAGAATTTCTTTTAAGTATAAAGCATCATTAATAATAAAGAAAAAGGAAATTAAACCTTAGCATAAATATCCTTGCACATGATGACAAATTGATGTCCTGATTAACATAATTGGCATTTCATTTTCCTGTCTGTGAGGCAGATTCTGTAGTGAACCATTATAATTCTGCCCAGGTACATAAATGACACTCCTAATGAAATTTATACATCCCACACCAAAACACATGTGCACGGAACACACACAGACACATATATATACCTCAAGTCTCATATGTTCACCACAAGTTCACTAAAGAGAGTTTAATCTCAGGAGTGGAATACAATTGATTACATATGCTGACAGATATTCAAAATCTGAGAGCAGGTTAAGTTGACCATAAATAATACACATCCTATTTTGGGGGAGATTGGCTGGGGAGGTGGGTCTCAGAAATCTTTGAGAATTAACTACAATAAATAACAATTCTGTAAAACTGCCATGAAAGATCTTTCTGCTTTTATAGGCTATTAATTAAAATATAAATTAAAATCAATATTCTCAGAAAATATGCAATAATAGTTTTGCTGATAAGAGAAATAGTTATAATTTTCAAGTCAGGCCCAGTTCCATGATGAGTGCAGTAGACTGTCTTTAATTCTTGCCAACACGTAAGAGGTAATATAATATGCAGAGACGCACACAGGCATTTGTATGAGAAGCACAATTAATTCTGATATGTTTAAATAAGATGGCACTTCAATCAAAACATATATTCCAAAACAATTCTCTGGGATGGTTTTGATTCAGAAGTTTAGAGATGATAATGCTGATGAGAATGTGGATAGTAAAATATCAAAACTGGCAGCACACAACTCCAATTTAGCAACGGAATGAGATTTCCCTGCAGGATGGATTAGGGAAGGAAGTGGAGACAAAGTGTGGGAGAACCGAGAACAATTCTAGCAACCCTTGGAAACCGGCGAGGACTTGCGTTTCTGCTTAATGACGTGGATGGTACAGAGACTAACTCCTTGGGTTTTAAACAGGGGGAGGGGTGTTTAATATAGTCACTGGGCAACGTGCTTTGAGATTTAAATTACTCCTGCCCACCATCACAGGCTCTTGCATTTCTGTACTCTACATCTCAGAAATATTTACTTGAACAGTTTTTAAACTTAAAAATGGTCAAAGACATGTAGTTAAGAGACATCTATTCCACTGCTGAAAATAAAAACAATAACATTGGTAACTTAAATTGACCAGTGCAGGCAAAGGCTCATTCATTCTCACATTTGTAATCATCTGAAATGACTCTTGAGTTCCCTGAGTGGCTGAGCCTCTTTCTGTGCTGTGGGGATAACTTTCATGAGTGTGACCCGCTCGTGGAAGAGACAGACAACAGAGAAAAAGGAAACGACAAGAAAGTTGCACAGAATATTAGAGCGTGGCGAGCATCCCGAAGAGAATAAAGCAGGAAAGGCGGCTTGGGTGCCCAGGTCGGGGTGAGGGCCGAAATCCAAAGAGGTGGCCGGCCCAGGACTGAGAAAGCGGCCTGGATGGAGGAGCCAGCCCAGGGCTGGGGAGATCCCTTCTGGCCGGAGCTTGGCGGCACCGATGGCCGGAGACCAGCGAGCAGTGGCTGGGGCAGCGAGCGAGAGGGAGCACCGCAGACGGGGCAGAAAGGGAGAGTCAGGCGGGAGCCTTGCAGGCCACTGGCACCTGCGCTTTCACCGGGTGGCAGAGCGAGGCATCGCGTGCTCCCGAGCAGGAGGTGACACTGTTGAAAGGGGAAGGGCCCCGTAAGGATACGTGTGTGATATATTGCTAATTATCTGTTACCTATGACCTATTATCTATACATCTGCATAGTGTCTAGATGACTACAATATTGCTTATTTCCTTTCCAATTTTAAAAGTGTGAAATCATTTCCATTGTTATGTGAAAGGGTATATTACATCCACTAGGTGTATTATTTCCTTAATTTAATCTCCTGTTTAAAGCAATCCAGGCAGAGTGCGCTGTTACCCTGGAGGGAGGGCGCAGGGCTGTGGCAGAAACACTGCTTGTCTCCCTAACGCTGCTTTGTCTCTTGTGGGTGCAGTGACACCCAGCTGGGCACGCCGCCCAGAGTATGATCCCGTTACACAGCCTGCCTTGCCGCTGAGGCAACGAGAGTGAGCTCTGGGCAACCACACGGAGGTGGCAGTGTCCTGAGCATTCCTAAGGTCCATCCTAGAGAAAGCGCCGCGCGTCCAGGTCCTCCTGTTCCTCCCCGTCCTCCACTCGGCTAAGTGACAGCGACGTTCCGCAGCGCTGGCGTTGCCCGCCAAGCTTATTTATGCACTTCAGCCTTATCGCTCTGGACACTAAAAAGTACGATGATAATATTGTGGTTAAGAGCATGGGCTCTAATGCAACAAAGTTCTGGTTCAAATCCCGGTTTTGCTACGGGCTTAACTGTGTGACCTGCAGTAAGCTATTAAACTTCCCTGTGCTTAAGCTTTATTACCTGTAAAATGGCTTTTTTCTCAGAATTAAATGACTTACTATTTATAAAATCTATAAAAGTGCCTAACAACTGTATACCTCCAGTGCCATTTTGCCTACTTTTCTGATCTCTTTTAGTGGCAAATATATATTTTTATCCCAATAAAGTAAATTAGGCCCATATTGTAAACACTTTGAAAATTACAGTCACCTAATTTTACAATTTCCTTTCATAGTAGTGCAGAAGGAAGAGGTTTACCTAAAATAGTATTATTATTTATTTATAAATCCAGACAGAACTGTTTTTCTATAAAATTTAACCTAATTTCTACTCTACGTCCAAGTTGACCAGCACCACAATAGTGAAGAGCCCATAATAGTTGCCCAGTTAGTATTCATTGAGTAAATATATGAAATTATAGAGAAGTCAAACCTTTAGGACCTCAAGGATTTACAGTCTTCAACTCCAGTCTTTGTTTCAAGATCACTAAATAAATTCTTTTTAAAATCAAACCTAGTCAAATCCGGAGGCAGCTACTTCTAGGAAGTATTAGTACAGGGACACTTTTCCTGAAGTAAACCCAACAAATAAGTAAGTAAGTACAAAAAATAAAAAGGAATATTATTATATCTTTATCCAGGGATTGCTTCTAATATCTTATGCTAAGGCTACTTCCCAAACACAAACAAAGGTTGGAAAAATAAATATAAAACTCTTCCTTAGTGCTGCTTGAATGTAAGCCCTGGCCTATGTGGCTCAGTTGGTTGAGCATCTCCCATGTACCAAAAGGTCACCGGACCGAGTCCTGGTCAGGGCACATACCCAGGTTGCAGGTTCACCACCCCCCCCAGGGTGGGGGTGCATGCGGGAGGCAGCCAATGGATGTTTCTCTCTCTCACAGATGTTTGTCTGTCTCTCACTCTCCCTTCCTGCCTCTCCAAAAATAATCAATAAGACCATTTTTTAAAAAGAAAGAGAAGAGTACATTTACGTTAATGCGGCAAAGCAGCATTCCTGCGAGGGTATGGCCAAACTGGTGTAACAGAGCCTAGAGGACTCAATTTGAACATGTGCTTTCCTTTGAACAAAGTTAGAGGAGGAAAGTTTTGGTGCATAGAAGAATATGCTGTTTATAAACTGTCCTTTAGACCAGGCCTGCTGGAGGGAAAGTTAAAGGAAACCATTCTACAGGGAACAGAGAAACACAAGACACAAGCAAGGCTGCGTCTGGGTGTTGATGTTACGCAGTCCTTTTCACCTATTGTTGTAGCTGTGCAGTGGAATCGTGAGCAATTTCAAATCGCAGGTTAAAGGGATGCTGAAGGACCAAAAGGAGACAATGTATTAACAAATAGCTTGGCCTTGGGCAACTGCCTAATATCAGTTATCTCCTCTTTGAAGGAGGGTACAGCCTTCCTCTCAGAATGTTTAGCTTCCTATCTGGCAAACAATCCTCATCAAATTTCTCCTGAATCTGGTGGTGTTGGAGAGAAAGAAACATAAACCAAACAAGTTTTCACCTCTCTTAAGAAAGAAATTCTAGAAATTAATGGAAAAAATAAAAATTTAAATTTTAAAAGCTGCTTGATTTTTTTCAAAAATACTTACCTTATGTATACCTTGTAACTTTAATAACTGACTTATAATGAACTACATAGCTACATGAATATAAAGGAAAAGTAAAGAAAACAATAAAAATAAACCTACAGACCCTGGCCAGTGTGGCTCAGTTGGTCGGAGCATCGTCTCCTACACTGAGAGGTGGTGGGTTCAACTCCCAGTCAGGGCACGCACCCAGGTTTTGGGTTTGATCCCCAGTTGGGGAGAGTACAGAAGGCAACCAATAGATGTTTCTCTCTCTTTCTCTCTCTCCGTTCCTCTCTCTAAAAATCAATAAAAAACATATCCTCAGATGCAGATTAAAATAATTAAACAAACAAACAAACTGACAGTGATATACTCCATATTACACATGCAGCTATTACAACACTAAATATAAACTTGCTAATCTCCCTTGACCTCGTTGGCAGTAAGCATAAAACTGAAGAGTATGTAAAATGTCATTTGAGAGTTAAACTCTCAAACCAACACCTTGTGGCTCCTAACTGAGATAGCCAACATTACCTTAACAAGATAAAATGAAACAAACAAGAAGAAATACCAATTCCCAGGAGCCAACACTGACTGGGCCCTCAAAGCACCATCTGGGGAGACAATCTGTCTGTCAGTATGTCTGTGAACATCCAATTCCGGGGCCAGGAAATCTTTGAACTGTTGGGATGAGAAGTCTTGCTCTGAATTCAGGCTCAGGCGGCAGCCTTCTGTCAATTCCCTTCCCTGAAGGTTGTCTGCGGGGAGAGAATGTGCTGCTGTGCCAACTGCAACTATTTCTTTCGCTTGGCACTTATATTTATCACTTAGATTAATAAATTAGCATTCTGCTTTTTATGATCAGTTTCCTGTCATCTTTGTTACGTTGGCATCTGTCATTCTAATAAACTGTGTGGCAAAGATGAAGTCAGGTTTAATATCTAGAAGATCAAGGGCTGAGCCCTTCCTTAAGCCAGCGTACTTTCCCCAGGATTCTCCCTCAACCATCACTCTTGTTTTAAAAACAAACCCAATATATTAAAAAATAAGCCTCTATTATTGTATTTTCAATGTTAATCATCTATTGATGACATACTTCACAACCAAAAGACTACTTGGTTCAAGTCGACTTTGACAGTAAATATAAGAAATAAAAAAGATTATTATTTTGGTGAAGCAATTAAAATAGGTAGAACATGTCACACCATTGTAGAATCAGATAGTAAATCAAAAGCATAAACATGATAAGGTTCATATTTAGAAAGTTAACTGATGTGACATATTGGAGAAGAAAGATCATTAAAAGGAGACCATGAAGAGTAATGAGGACCTGATCATTAGCAGAAACGAAGATAAGAATTTTATTTAAGAAACTCCTAGGATGTGTTTTAGATTGCAAGTGCAAAAGCTGACTGGCAGATTAAGCAGAAAAGGAATTTATTATAAGGGCATTGGGTAGCTTAAAAAAGTGAGAAAGCTAGGTAACTGTTAACAGGCTCCCAGCTGAGGTTTCAGCAGCAGTGCTACAAACCTGGCTACCAAACTGACCTGATAAAAAAACATTCCTTTTCCACTGAAGCCACTGAGGGCGATGACATGCAGCCAGCATTATAGCCATGAAGTAGTGTTTAGGGCCACTACTGTTTCTCTCCCAGGATCTTGACCTTTCGATCATTGCTGGGCACCTCTGACATCACCCCTTGTCGACACAGTGGATTCTGTATGGAACTCCTTCCTCGGGTTGCTTATTTTTGAACCAGACCCTCAAACAGGCCTATATAATTGTTATAGACCAGGTCCTAGACACAACGATCGGGGAAGCTGTGTCTTGCTTCTTTCTACCTGGTGGAGGCAAAGGTTCAAAACAGGGAGATTTCACCCTGGCCGGTGTGGCTCGGTTGGTTGGAGTGCTGTCCCAAAAACCAAGGGGTGATGGGTTCGATTCCCCATCAGGGCACATACCCAGGTTGCAAGTTCCATCCCTGGGAAGAGCACATGCAGGAGGTCAATGTTTCTCTTTGACATCGATGTTTCTCTCTCTCTTCTCTCCTGTCCTCTCTCTAAAATCAATAAAAAATAAATAACAGAAAATTTCTCCAACATAGCAAATATATTAAAAAATGTTGGGTGTTCCCAACCAGGATAAATTCTGTGGCAAGGAGACATCTGGAGGTTGGATTTTTACATTGATTGGAAGCGGTTGTTTAGATACAGTGAGGAAGGAAAGTGAGGGAGAAGATGGAGGGTAAGTGATCAAAGGTGGCTCAAGGTCTTACATTTTGTGGTTGTTTGTTAAAATTTAAGCTGTTTTTTACATTGTGTGAAGTACTTAACAAAACAAAGGATTATTTAATTACATAGAACACTATTATATAAATAATTCATGGGCCCATATACATCTATTGGGCATGTAAAGGCACTCTAGATGGAAACTAGATGTATAAGAGTTTTTGACCCCAGAAGTCAATGTAGGCACTTGAAAAATTCTAGGTCAGACTATTAGACCAATTGTTTTGACTAAAGTTGGAACCTAAGGGGGTAAAGATTTCTCAGAGACTATTTCCTTACCTGCGATATGAAAATATACGGAGACTAAGTTTGGTTGGGTGCACAAGTGTGTGTATGCTTTTATTTCCCACATGTAATGTATTGAGAATGGAGCCAATTAACCTTGCTTTAAACACATATTTCTGAAAACAACAACATCCATATTTCTGAAAGAGTCACTATACCAGGACTTCTGCAAGGAAGAAAGGATACACAGAAAAATAAAGCAGGACCTCTGTCCTATAGGAGCTCAAATGCTACAAGAAAATTAAAAATTGGTAGTATGTAAGCAAATAAAAAGGGATCTGATATAAAACATGGTGAAAAAAAGAAATTTATGGAAAAAAATAATACCTAAAGGACCTTATAAGAGCAAGATATAAACAAATGAAGGATTTGGGAGAAGAGTCACCATTTGGTGAGGACTTGGAACAACTAATGATTTTGTTTTTAATTAGCATCACCACTTCTGAACATTGGATTTGCTTCAAAAAATAGATAAAATGATAATAGGTTCACTAATATTATATTTTTTAATCCTTACCTGACAATATTTTTTCCATTACTTTTGAGAGAGAGTGAAAGGAGGGAAGAGAGAGAGAGAGAGAGAGAGAGAGAGATCAACGTGAGACATACCGATTGGTTTCCTCCCACCTGCAACCCAAGTATGTGCTAGAATCAAACCAGAACCCTCCAGTCTGAGGGCTGATGCTCTAACCATTGAGCTAAACCAATTAATATTGTATTGTATTTTCTAAGGGAACCACAAACATAGTTTTCTTCCTGTAAACTTATAAGGGTTATAAACTGTATAATAAAAATGAAAATATTAAACCAATAAACATAAAGTTTTATATTAAGAATTAAGTATAGTGCATAAAAACAACTTAAATACTGGCCTATGATTGAATATTGTGTATCATACCCAGGAATGTCTAATCCTAAACAGAACAACAAAAGCACTAGTATAATATTATTTAACAGCATTCAGTTATCTAAGTAATATACTCTCTAATAATTTATTTTATGAAGCTTGTTTTTTCAACTACTAATCACTATTAGTTGCAAAATGCAATAGATTAAGAAAGCAACAAATGTGCCTCCTTAACTTTGTGAATTTTTTAAAGTTCTCTTTTTTCAATCTCAGATGTTATACTTTTAAAATAATTTTTGATTTTTAGAAGGAACTCAGTTCAAGTATTAAGAAATTGCACTGGGGCATTTAGAAATTGCATTGGGGAATTTCCCAGTTGTACTGGAGAAATGTAGCTGCTACATTTCCCACTTTAGTGTTTTTTGAATGTGCTAAAGTGATCTAATAATCTCTCTTTCACGCTCCCAGCCCTCTCCTGTATGGCTGGACCCTACATCATGGTGATTGATTTGGACACCTGGTTGTCCTCATAGCACTTTAGATTCTTTACAAAGCAAGGTATTTGTCAGAACATTCTGATAGTCTTCAAAAATACTTGTGTAAATCAATCCAGACTTGACTTTAGATTACAAATGAATAATTTTTAAAAAATAGGACTCTAGCCCTAGCTGGTTTGACTCAGTGGTTAGGGAGTCAGCCTGCAGACTGAAGAGCCCCAGGTTCGATTCTGGTCAAGGGCACAGACCTCTGTTGCAGGCTCAATCCCTGGCCACGGTCCGGATGGGCACAGGAGGCAACCAACCGATGTGCCTCTATCACACTGATGTTTTTCTCTCTCTGTCTTGCTCTCTCCCTTCCACTCTCTCTGAAAAGCAATGGGAAAAATGCCCTTGGGTAAGGAAAAAAAGATAATAATAATTAAAAAAAATAAAAATAGGATGCTACCAAGTGAATTATTTATAACAAAAAAATTTAAGTTTAAAAACAGATACTTGAAAAAGTTGAAATTTGGATGCTTGAGAATCACTTTAAGTATTACAGATTAAAAATGGGCTGCCAATACGTCAGTGCTGAGACAGAGATGCCCTAAAACGACGGTGATGGTGACCGTGGGGGTTAGAGGCTGAAGGGAGAAGTGGTTTCCATACAAGATGATGAAAGGAGGAAGTCACATGACTGATGGTTGACGTCTTAAAGAGGATATTTTGAAAAATTCTTGCATCTTAATATTAAATGATAAATTTCTCATGATATTAATTGGAAAAATAAATGTATCACATACATTAAATATAACTTAAAATGATTAAATAGGCAAAGGCTAATCAAATATTTCATAACCCGGGGTGGTTGCAGCAGCTGTTGGAAAGCAATGAGGTTATTTTTTAAAGTTCATTTTAAAAGAAACAAACAGAAAAAAAAAATAAAGGCACAACAAACAAAACAGATGTAGACACATTGAAATGCAGGACGCTAGACATAAACAGAAGTAGAATACTCCAAAAACCAAACGTTATCTTTTCCCCTAGAAGTGAAATCAAGTTTCTTAGATAGTTTTTGTATATGTTTCTTACTATTTAACATTCAGTTTCATACAGGTAGTATTTAAAAATCAGTCAGTACAATAAGGATAACCCTGGTGTTATCTTCAGAGAGGAGGTTAAATTTAACTGCTGAGTTCATGACACTATCCTCAAAATAGAGTGCCCTTTCTTCCCCATGGATGGCTACTTAGGTTCCTCATTCACTTCAAACAATTGGCTTCAAAAGGATTGCCTTGAGTTAACCTGCAAATGTGATTGACAGCTTCAAGGTGCACCTGAAGAATTAATACAATTAATGAATCATTGAAATAATGGAGGCGTCCATTGAACATCAATTAACCACTTTTATTTGAAGAAATGTTCCATCTCTCCCTCAAAATACCAATTTTAATGGGTGTATTTAAATCACCTTTAACATGCAATTTAAAGTGATCATTAACTCAAAGAATAATGTATAAGAATTTTCTCACAGAGTGAGGGCAAAGTAAGTTGATTTAAAACATAAAGTGCTACAATTTCTGCCTGAGTTTTGCTACAGGAAGCAAACTAATTCTCCCAATTTAGCTATTGTTACAGAAGTATTAAGAGGATGACAATAAGATTGAATCACTCTAAGAAGTGAATGGAGGAGATGTCCACCCACTGCCTTTAAGGGTTTTTGCATTTTCAATGCAAAAAATTTTCAAATGGTGTTTCTTCAGGGTAAATGACATAGCAAAATAGAAAAAGGGGAAAAAAGTCAAATAATGATAAGGAGATATTTTTGAACTAGAATGCATTTTTTTAAACTGTTAAATCTCAACCATTTCAAAGTCTATCCTAGTCCATTTGGGCTGCAATAATAGAATACCATTGTTTAGGTGACTTATAAAACAGAAATTTATTTCTCACTGTTCTGGAGGCTGGGAAGCCCAAGGTCAAGGCACCTGCAGATTGGGGTCTGATGAGAGCCAGCCTTCCTGTTTGCCTAAGGCAGTCTTTTTACTATAACCTCACAGGACAGAAGGGGCAGGGGAGCTGCTGGAGTCTTTTATAAGGAAACTAATTTCTTTCTTGAGGACTTAGCCCTCATGAGCTAACTGATGCCAGAGGGCTCAGGAGGAGGCCAAAGGGGGCCTCAACCCAGTGACAGTGTCCATGTTCTTGTCACCACGCAGGAAAGAATTCAAGGACGAGACAGAAAAATTCAGCACAGCACAGCAGATTAACTGAAGTGACAGTACACACTTACGAGGGAAGGGAGTGCAGACAAACTCAGAGAGCGGATCGCCCAGTGGGTCTGGGTGGAGGTTTTTATCAGCTGTGGGCAAGGTGAGTGAGTGGGGGCGATTCCTGGTCTCTGATGCTGGGAAGGTGGTGGTTGGTGCGGCTCATCTCAGTCCCTCCTCTGCAGATGGCAGCTCTCTCTTTGGTTTTCTTGGGACTGTCAGGGTGATCTGGAGGGCACAGCAGCTCCAAAACTGTGGTGACGTAGTTCAACATGGGTGCCAACTCTGGCTGAGACCGGTTTTTGTTTGTCTTAACTGTTTCTTACCCCAAGCAACTGGGAGAGTGGCAATTCGGGGACAGGTGTCTAGCCTCAGGTCATATTGGAAATGCCATGACCCAGAAGGTGAGGAACAAGGAGGGGGGCAGGGTCTACCCATAAGTCATATCAGCAGTGTCCTAACCTAGAAAGGGAGGGGATCCCTAGCCGGTTTGGCTTAATGGTTGGCCTGTCGACCTTCGGACTGAAGAGTCCCAGTTGGATTCCAGCCAAGGACATGTTCCTCAGTTGCAGGCACCATCCCGTCTGGGAGGGGTGAGTGTGGGAGGCAACCATATGATGTGTCTCTCTCACATCGACGTTTCTCTGTCTCCCTTCCACTCTCTCTGAAAAGTAGTGGACAGAATATCCTCAGGTGAGAATTAAAAAAAGAAAGGGAGAGGGGTGCACCGTCTCAGAGCCTCTTTTACCTATGCTAACTTTCCTGCCTCATAGCTGCCACTAACAGGCCACACCTCCAAACACCATTATTTTGGGAAGTAGATTTCAATACATGAAATTTGGTCTATATTGAACTGTTTTCCAGATTACACCTTGGTAGGGCTTCTTTGTTCACGTGTTCTTATACATGTGTGGTTTGCTCATGGGAAACCTTGGTTTTAGGAAAATTTACTGAAGCCACAGAAAATCTGGGAACATAAGAGATGTCCTTCTACCATAAACTAGTCATAGATTATTACTTGTGTTAATTTCTGCTTTTTTAAATTTTAAAAAAAAAATGAAAGAAAAATATAAATTTTATTAAAGGTTTGCATTTTAAATTGTTCACTTGAAAATAAATGATTTGTACCTTATTTAATTTGACAATTACTCCAATGAGCAGATAAATGGAAATATTCCTTCTCTTTGTCCCCTACTCTTTCATTTCATTAGGTGACACTGATGACAAGCTTTTCACCTAGACTGCAGCTAGCAGGCTGGTGCATCACCTGCCAGAAGTGATTAATACCAATCAAAGGAGTTTGTTCAGTTGGAAAGACTGGCAGAAAACATTTATCATCTTCTCAAGGAATTAGAGTTCCCATTTGGCTCTGTGCTTGCGATAAACAGGATATAAAAGCATTTGTTCCAGTGTTCACCTTGTTATCACCTTTACTGAGCCAATTTCCCCCAAGCAATGAAAGTAACTGTGTCCACACTTTCCAATGGCCTTCATGCTTAAATTGCAAACATTTAAAATCTTTCAGTAATAATTCTAATGCCCAAATCTTAAAATCAGGGAAAAATCTAGTAACACCCAGTAGGACAAAAAATCTCCTTCAAACTCTTCCTGAGATCTTTTCTCAGATAATGAAATATAAATTAGATGCTACCAACCTCACACATTGAGTCATTCATTTATGCTTCCCTAGTGTGGCAGCTTTACTACTGTTTTTATCTGTCCCAGGGGAAGATGCTAGGAGAGTTCCTGCCAAAGCTACCACGGCTTTTGTTTCAGGGGGTGAACCTGGGTAGTGAGATAGACCCCAACAGGACAGAATGGGGGCAGTGAGAGCAGGAATGAAACACTTGGTATCTCCTAAGGCTGCCTCTTATCTCCCCAATGCCCCCTGAGGCAGGAAAGTTAGAAGGAAACAAAGGCCTCACGCTCTACCCCTCCCCTTTTCCTCCTGGCTGGAACAGTGGAGATTTGACTTTTACTGATCACTGCCCCCCCACTTCACCCTCCCCAATTTCCTGTAGTTGAGACAAATGGAAACCAGTCTCAACCATATCCAGCAGCCATATTAACCTTAAATGTGACCAATAGGACCATTATACTATCTTTATAATAAATTAGAATTGTGGCTCAGCTGGTGTGGCTCAGTGGTTGAGCATCGACCTAGGATCCAGGAGGTTGAGGTTCGATTCCTGGTCAGGGCACACACCGGGGTTGCAGGCTTGATCCGAGCAGGGGACGTGCAGGAGGCAGCTGCTCAATGACTCTCTCATCATTGATGTTTCTCTCTCTCCCTCTCCTTTCCTCTCTCTGAAGTCAATAAAGATATATATATATATATATATATATATATATATATATATATATATATATATATATATATATATATAAAATTAGAGTTGTGGTTTCAGGGCCACTCCATGCCCCCCACCCGCACTCCCAGAATTTCCCTGACATTTCTGAGACCAAAAAAGAAATTGCTATCTGGAGAAGAGGGATGAAGATGAGCCACATGTGCAGTCCCAGCAGCATCAGAAGCTGAGACCACCTTGTCCCCTTCTCTATTTTAACAAAAACCTCCACCCAGAGCCCACTGGGGGTCTCATTCTGCAAAGTTCCCTGCTCTCTCTTCTTGACTGCAGACTTTCACTCCAATAAAGTCACTGGGCTTTGCTAAATCTTTCCATCTGGGTCTCGAATCCTTTCTTGTGCAATGACAAGAAACGTGGGTCAGGGTATTGGGTTGAGGTCTCCCTTTGCCTTTCAGGGTGCCCCCTAGCCTCACCCCCACTGACCTATTCCAAGCCAGGCATTCTCAGTTTTACAGGCTACGTTTCAATTAAAATAAGCATTTCTGATGTCATGATTTTACATCCCCTCAAGGCAATGTGGTGGCTTCTCACTGACTAGGGAAATTCATAGACAAGAAAAGCACTTGGAAGAACAAAAACCATCATCCCATGGCTCCTCTGTTCCTTCGGGTTGCCAGCATTTATCCAGCATTTGCTCTACACCCGGAGGCCCTCTAGAGGCTCACTGGCTAATGGGCTGGACAGAGCAAAACTTCAATCCTCACAAAGCCTTACACCAAAATAAGCGTGTTTACACAGCGTATGTGTAAGAGGCCCATGCAGGGTATTTGGAAGGCTACTGGATCTGACAGCTAGAGAAGAACAAAAGTTAAGGACGTTCCATCTAGACTGATAACACAGTGGGAGCAAAGAAGAGGCATGCACCAGCAGGGTAAATCTGGGGAATGAAAAGGGGTCCAGTTTGCCCACCGATGGCAGAAAGCAAGGGGAAGAGAGAGTAGAGTTCAGATCTGGAAGGGTCTTATTTGTCATGAAAACCACTTTGAACATTAACCAAAGGCAATGAAGACATTACCAAATCTGGGAAAGATTTTAAACAGGGAGCGATACAATTAAATTTACATAGCACAAGGTTAATCACCGTAGGTTTAAAAAAAGATGAGAGATGACAGTATGGAAATTTCCAGAGGGAAAGGGGATGGGGGGGTAGAAGAGAGTAAAGGGGAATAAATGGTCATGGAAGGAGACTGGACTTGGGTTGGTGAAGACACAATACAATATACAGAGGATGTGTTATAGAATTGTACACCTGACACCTATATAATTGTATTAACCAATGTCATGTCAATAAATTCAATAAAAATTTTTAAAAATTAAAAAAAAAAGATGATTTGGATGGAAAGAAACAGAAGACAGGTTACTGGAATTTTCTAAGAGAAATTATAAGAGCCTTAAGGCAATGGAAGCAGACATTCTCAATTCAGGTTTTCAATACAGAAACCCAATCGAGCCTGGCCGGGCGTGGCTCAGTGGTTGGGCATCGATCTAGGATCCAGGCGATTGGGGTTCGATTCCCGGTCAGGGCACATGCCCAGGTTGCGGGCTTGATCCCCAGTTGGGGGCGTGCAGGAGGCAGCCGATCAATGGCTCTCTCATCATTGATGTTTCTCTCTCTCTCTCTCCCTCTCCTTTCCTCTCTCTGAAATCAATAAAGATATATTTGTTAAAAAAAGAAAAGAAACCCTATCGACCAATATTTACACATAATGTGGCTTCTTTTCTAACTAGCTACTGCCCAGATTTATGCAAAGTAGTCATCACCAAGTGCCGTTGGTCTTTGGTTGCAATTTTGGGGAAATACTGTCTTTCCCATGGCAGACGCGATGGTCATGTCCTGACAAGTCCCCCGGGAGCAAATGGCAATTAGTTAATAAGTTCAAGTCAAATCTTATTTTCCCCTTTCATGGCATTAAAATACAAAAATGCCTAAACATTAGTTTTGCCTAAAAATTCTGCTTTTGTCTTGATCAATATGGCTTTAAAAAATAGACTGAAAAGTAGTTTTAAAATGTAATGTAATGTAGTTCTTCAAACTAGACACAAAATAATCTTAAGACCCAGTTTATGCCCTTTCAATAAGCTTGGGATTCCTGCTTGTGACAGAAGCTATAAACACTTTCTTACTAACAAGATTTTAGAAAAAGTCACAAGAAGGAAACTGCAGGTGGAAGGTCAGAGCTAGTAGTGTAGGTACTTACTGAAAAGCAAGTGTTGCCCGAAACTGTTTACTCAAGTCAGAACCTTCATTAACCGCATTCTTTTCTTCTGGAAGATAGCATTCAACTATAAATTAGTTGAATGGGCTACAATCGCCACATTCATTTACCCAGGCTTTCATCCTCCTGCACTAAAGTGTGTTTCTTAATACAGCTCAAAACACATCAAGTACCTCATCCAACCTATTCCCCAACTCTAAGTGGGATTTGACATTACAAGGTCAGCACTGCTTTTCCTCATAGATGACTAACAAATTTACGGAGACATAAGTTCACTGTTCTCACATGGATCACTGCGCCACAGACCAGTGGTTTTTGATTGTAACATTTAGGTTTCAGTTATTAAATGAAAGTGGCAACTCAGGCTGTTACAAATTGCTTAGCCCCTAAACAGTGATCCAGAGACATACCCAGAAGGAAAGCAAACGTCTGTAGGTTTCAAGAGGGAAACTTGGCCAATAATGATGAAATTAAATCATTTTATGAAATTCAAAAATTAGAATAAATTAAAATATGATTTACAGTCTTAGCATTTCATTGGTTTATGTGAAATCCTTCTTTGAAATTACAATGCATTTCAATTTTTTTCTGAAAATTTCCACAAAGCTAATATTTATAATATAAAAGTAAATATTTATACAATTATAGTTTTTGTCATATACTAGACTCTTAGTTAAATTATACAACTTGAGAGCAAGGGAAACAAATGGCCTTATTCCTGGAGAAACCAAGCAAGTGGAGAGAAAATCCATGTGAATTGAGAAGGTGATTCATAGTTTAATGACTGTCTACATTAAGTCACATATTCTAATGAAGCTACTCATGTATCTCAATGTGCCCCAATGCAGGCACGCTTTAACTTGGGACAACGGATTTAGAAATAGCTTGCTCACAGGAAAAATCAATAGTGGCATATTGTGTCATGAGCCACAATTTCAACTTTTGCTTTCTAATTCAGAGCAACTAGCCAGTGGCTGGTCTGAATAGATGCCTTTCCTTACTTCTGAACCCACTGTAATAACTGCACTGGCTTTCTTCACTTGGACAGCAAGTTTCCCATGCCTGAAAATAGTAACCTCATCTCTGCCTCACCCCTCACTTCGGCTTTATTGCTCTGCCTTCATCGCCACAGTTGGAAACATGTGTTTCCAATATATTTGTTTATAAATTTGAAAGCATTTCGCCATTGGAATTACAGATACCCATGCCTGTAGTATGTTATAATGCTTGTTCAGTAGAGGTGGAAAGCACTAAGAAACCCCTTTCCCAGTGCATAATTCACATATCAACTTAATAAAAATGTGTTAAGAACATAGTATATTCAAGATTCTAGGAAAAAGAGAAACAAGAAACAAAACAAAACTTCCAGAAATGTCCTTTCTCATAGGGGACAAAACAACTAAATAATTACAATACAGATGATGAAACTATAGATCACTGGCCCAATATCTACTCTTCCCTTCCTCTTCTAAATACAGCTATAATTTTCTTAAACTATGCATATCTCTTCTATGAGGCCAGCAATCCAGAGTATGTCTTCATGAACCTAAGCCCAGTGATTTTCAGTGGGGTGTGGGTTTGCCCGACAGGAGACTTCTGGCAATGTCTGGGGGCATTGTTCATTGTTACAATTTGGGGGATGACATCTAGTGGGTAGAGGCCATGGATGTTGTTAATATCCTACAATGCACAGAATAAAACTTTATCTGGTCCAATATGACAATACTGTCACCACTGAGAAACCCTGGTGTAAGTGGAGGTTCATAACATTGTCCCTTCCTGACTCTGGAATTCAGGCATGACGTTCCAGTTTTCTTCGAGCAACTGCCATTGGTCCAGTTGGTCTACTGAGAATAATGGGGAAAAGGCTTTCTCTTTCCTTCTTTAGACAAGAATAAAGAGATATTTTACTCTGTTATTTCTTGCAAATACCTTGAGTTCCTTGGACACTCAAGCAGAAAACAAAATCAACACAAAGGAGCATGCAAAAACCCATTGTTTTGCCAAGAGAGAGGCAGAGCCTCAGTAATAGCATACTTCGGTGGGGGTGGAGGTGGGGGTTAATGTGAAATAATACAAAATAATACATTTCCTCATTGTTTAAGTTAGTTTGTGTAAGTTTTTCTGTTACTTAAGGGAAAAGTCTTCTAAGCAAAGGTAATATTAAGATATACTTATATCTTTGGACCTAAGGAATTATGAAGCAGAAACAACCAGTAAAGTCTAGAAAGTCTGAAGGGTCTCTCCAAGGAGGTGTCTGAGTTAATTCCCCATCAGCCAGACTGAGATGTGGTACAGGAAGGATATTACAGATAAAGTGAGCAGCCTGTACAAAATCCTTAAAATAAACGAGAACATGGTACATTGAACAAACTATTAGAAATTCAGTGTAGATGGAATGGGAACTGCGTGGGTTATGGGTGAGGGAGAGTGACAAGTGAATGACCCTGAAGATTTGGCTGGAGACTGATTCTGAAGGACCCTGTGTGCTGAGCCAACTACCTCAAACATTTTATTGAAGCCACAGGGAACCACTGCAACATTATAAGCCTTATAGTGATAGGATCATATTTGTGTTGTTGAAATATCACTGTAACTATTCTTTGAAAACTAGATTGGAGAGAGAAAAATAGCCAAAGGAATAACTCTATAAGGGGCTTTTATAGTAACCTAATAAGGTGTTGAAAGCTGGACCTAAAATGGTGACAGGAGTAGAGACAAGAGGAAATATAACATTAATATCATGAAGGAGATTAGATTTGACAGGATTTACTAGTTTACTGGAGGTAAGGAAAAGAGGGAGGGAAAGATAAACAGTGATAATGAGAATCATGATTCAAGAAACTTAATAGAAGTGTTGCAACCGTTCACTGTGGAGTTCAAGAGTACCAAGATATGGGGAAGGGGATGGGTTAAGCTGTTGATCTACTGAGGCTGAGGCTGAGGCAGAGGGAAAAGCTGTCTATGGCAAGACCCTAGAGATTTGTAGTGAAAGTCTCATAGTGAACACAGGATGACAAAGAACTGCTTTCATGTCTTAAAATCAGAAGTGTTGTGGTGGAAAGAATAATGCCCCCCACCCCCCCAACCTCAAAATGTTTATATCTTAATCCTGGGATCTGTGAAAGTTACTTATCAGTCAGAGTTTCCTACTAAAACAGAACCAGTGGGGTTTGTGTGTTTGTGTGTGGGGAGGGGGTTATGAGAGAGAGAGAGAGAGGAGAGAAAGAGAGAGATTATAAGAAATGGGCTCATACAATAGTGGAGGTTGACAAGTCCCAACATCCGCACAGTGAGTTAGCAAGCTCAATGCCTAGCAGAGCCAATGGTTTAGTTCCGGCCTGAGCTGAAGCCCTGACAACCAGAAGAACAGATGGTGTGGTGCCAGGTCAAAGGCAGGGTTGCTCGAGGACCAAGAAGAGCTCATGCTTCAGTTCAAGTCTGAAGGCAGGAGAAAAAGCTGATACTCCCGTTTGAAAACAACCAGGAGGAGTTCTCCCTTAGTCAGTGGAGGGTCAGACTTTTTCTGCTCTGTTCAGGCCTTCAACTGATTGGATGAGGCCTACTCACAACTGGGAGGGTGACTGCTTTACTCGCTCTATGAATAACTTAGTGCAAAAAAACCTCAGGGACACCCCGAGTAATGTTTGACCAGATATTTGGGCCCCCAGTGGCCCAGTCCAGTTAACCCGTAAAATGAACCATCGTAGTAGCCTTACGTGGCAAAAGGAGCTTTGCAAGCATAATTAGGTTAGAATCTTGAGATAGCAAGATTATCCCGGATTGTGATGATAAACCCAATATAATCACAGGGGTTTTCGTAAGAGGGAACCACAAGTGTCAAAGTCAGAGTAGAGATGTGACAAAAGAAGCATACTTTGGAGTTATGTGCTTTGAAGGTAGAGGTTGTGGCCATAAACCAAGGAAAGCAGCCAGGCTCTCAAAGTTAGAGAGGCAAGGACCTTCAGAACCCAGGACCCAGAGAAGGAAATAAGAAAGAGAACCCTCCTGACACCTTAATTTTATGACTTCTGACTTCCCAAACTGTAAGAAAATAAATTTGTGTTGTTTTAAATTTAGTTGTAACTTATGACACCAGCAATAAGAAATGAATATATGTAACAAACAACTTTGGATGGAGTAGTCGGCAGGAAAAATATGCACCACAATATTAATAGTTCTATAACTACAACTAATTTAATCACAGTTCCGAGTACCTGTGTTGAACTTGAGGGAAGGAGAGTTTATAAACACCTTGCCTATATTCTTTCACTTAATACAACAATCTCTTGAGTTAGGACCTGAATTTTTTCTATTTTGTGGGTGTTTGATAGAAATGAGGAGCTTAAGTTGTGGAGACAATGTCACAAGGTTGGCAGAAGTGGAATCTTTAAGAAGAGAATGGAAAACTATTTGTCTTATGGATTTTAGAGTATTGAGATGGGAATAATTTCACATATTCCTTTTAGTTTATAATCGTGGCCTTCTTCTAGCATACTATATTACAACTGTGAGATGAAGGCGAAGGCAGCACCCAAGGGATCTTAGTGCATAGTCTAGGGTTTGCAAGGCTTAAGGGCAAGTCATACAGTATTAGACAAATTGCATTCTTCCAAAGTTGCCTGACTTTTTGCTCTTGTAAAATTTGATTCCAATGTTCTATCTTTTTAAAAAATTTCTTCCTACTCATACATGCTTTACTATGAGTATAATAAAAATATGTGACTTTAAGTTACAAGTTCTAGATAATTAAATTTTAATAAATTTATGTTGCTGGATTTTTAAGTGAAATGTCAATTACTCTTGCATTTACTTACTATGTTTATACACAGAGTTCTAAAATAAACAACTTTGTGTGAGATCCTGGTTGTAATAAGGTTACTGCTGCATTTGGACTACTTACATTTATTTCTGTTATAATACATACAGCCATCAGTCACTGATGCATATCCATAAAATTTCTGAATATGGAAGAGCTCTAACCATAAAATAATGCATGCATTTTCTGTTTTACATAATCTACAGAATGCTTAAAATTTTCTGTCTTGTTCAATAAGCTCTACACATGAAATGCCTTCCACCCCAGGATCTCTGCCTTTAAAATGTGAATAATTTTTATACTTTATGCTACATATTTTTAAAATCAAGTCTGTTTAAATAATATAATTTGTGAGAATTATGTCCAAATGTGATCATCAATAACCTAACAGGAGATAGAAAACCTTTTATCTAAAAGGCTACATAGTAAATATTTTTGGCTTTGCCGGATTTAGGGTCTTTATCACAACTATTCAACTCTGCCTGAAAGCAGCCATTGTCGGACAATGTATAAACCAGTGGGTGAGTTACAATAAAATTTTATTTACAAAAATGGGCTGCAGGAAGCATTTGTTCTGCTGACCATAGTCAGTCAACCTGCGTCTCAGAAGCTCAGATAAAGGAGAAAGGGTGAATATTGTGGTTAATTCTTTGTGTGTGTGTAATAGGGGGTGGAGAGGGTAAGAATATTTTGCCCTGATAGTTGCCTAGTTGTCTCCTTAGAGGCAGTTTTGTTTCTGAGTTCTTTATCTCCATAATCCAGTAGGAGGCAATGAAAATGAATCAATGAATAGATAGAGAGAAATAATTTTAAAAATATATATGTATATATATTTGAGAACTCTCAATAATAAGTAGACTACTAAGACTTTAGAAGCTCCAAATTTAGAATAAAGAGATCACTTTTCCCCCTCCACTTTCATGCAATCTTACCTGAATGGTTCTGTTTTACATTCCAAAATGCAAATTACATTTTTACTGCAATAACAAGGACTTGAGAAAAAAACGTAAGTTTACCTTTCCTTTAGGATTGATGACTGACTACTACCGTGTGGCTTTGTGCACTGAGGAATGCGAGAGACACCCCCCCTTCACTCACTGGGACCACAGCTAACCGTCCTGCTGACTCTGCAGCAGAATCTCAGCTAAACCGAGTGAGAAAATGCTGTTGGGACTCAGGAGCAAACAATCGAAAGAAAGGTCAGAAAGTAAAGGAGCAACTGAACCACTATTACAGTGTATCATTCTTCCAGTCCTCCCAGGCTACCTTCTTGATGATGAAACATGTATGATTAAGCAGGACCAAAGAAACAATCACTAAAAGAAGATGCAAAAATATTCAGTCTCAGCATTACCACTTGCAACTGATTTCAGAAAAATAATTTTGTTCTCCATTTGTGCATTTTTTTTACTAGAAAGTTGCAGCATTAGCAGCCTTTCTAACTCTGATTGAGAAATATCATATCAAGTATAATTGTAAATATAATTGAGGCTTATAGAATTACAAAATAAAACCGTAAAGCCTATAAAAGAAAACCCAATGTAGAATGGACCTACTGATTAAAAAGAAAGAAGGGGGAAAAGGAAAGATTAATAGATATGTGCTCCCATGGAACGAGGGCTCTCATGCATTTAGCGTGAAATTGGTATTCTGCCATTAAAAAAGGGAGACATTTTAGAGACCTTTTCAGTTGTAAGAGGAGGTGCAGAAAAAAAAATTGAGGGGAGTGAAGGAGAAGATAACTGTAACAAAGAGTTATTGGATATCTTGCTATTCTCACCTGATCTAAAAAACACAATATCCGTCAATGAGTGTGTTATAGAAATTTTAATAGAGGCACCTCTCCTATGCTTACTAGTATTACCTCGGAGGGCTAGCTCTCTCTTGTTAACACAACCTTGTTAGCAACTTCCCATTAAATAAAATCTGGGGAGAAAATTGTTTATTGAATCATATTTTTATAGAGTTAAAATTAAAGGCTTCAAACATCTGTCCTTTTATATAGTAGAAAATGTTTAATGTAGTACCAAGTACTAGGTACATAGTCTAAAATCCTGAGCTTCCAGTAGCGAGACAGTCTATTTAGTGAGCATTTGTTTGGGCTGGGAGTCAGGACACATGCTACCCCCGCCATGGTGGCAACTTATTAAAATCTCTAGATCTAAGATCTTCATTTTCTCTTCAAAAACACGGTTTTCACTAGATGATCTTGTTTCTAGATATTTTCATTCTATTTCTCTGTCATCCTGGATTCCCTACACTTTTAGGATGCTATGGATTGAATCATCTCTTCCAAAAATTCATATGTTGAACCCATAACCCCCATGTGATGATATTTAGATATGGGACCTTTGGGAGGGAATTAGGTTTAGACAAAGTCATGAGAGTGGGGTCCTCATGATGGAATTAGCGCCATTATTAGAAGGCACCAAACCCCTTGTCTCTCTCCTTCCTTGCCTTCTGAGGACACAGCAAGAAGATGGCCATCTGCAAGCCAGGAAGAGGGTCCTCACCAGAAACCAAGTCAGCTGTCACCTTGATCTTAGATGTACAGCTTCTAGGACTGTGAGAAATAAATGTCTGTTGTCTCAGCCACCCATTTGTGGTATTTCGCTATAACAGCCTGAGCTGAATAGAAGGAGGGAAGTTACCCTCCCCATCCTCAGGACAGGCTGGAAATGTGGGCTTCAGCCCCAGGTCTCGGAGTGTGCACTCAGTTCTAAGCCCGTCAGTACATATATTGTTCCAGTGTAACCTCAGTGACTCTCGGGAATTCAATGACATTTCTCATGCTTTTCAACTTGGAAGAATGTAGCCTCAAAAACAGAGAAAGCCACCTGGAAGCCATGATGGGAAAGCTTGTTTAAAAACAGCATCAACGCTGCAGAAGAATTTCACAGATTTGTGGGGAGGACAGAGAGAGGCAAAGAGAAAGGGAAAGGAGGGAAGGGGGGAGGGGGGGATATCATGTGCACCCAGGTTTTAAACTAAGTCAAAAATATCCCAGAATATTTTGTTTCATTCATTTTTTTTTCAATCAGTCAGTTCATAATGTAGCATGTTATTATGCCTAAAGGACTCTTAAATATTTTAACTTCTCAAGATTGAGTTCTAAGAGTCTATCATATTAGTTTAATCCACAATGACGTTATACTTTATAACTAAATTATATATGGAACTTCGTACTGAAAGTGCTATTTAGCTGGTAAGTATGACAGAATCCCTTTCACATTATTTGAGCCCCAGTTTGCTCACATGTGAATGGTACACTCATCTCTGCCTTTAACTAATGAAGACACTCTGTCCCAGTGTGGCCACTCCAACTTTCAAATTTAATCCCTTGAGAATCCATTCCCTGTATCCCCTAACCTGTTATGTACACTCACCCCTCATATCATTGAACTTTTTTTTTCTCATGACCTACTTTCTTTTCTATATCTGACAAAGAGCATTTTATTTCTTCCAGACTTTGCTTAATTGTCAATTGTCTGTGAAACCTTGTCTGATCCCTCCTGGAAATTATTACATTACCTCTATACTAATCTATTCATGCCCCTAGTATTCCTCTCTCTCTCTTTTTTTTTTTTTTTGAAATTTGGTAGTTTCCTTTTCATGAATGTAATTGTTAGAAATACAGGGGAGTATAGTATTTTCTTGGTGTACTTATCACTTGTGAACAGGCATAAACACACACAAATGCTTTTGAACATGGTCTTTAGGGTAATTCACCCATTGCAAAAGTATTAATAGGTTGTCTATGAAATAGTAGAAATATAGAGAGAAGTTTGAAAATTATTCAGAACCTGTTGATTAAGGTTTTAATCTTGTAGCTTCAGCTTTGTGACATACAGTTAGTATTGAACAGATGTTTGTGGTTTGTAAAGAATAATTATTGAATGGGACGCTCAGTTCAGGAAACCAAGAATAATGCTGTATATCCCTGATGAAATATCTCATTTATCAATTACTGCTTAACAAACTAGCCCAAGACTTAAAACAACCACCATTTTATTGGCTTATTATTCTGTGTGCCAGCAACTTGTACTATAGTCAGGTGGATGGAATTCTGCAGTCATCTGGAATTTGACTTGGAGGCTGGTGGTCTAAGGGACCCCTACTGGAATGGTTCTTCTACTCCAGGTGATCATATATTCCAGCAGGCTAGTTGTATTAGTTTACTAGGGCTGCCATAACAAGAACAATAGACTGGGTAGTTTAAACAACAGAAATGTTTGTTCTTACAGTTCCAAAAGCTAGAAGTCCAAAATCAAGGTGCTGGCAGGTGGTGTTTCTTCTGAGGTCTCTCTCTCTGGCTTGCAGACAGCCGCCTTCCCCCTGAATCCTTACATGGCCTTTCCTCTGAGCATACGCAGCCTCGGTGTCTATTTTTACATGTCCAAATTCCTCTTCTTAGAAGGATACCAGTCAGATTGGATGAGGGCCCACCCATATGACCTCACTGAGCCTGAATTACCTTTTTTAAAGTCCTTACCTCCAAATACAGTCATTACCTGATCTGAGGTACTGTAGGCTGGGATTTCAGCATATGAAGTAGGATGGGAGGGAGTGAAGCCATTCAGCACATAGCATTTGGCAACTCTCCCTCAGTGTTGATACTACTTTTTAAGAGGGCAAGCTGTGCCTCTTCTTTAGGCCTTGTCTTAGAATCCATGCAATCCTGTCACACTCTACTGTTCAAAGCAAAACACAAGATGAGTCTAGATTCAAAGATGGAGAAATGCAAGTAATGCTAAAGGATGTACATTGGAAGGCTCATTCCAGCCATTCTGCAAATGATCATTAATGGAAATATTAATGAAAATAATTATTTTTAAAGAATTTAGGAGGAACCTCCATATAACATAGCCATGAAAAAAAAATGAGTTATAGGAGACATAATAGTTAAAACTGAGCAATAACAAGGAAAATACTTTCTCAGGAGATCTTATTCTATCTCAGGAACTATGCTAGGTCCTGAACCTGGACCACTGTACATAGTCCTGAAAAACATGCTTAGAGATACGTACTATTATTAATTTCATTTTATGAATACAGAAATTGAGCTTTGTTGTGATTAATTTGTTATTCATGATTTTAGGATTGTTAATTTATAAACTGAACTGTTTGATAATTGATGAAGATCACTATATTTGTGAGCTATTTAGGATCAATTTCAAGGGTTCTGATAATAGAAGACTTAATTTATTTCTAATATCTGTAAAGTTCGTATAAAATAGGTCAATACAGATTACACAGTGATTAATAACACCTTTCTTATTCTCCTTTGCATTTATCATCTATCTTATTTTAAAGAGATAATTTATCTTCACATATCTAGGGGCTTTTTTTAGAGACAGTCAATTTTTAGGATTAATCTCCATAGAATTTGCAATATCATATATTGTAGTTATTTCTTTTAACACATAAGTGAACTTGAAATATAACTTATTCTAAGGCATGCAGTGATTATGTCTACAAAACCAAATCCTTTTTAAGCACAATTTTAAAACTTTGAACATAAAGCTCTTGCAAGATAAATTTCATCGAAGAAATAATATTGTTATGTATTAATATGAATTTAAAGCTGAAAATTCAGTTACTTAAGGAAATGAGCATAAAGGCCATGAAACCATAGGATGATGTAGCTTAGAATGATCTTAAAAAAAAAATCACAATTAGTTGAAACAATGAGATAGCATCCTTTATGTATCAAACCAGCAGACTATTTAAAAAGAATATCACACAATGCTGATGACTGTGATATGATATTGGAAATGCAAATCAATAAGATGTTTTAGAACTAGTTTCTCAGTAGGTATCAGAGAGTATGTGACCCAATAATGACACTACTGGAACAGGTCCCTAAGGAGATAAAAATAACCAAAGCAAACAACAAATACTGAACACACACACACACACACACACACACACACACACACACACACACACACATGAATGCTTGCACCTTTCCACAAGGGTGTCTATCATTAAAATTCTTAATAGGAAAAAATATTGTTTTCAATAATAAGATATTTAAGTGAATTATGGTAAAGCCAGTATTTTTTTTAATCAAGAGTTTAAATAGCAGAACAATTGCCTTGGTCCTGATGCTAAGAGGGAAAAAAAATAGATTATACATGTCAGTCAGAACAGGCTCTGCTATGACCCCACAACAAACTATCTCCAAATCTTGTGTTCTCAACACAACTATTAAATTTTTACTTATGCTGTAGGTATAATTGTGGATCATCAAGGGAACTCAGTTTTTCATCAGAGACTCAGGCTAACAGGCCTTATTCAGGTACATTTTTCCACCCGGTCTATATGACCAGGAAGGAAACATGGTAATTGTGCAGGGGCTTTTAAAACTCCACCAGAAATTGGCACGTCATTTCCCTTCGCATGCCATTGGCCAAGTCACATGGCCTTACCACTTCAATGCAGGTAGGGTCCTGAAAACATACCATGTGTGCCCAGAGTGCAGCACAGATATAGAAATACAATGTTTAATAAACAACTCTACTAACTACGAAACACACACACACACAAGTGCAATGATCACAGGTAAGGAAATAGAACATAGACCCATTGAAAACAAAGCTATAATATAATCTTGAAAATTTATGTTAATGAATTAACTTCAAATAATGTATTTATCATCTATCTGTTCTTCTGCATTTCCTATAATAAAATATGTTTCTTCCATAATGGGAAAATAGGTAATAAATACATAATGAATTATTGGATTTTAAAAAAGAACTTCGAACCTCCACTTTGTGTTATTACTTCATATCAGTTATCTATTAAATGCACTATGTTTATTAAAACAATTATATTTTTAAAGCATAGAATTCTAGAAATATATCAGCGATTATAAATATTTTTTATTATTAATACATTAAAACCTGGGAAGTCTTATCAATTTTTTTCAGACGTATTTGTCCAGGACAAATGTCAAATTGGTTAATGTACTGAACATCTATTGTAATTTAGTGCACAGCTCTGAAGAGCAGAGCTGAGTAAGTGGACAAATTAGGACTAAAGTTTCATAAGTAGACCAATGGTATAAGTTATACTGTTACCAGTCACTGGGCATCAATGTTTTAAGAAAAAAATAGTTAAACTTTTTGGAGTAAAGTGTAAAAAAGTGTTTTATATAGTGATGGGTTGACGACTATTTCTCCTTTGAAACAGAAATATTGTATAATAACTTACTGGTATCATTAGTCAGAGCCGACTCCTATAATCCGAACTAAATAGAATATTTTACTCATATGCATCCAGTGAAGATTTGTACTTGATTTCTAAATCCTTATTAGGAACTTTCACATCCTGGTATGGTCCTTCCCAATCATGCTAACTTTGTGAGTTTGCCTAAAATATGGAGCCTTATATATGAATACACAAATAAGAAAATTACAAATTTCACCCTGAGTAACAATTCAGATTATTTTAGGGATTTGTAGAACTATAGAAAGTTCATTTTGGAGGGGAGCTTGAAGGTAATACAATTCAGGGGATTATCAATTTTTTTTTAATCCTGGAATTTCCTTGTTTAAAGGAAACCATAACAGGAAGCCCAAACTTTAAGAAACTAAAAAGTTATTATTGTAGAAGTGGAATGGGAAAGATTAAGAGTGGAGATAGCAACTCTTCTTACTTGTTCAATGACTTAACATTTTAAAATAATTTTGTCATATTCAAAACAACTCCATTTCTCTCTCCTTTTTTTTTTTTTTTTTAAAAAAAATATCATATGCTGATTTTTTAAGAATGAGAACTGTGAATCTTTGAATTCCAGATTCGGAGTCCTGATTATGTCAAGTTAAGTCTGGCCTTATTATGCTAGATCTTAACAGAATTTTATGACCTTATTGTTAAAGATTCTATATTCTGTCAGTGTGGAAAACATGGGTATTTTCCAGCTCATATGGAGTCTCTCTTTTTTTCCTACTTGCAGAAGCCCATTATTACTATTGTGTCCATCCTCTGGAAGACCATGAGCTCAGTAATGATGACCCTGTTCCCAGCCCCAGGAATGAATGATAATTGGCTCCGCCCAATCATCTTGGCCTTGTTCCTTTTGGCAGTAGATATTTTATATGTTGTCGTGTGACCAAATACTGCTCAATGCAACCAGAGAGAAGCTTCACTGGTAAACTTTTGGGGAAGAGTTTTCCAACCAACAGAGAGATGGGAAAGAGCATATGCTCTCTTCTTTTAGAAATGTATGCCAGCATGGGATTCTGGAGCTGCTGAGCTATTTTGTCACCACGAACAAAGGACACACTGTAAAACAAAAGCCTTATCTTTATTTCATGTCATTGTAAGTAACATAAACAGAGGCTTAAAAAAATGTAAAGTTTTACTTTTCTCATTCAACAAAAAAGTCTGAAAGTTGGTGTTTGCTGGCTTCAGGACAGTGGCTGTAAGATATCAAGAGCAAGATTTGTTGAATTCCCTGGCCTTTCCCTTCTACTGCAGGAGGCTGCTATAGTCCCAGTCAGCAGGTTTATGCCATTAGAGGAAGGAGAAATGAAGAGTAGGTGTGATGACTACATGAGAAGACAAAACACATTTCCAGACAGACACTTTTCATGGGAAAAGAGTCTGGGAAAGTGGTGTTTTTTCTTCCCAGCCTCTATAGTAGAGGAAAGCAAGAAAATGATGTTTGAGGTAGGTGCTGAGCGAGCCCTCTACTCTATCTCCCACTCTCTCTGGTGGGAGACATCAAGGAAAGGCAGAAAAGCCTGGATTCTTAGCAAAATTGTTGATCCACTGAATAAAAGACAGGATAGGAGTTTCCAGTCTTTGTGTTGTATGAGAAAAGGGAGATCTATATTATTTAAAATACCTGTAGTTTGGAATAGTGTTACTTTCACTTGAAGATAATAGAGCAATGTAAGCATCATGCACAATGAATCCTAAAGTCACATGTCAATAAAAGTCAAACTGATGATTTTTTTAAAATAAGAAGGAATAAATTAAATATACGTAAAAGATTTTATCTTGAAATTTATAAACATTCTTATTCTTAATTTTTAGAGGAACAGATTAATTGTCACTGTATAGACATCTCTTACAGACTTTATTTAATATCTGTCTTCTACCATTAGAATCTAGTCCTTCCGAGAGCAGCTGCTATTTCTTCTTTAATTGCTGTGTACACTATGCTTTTCATACATAGTAAATAAATGTCTCAAAAAAATAAATACATTTTTTTACTTAATTGGATTTTTTTGGCAAATGTGCTTTAAAAACAATTTAAAACTTCTTGCAATTAGCACAGACTTTAATAACATAATGTCTACTACTTCAGAGATCAGTTGTGTGGAAAAAATAAAAGAAAAAAACTTGTTTCAGATGTTGGGTAGTTGAGATGTTGGGTGAAATTTAATTTTGTTTAAGTAAGTATGCTCTGAATAACAATTTAATCTTTACATGAGGGAAAATGAGTCAGTCTTTTATATTTACCATTGATCTATGAGTTGAGAGCTTCAGATCAATGTTCTCCCTACTCATAAAAGGAGGTCATAGAATCTTAGTGTAGCTCATTTACTTCAATAACTTTCTCTTAATCAAGCTTTTATTAACACTGAGAGACTGAATATACAAGTAGACAATGAGTGGATTATATATAAAAATTTAACTTTGACCCACTACTTGAAGCAACCTACAGGAAGCCAACCCCTTATTATAAAAAACAACCCAGGAAGCCAGCCTGCCCAGATGACTATCTCTAGTGACAATCCAGGAAGCTAAATAAAAACTTCTGTAACAATTGGCCCAGAATAGGCACTACTTAATTAATAACTGATGGCTTCCCCAATATTTGTTCCTGCTTCCAATTTAGGACCATGCAGAGAGAGCCAAAATTGCAGCCCAAACCAGTCACGTGGGAGCCCCACTTCTAGTTAGGGCACCTACAGCTTCCTCAGGAAAGCAGCCTCTCTTCGTTTTTCTGACGACAAAGTTTTCCCACTTCTGTGCCTGACTTTGAGTCCCTGCCAAGTGCAAGTAATGGTGGCTGACCGCTTTGCTATGGCAAGCTCAGAATAAATAGCCTTAGCTTTTCTCATTTGGCTAGCTTTTGTTTATTTCCACAGCATATATTGTCAAGTATTTGAACAGATATACTATAGAACTATTAAATAGAGTCTATGTTGAATTTCCTTAAAAGAAATTCATAAAATGATGCAATAATCATTAGAAAGTGATGAATTGACCAGCTGGACAACCAGTAGTGTTAGTTTAATTAAAAAAATAAATTTAATCTTTTTAAGATCTCCTCACCTATTTTAAGCATACTTACCAGTTATAAAATAGATCATTTTAATTTTTTTCTAAAATAATTTATTAAATATAGGTGTAGCCAAAATAGATTCAGGGTCAATACTAATTAATCAATGTGAAGCATTCTGGATCACCTTTCAAAAACTATTTACCGTGAATTTCAACATATGAAGGAACTTATGAGACATTTTTTGATGGATTTGCTTTCCAAACATATGCAAAAAATATAGCTGTTATTCTAGATTTTTTAACTGACTTATGGAATTAAAATTTTCTAAGGAAAAAAATATGGACATCCATGTATCAAATTTTAAAAGTCTCAGATATAATCTTCTAATTGTCCTTCACATGTTTAAACATAAATACACAGAAAACCAGAAACTTAAAGTATTATGAATGATTAAAACATACTTTCCAGCAGAACATAACTAGATGAACTAAAATTGTTCATTCTTACTAATCTTTCAGTTGACTTTTTAAACATGTAAATTCCACATAAAGAGATGGCATTTATTAAGTAAATGCTAGTTTTATTTTTAATCTTCGTGGGAGCCATAATCATACAATAATAATACATTATTTTGTTTTGGTAATTTCTAAAGGTAAAATGTAATTTTCTTTTTTCTTTTGTTAATTATGGTTGACATTCAATATTTTTATTAGTGTCATGTGTATAGCATAGTGGTTAGACATTTGTATAATTTATGAAGGGATTCCTCTCTTAAGTCTAGTACCTACCTGGCACCAAAAGTAGTTATTACAATATTACTGACTATATCCTCTGTGCTGTACTTACATCCCCATTGTTTCTTGTAACTACCAATCAGTACTTCTTAATACCTTCACCTTTTTCACCCAGTGCCCCAAACCTCCTCCTATCTGGCAACCGTTAAGTTTGTTCTCTGTATCTATGAGTCTATTTCTGTTTTGTTTGTTTATGTTGTTTTTTAGATTTCACATGTAAGTGACATCATAGATATTTGTCTTTCTCTGTCTGACGTATTTCACTTAGCATATTACTCTCTAGGTATATCCATGTTGTTGCAAATGGTAAGATTTCATTCTTTTTTATGGCTGAGTAATATTCCATTGTGTATATATCCCACTACTTCTTTATCCAATTGTCTACTGATGGGCACTTGGGTTGCTTCCATATCTTTGCTATTGTAAATAATGCTCCAGTAAACATAGGCATATCTTTTTGAATTAGCGTTTTGAATTTCTTTTGAATAAATACCCAGCAGTGGAATTGCTGGGTCATAAGGTACTTCCACTGTTAATATTTTGAGGAACTTCTATACTGTTTTCCATAATGGCTGAACCAATTTGCAATCCCACCAACAACCAACAATGCACAGTCTATTCAATAAATGGTGTTGCAAAAACTGGATAAATACATGCAAAAAAAAAAAAAAAAAGACATTAGACCATCTTCTTACACCACATACAAGCACAAACTCAAAATGGATTCAAGACGAATGTAAGACACAAAGCCCTAAAACTCTTAGAGGAAAACATAGGCCTCATCTCTCTGACATTGTTCTTAATAATGTTTTTCTGATATATCTCCTTGGACAAGGGAAACAAACAAACAAACAAACAAACAAAACCAAAAAGGGCTGCATCAAACTAAAAAAAAAAAAAAAAAATTGCACAGCAATGCAAACCATCAACAAAATGCAAAGACGACCTACCTATTGGGAGAAGATATTCACCAGTGATATATCCGATAAGGAGTTAACATGCAAAATTTATAAAATACAATTTTCAAAAATAAATACAATCATGGGGACTTTATTTCTCCAAAGATATTCTGCTTGATTTTTTTCCTGCTCCTTAGATCATAGACATTCCTTATTCGTAACAGAAGAGCTTGGTCTGATCCTTGATCTATACAAGAATCCAAGATGTAGAAATTAAGGGAGGGCCTTTTAATTATGGGAGGAAAAGAAGTCCAGTCACTGCAAGGAGAGCAGGACAGATAAACACCTTGCCGCAACCTGATCGCACAAGTCCTAGGAATCTCCTCTACAGCACTATGCTTTGAGTTAAGAATAATGCACTGTACATTTTAAAATATATTACGAGAGTGGACTCATGTTATCTGTTCTTACCACAATGAAAACAAACAAACAAAAACAAACAAACAAACAAACCCTTATAACAAGATGTAGTCAGGGGGAGTCTTTCTGAGTCTGATTTTCATTTATCCCAACAGGCATAATATATAAGGCCACATAATATTTAGCAGCACAGTAAGACAGGGATCCACAAGGCACTGATTTTCAAACATGAATTTTGCTTTCTGTCATTTTCCCCCACATAGTTCTTAAAGTATGCTCCCAACAGCTTTGAAAATACTGGAATGAAATGTTTGGCATTGGGCAAAGGGAGAGTGCATAAAAATAGAAAAGGAGAGCCATTTAACTACTACATGATTTGGCCTGAGTTGGTTTTCACGTTGCCTGTGATGCCTTTACATCCATAACATATTAACATATAACTGGACATTGTTCATTTCAGTGCCTTAGAAATCCAGCATTGTTCTATAAGGAAAGTCATACTGTTGTGAATAAGAAATATCCACTTTTGCTTTAAGAAAACTACATAAAATTTCAGGGGAAAAGTTCAGGCCAATAAAATAAACATATGCTTAAATAATGTAATAGACAGTGGTTAGAATATCATTTCTTTACCCAGATCCTAGATGTTCTGATACAGTGATATCTCTGAACAAATAAAATTCAAACATAAAATAGAAAATGTATTGCTGCTTTTCTTTTAAGTTTAAATTTATGGGACTGTCTAGAGATAAAATATAAATTAGGAATATATGGAAGTACTAAAAATAAGACCATGTTAAATATATTGTCAGATACTAGCATTTTATCATAAAACTACACTTATGCTATTTGTCCTTTTGAAAAATGCCCATATTCAAATCTTCTTACTGAAATGCCTAGTTCATTCCTCTCTAGAAGTTCAGATACATATACTTAACATAATTTTTTAAATTACCAATAATAACAATGCTAGAAACATGATTATAATTCTTCAATTTTATTTCAATAAATAAATATAATCAATTGATTCCCTTGCAAAAGCAAATTAATTTTTTTTGCTATTTGTATTTTTCCTTTCCCACCTAAAATATTAATAAGGTATTATCATACAAGATATAAAAATAAGCACTTAGGAAGAAAAATTCCAAACAAAGAGCCTGAGTTTCCATTCAATAGTCTAGTATAGGTTAGTAATGAAGGAGGTAGAGAAAGAAAGAACGAACAGCAGAGGTGCTGGAGGAGATGCCTAAGAAATTGGAAATGATGTTGGTAATGTAATGGTCTGTGTAACCTCATGAGCTGTCAAATCCTAGACTGCACAAGACTAATAGCTCTCTTATAAAGAGTTTCTTTTAGCACTGCTCCCCAAACTCAAAGCACAGAACAGTAGCTATTTAAGGGCAAAGTGATAAAGACTCACTTACTTAGGTTGATAAGCTTTCTTAGGAGTAGCATTTTGATTTTGCAACAAGTCACAGAACTCAGGAGCAGAACCAATGGCAATGATAATAGACTATGGCTACCTTTAATTGCCCTTCTGTTGTATTAAGTATGCATTTAAAGACTATATTTGAAATGAAAGCTTTGTTGGTGATTTAATGGCAGGATCTGGGTTTTAAAGCAAGATAATTTCACACCTGCAACAAGATCAGTTCTGCATTAGACACATGCCCTGGGTCACCTTCGGAAATCTTTGTTGACCACATAAAATGCAAACATTTTAGGCTACTGATTTTTCAAAATAATAAAGTCTACCTATCATTTAATATTCAAAGATATTAACTCTATGTTTTATGAAATATGATATAAAATGCTAGTTACAAACCTGGCACATACTTCAAATGGCATTCTAGACTTTAAAGCATCAAAAGATTTTACATACGTAGTACCGTTGTATATTGCATTGTATATATAGCATTCAGCATTCTTGGAAGGGTGTATAAAGTTTAAATAAGCATATCCAATATTACAACATAATTTTATATTTAAAAATATTAAAAAGTTACTATTGTTTTTAATACAAATTCCAGAAAGTAAGCTCATAAAGAAAGCTCTACTACTTTGTACAATATTGATTCTCGAGGCAGAAAGGGTTATCTTGGATATGATATATGTTTGTGAGATATTAGTTTTTAGTGGAGCAGAGTTTAGATTTTATAATTTTGAGAACTTCTAGTAGAATGAAAACATGCAATAGAGTCTAAGCTGGGGCCTAGAGACCTCGATTCTAGCCAGGGCCCTGTACATGGCCCCAGGGGCTTTAACCTGGCTAACTTGGACTAGGTAGCTTAGCTGCAGCCTGTGGGTCTAACCCTTACTTGCAGAATACTATAGTTCATATTATAGATCCTGTTTGGGTTTTAGTTTCTCTGTTGTCAAATAAGGGTTTTGAATTAATTATCAAATTGTTTCAAATATGCACTTATTTAAAATATGTTTTTGATAATGTACTGAATTAAATATCCCTAAATTTTGTTTATATGTTTGTTCTTGATGCTGTAAATTATGTATAATAAAACACTAAAATATTGAAAATTAATGAAAAGGTGGTTACAATTCATCAAGTCTGTGTAAAGGAATGTGATTAGAAATGAAAGGGTTGCAAAGATTCAGCAAGTTTTATAAACCAGCCTTCTGTTATTCTTTCCCTTTCTTCTCATACATAAAAAGGAGAAATCAAATAAAACAAAATAAACCTTGGTAATAATACAATGGATAAAGGGTCAGACCATTAGGATGTTTGTTGCTTTCATTTTCTATTATTTCTTTTTTTTTCTTTTTTCTTTAACCACTGTATTGAGGTATGATTGACATACACAAAGCAGTTCATATTTAGTGTATACAATTTGATGGGTCTGGAGGTAAATGTACATTAGTGAAACCATCACCACAGTCTATGTCATAAGAATATTCATCACCTCCAAATACTACATGATGCCACTGTATGAGAAATCTACAACTGTCTACTTTTTTTCTCTCTTAACATTACTTCCATTCTTTTCTTTTGAGGGGATATTTTTGGAAGTGAATCAGAACAACTCTTATGAGAGTGATAACAAAACTACTTGACCATGTCTACTCTTCCAAACTGTAGGTTACAAAATCCCGGGAGAAGTTTAAGGTGATTATAGAAACCTATGTAATCAGGATACATGAATATAGTATAACAAAGGTTGCAGAGCCAAAGGGGCCACAGGGATATAAAACACTTTGGTTTAAATGATATTACTAATCCATAAACATTTACCGAACCCCCATTATTGCATTAAGCATATTAAAAATGCAAAGATAAGAACGCATGATCTTTAGTCTAAAATATTTACTGTCTACTTGTAAGGAAATAGATAATAAAGAGATAATTAAAAAGAAGTGTAATCAATGCTGTGAGGGAAGTAGACACAAGGAACATATAAGGTTTTGTGGGAACAAATAAAATGTGGGATTGAATGCAGTGTCCAGGTTAGGAAGAAATTGTTGAAAAAAATGGTGCTAATTCCTAAGGCATCAGGAAGAGTTAAGGAGTCACTGAAGGGCAATCTACGCAGTATAACAAGCACACGTGAAGATAGCGGAGAAAGCCTTATTTTCCTGCACAATCCAAACCTATAATGAGTAAGAGGGTAGAGAGCAAGGATTTAATCAGAGTTCACATTATGAAGGGTCTGTTACAGCATGCTAAGAAGGTTGCACAGTTGCCTGAAAAATATCGGAGGACATTGAAGAATTTTAATGAAGGAGTGGGTTTTCAATTGCATTTTTAATTTGGAAAGATTTCTGCCATCAGAGAGGATACTACTTGAGCTGTCACAGTGAGCTTGGAGAGGTATGATAAAGGTTTGGATCAAGGTAAAGACAGTGACCAATGAAGATTAAAAAATGTGAGTCGGTTCAAGAGATATTAATTAGTTCAATAAAGAGGGCTAAGTGATTGATTAGAAGTAGGGTGCAAGTGATGCCCAGTGGCACCCCGGGAGGTCAAGGTGATACTGTTGTAATGAACCTGGTTATTAATTTACAGAAAAGGAGCTGCAATTTAGATGAATGCCCAGTAAAGTCTGGGTGAAATAGGGAAAGTACTTGTCTGTCAGTCACACCTGGAAATAGGCCATTGGCCAGAATAGGCAATGGAGGGAAGATTTGAGATACATACGCTCCTAAACAAAGGAGTTCTCTTTTCCACCCATTTGACTCCTGGCAGGAAGGACTCTCACGCTCCTGCTCTCTTCCATTTGCCCACATGGCCCAAGGCCATGCTGACCATACACAATGGCCTGATGGACTGTAACTACCCTCCTGCTCTCTTGCATTTGCCCACATGGCCCAAGGCCATCTTGACCATACACAATGGCCTGAAGGACTGTAACTACCCTGATGTTATACCCGACCCAGCTCCACCATGGCATGGAAACTTCTAGCTCTGCTGAACCCCCAGCTGCACATCATTTAGGACTGGATTAGGGGGAATGGGAGCCTGGAAACACAGGGATGTAATTCCACCCATATAAAAGTCACTCATCCTGCCCTTCGAGTCTTAGAAAATTATTTTTCTGGAGATATCATAAGAACTCTTTCTCCGATAACAAAGGGAGGCATCAACCCAATCCAGATTCTTATCATGGTCCCTCCCAAAGTTTGAGAGTGTGACAGAAAGATTTAGCAAAGCACAGTGAATTTATTAAAGTGATAGTAAGCACTCAAGAAGTGAGAGTGGGTCACCTCAGACAGTGCAATTTGGTTTGGGTGGAAGGTTTTTATTAAATGTGAGTGGGGGGGCCCTGCCGGGCGTGGCTCAGCGGTTGAGCATCGACCTAGGATCCAGGTGATCAGGGTTCGATTCCCTGTCAGGGCACATGCCCGGGTTGTGGGCTGTAGCAGATCAATGACTCTCTCATCATTGATGTTTCTATCTCTCTCTCTCCCTCTCCCTTCTTCTGTCTGAAATCAATAAAGATATGTTTAAAAAAATAAAATAAAATAAATGTGAGCGGGGGGATAGGGATGTCCTCAGCTTCTGATGCTAGCGAGGTGACCGCTGATGTGCTCCTCCTTGCCCCTCCCCTCCAGATACTGATTTCTTTTTTGGTTCTCTCAGTTACAGGAAATTGAGGAGGGGGACGCCATGGAACAGGTGGTCAGTGAAGGTCCCGTCTGTGATGTTCCAGCCAAGACAGAGAAGGGGAGGGGTAAAGCTTGAAATCTTTGTTCCTTATTTTAACTTTCCTGCCTCAAAAGGAAGAAAAAAGTTAATAACTCCCAGATTTCTTGTTTGGGCAGCTAGATAAATGATGAATCTATGAAGGAAGCACTTTGCATTAAGCTCGCCATGTTCTTTTCTGGGCACATAAATACATTTTTTTCAGCCTCTCTTGCAGTTAAATAATATATCATGTGACTGACTTCTACCCACTCATATGGGTGGTAGGAATAAAAGCCCCTTCGCCGCCTAGCTTTTAGAAATTTTCCACACAGTCCACAAGCCTTTCTATCTCTCCCAAGATTCTTTCTTATGACAGCATATCTAATCTTATTCTGTTGAAGAGAGAAATCACTTAATCAATAAAAACCTTTGGAGAAGAACAGGTTTGGGAAAGAGAAATGGGTGGGGAAAACACGAGTTCAGTTACAACATACCAAATTTGTGATCCTGTGTAACATTCAAATGCATATAGTAGGAAGCAGCGGATTATACAAATCTGGACCCAAGAAAAGAGAGCTGGACTGGAGATAGAGGTGTAGGAGTCTTTGAGTTATAAATTAGTGTTGATGCCATGAGACTGGATAATATAACTCCATTCCATCATCTTATTCTCTGCATACAACATTAATATAAAAAATGGTATTTTTAAATCCCCATCTATCATCTCTAAATACTTAAAAGGCCATATCAGGTTAAACAAATTTAGTATAATTTTGCAATGTGTGTTACACCTTGACTCAGAGAAAACAGCATAGTTGGCATTGTTGGTAATCTATATTTTAGTAAATTAGGAAAATGTATTAAACTCAAACATATTCTTTAAAGATAACTTCTGTTGTAGACACTGGTGTTTTTTTTATCATTCAGGATTAACTTATCCAAGTTCTGGCACCAATTCCTGCCTTATTTTCTTTGGGTGCAAATAGTCTCTACAGATGGTAAGTGAAAGTTTCCTGATGATCCTGAATGTTCCCTGCTTTCATTAACCAAGGAGTGGGCTGATGATCTACGATAAACCAATCCTGCTAAGTTTTCTAGGTCAAGACACATGGGTGGGATGAGGTAATGGTAGAAGAAAGTTTAGACCTAATTCACTTCAGTAGTGGTTTCTGATGCAAAGTTTCATTGGCTAATAATGTCCAGACACTCAGAGACTCCTCAGCTTCTCTTGCTTTTGTCACAGGTTTTTTTCGTTTGTTTTTTTAAGTCTTCCATTTGATTCTCTGAGCTAGTAATTAGCATCTCAATAAGTTCCCATTATGTACAAGAGAGCTGCTTGAAGGCAAAAACACTTCAATGCTGAACAAACCAGTGCAAATAATCAAAGGGAGTTAAAAGTAAAAATAATCCTCAATACTTTGGTAGAAATTTACGTGTGAAAACAAAATTTATGCCTTTAAAATGAAATATGAAGATACTAGGCATTCAGTTAAGTGTTTTATAATGAATGTAAATAATTGCTTCAATTTTTTCTAAGTTCAGAAATAACAAAATTTTAAAATAAATGAACACTTTTAAGAGAAGCCATAAAAGAAAGGTTTTTAACAGAGTTTACTTGGAAAAATTGTTGGCATTTTTTAAATCTAACTGGATCAGTTATTTACTACATAACTGAAATGTAAACTTGTCTTTTAGTTAATCATTAAATATGGAGAAACTAGACAAAATGAGTGACTTAGGGCAGAAAAGTAAAGTGGTCCTTCCATGGAGTTTAAACCCCAAATAAAAATTAATGGTTTCAAATATTAAAACTGTCTTTGAGAGGCTGAAGAAGCAACATTTGAACAAAGCAACCCTGTGAAACAGAGTATTTTACATGGAAAGATGGACACAAAAACATCTCCGAAGGCGTTACTACCACTAGAACAACAAAACCAGTGAGAAGGATAGTGTAAAAAAAGACACATCTAAAAAATGTGGGGATTTATTATTAAAAAGCATTAATTAGAAGAAACATTGTCTTATTAGATTTGAGGCTCCTTGAGAGCAAGGGCTATGAAAGGTTAACTTGGGGGTGGGTGGGCCGGCTAAAGAGCCATCTCAGACGGGAGAATAAAGAAAAATTAAATTTACTAAAAGGGGGTGGGGATATCCAAAGGGAAGGGCTCCACATTACTGAGCCAAAGGGTATGGGGTCCTTAATGGCAGCAAAAATATACTTGGGACAGTGAAACAAGGAACGTGCATAAAAGAAGTAACAGGAGAGCCCGGGCTGGGCTGCTCTGGCTCACTGAGAAGTCAGAGAGAAGGGGCCTTGGAGACAGGTTCAGGGGGTAAGCTTGGGACAAGCTGCCTCTGCCCATTGCTGCCCTGGTTGCAAGTCTCCTGGGGCCTCCCTCAGAGGGATGGAGATGGTGCTGGCATGCTCCCCTGGGGGGAGCTCAGCCAGGTCCTCTGTCCTGAGGATATTTATCTCTTTCTTGCAGGTGGAAATCTCAGGGGAGGGTCTCAATACAATATTCATAAGCTTTGCGGGTGCACTCTTTCAGGTCTTCATTGATGGGTCGGTGCCAGGGCAGGGGCTCATTAGTCAATGTATCTGGTCCTGAGGCAGTTTCTGAGCCACTGGTCTGGTTTTGCTTGTTCTCTGGGCCTGGAGCTAAAATACAACTGAGGCCTAGATGTTATCTTGAGGGAGGACGCTCAGGGGATTTGCTAGGGGAGGAAAGGTTACCCTGGGGGCAAGGTTCCGGTTTTCCCAGTTTCCCCCCTTGCTAGGCATCTGGGGCTTCCTGTCCTGGTGAGTCTCCCTACCTGGGGTTCTGTACCTGCCCATCTAACAGGCTATATCCTGAATGAACCAACTAACAAATCAGTAGTAGTCACTAGGTAGCACTGTCCTGCACACTTTGAGGCTTTGAGGAAGTCAGGGGTACGGGTGCAAAATAAATATGATATGGTTCCTGTCCACAAGGAAGAACTGGTCATAGGACAAGTCATTTCACTAAATGTGACCAATGCCATTACAAGAGCTAGGGCCACAGAAGGAGTAGAACAGCCATTTTATGTATGGAGAGTAAAGGAAGACTTTATGGAATAGATTCCTTCTAAAGTGTGACTTAAGAATTGCATAGAGTATATGTGTTTTCCAGATATTTGGTAAGAGAGTAATAAATGATTCTTTTATGTAGCTAAACATGAGCATCAGTAAAATGAGATAAGTGGAGTAGAGGGAGATAAAAGTGGAGAACCTTGGAGATAGCTTGTAAAAGGTCTTTCTTAATATGCTAAGTAATCTGAATTATTTGACAACATGAAGTCACTAAAGGTCATTGGGAAAGAAAGTAATCATGATTACTTGTGTTTGAATGATTATATTGCCTATAAGGCAGAAGTCAATTGTTGGGAAGAGAAGCCAAGGCACACAACAGTGCTGAGGAAAAATAACACATGAGCAATATGGCATTGATAGAAAGGAAGAGATATATTTTTAAATGTAGTAATCAATTAGATTTGAAGATTAAGGAAGTTGAAAATGACTCCAAGTTTTCCAGCAATAATAACTCTTTATGTGGGTAAATAATTGAGAACTGAAGGAAAATGGAAACTTGAAGAAAATACTAAGAAGTCATGTTAGCGTTAAATTACGTGGTGGATACCCTAGTGGAGATATTTGGTCAGTAGACAAAATGCTAGAAAAACAATCTCTAAATATGTAAATTTGATGTTTGGAAAAACTGGAGAATGGTAATCTTCAAGATCATACTTAAGCAACCAGCTGGCATGCTCAAATAACATCCTCTATCTTGGACTCTTAATGGTGCCATATGGAAAGATTATTTTGTTTTCAGTGACACTACTGCACAAAATTACCCATATTTGAGTGAGGTGGGGATGCACTACAGGATCTAATTCTATAACCCACTGCTCATCTGGGAGATGATTTAAGTAATTTGAAATTACGTTTTATATCTTTAAAATAAATATAATAGTATTTAAATAATAGTGTTTTGAGGATTCAAGGCAATGCAAATTGTCTATTTTAAAACTATGTGGTGCTGAAACTGAGTCAATTCTCAGCCTTCAACTTTCCAGCACTGTCGTTTCTTCTTGGATTCACTGTTTTATTTGGCTTATAGGACACTACATTAAAAAAATCTAACTGGTGTCTAATCTGTTTTCTTTAGTGGCTCCTTATTTATTGCCCATTTCTTCACATGGATGTTGCTTGGGTTTAGGTTTCTGACCCTCTTCTAAATTTGTATATACTTCCTTGGTGATTTTATTCACCAAGTTATGTCGCTTGATATTAAATACTACTTATATATTGAGGACCCTTAGGTTTATATCTACACCCCAGATCAACTTTCATGAACTAGAGATGTATACCTAGCCAACTACTCTCAAGTTGGGTGTTTATTAGAAATCTCAAAACTTACATATTCAATGTGTTATGTGTGATCTTTCCCCCAAATCCTGCTCCATCTGCCTGTAGCCTTTTCCATATCAGTTGATTTTTTTTCACACCACATATCCAGTCTTTCAGGAAATTCTGTGGCTCTCAGTTCTGACCACAAACGCTATTACTCTGGCCCTACTAAATATGTCCTTGAAAAGCTGTCTAATTTAGTCTCTTAAACCTTGCTGACTGGCAGTTTCAAGCCAGAACTCCCCCGTGCGTTTGGCTACTTTGGTCAGCAAGGTGTTTAAAATTACTTAAATTAACGTAAGTGCAGACACGAGCTAACTCGTGACCAGTCAGCAGGGTGATATATTAATAGGTTTCATTGTTTTCACTGTTGCCCTCCACAGGGTGTTTTCTACAAAAAAGGGTTTTACCTGTTAGCAGTCTGATTGTGTTACGATCTGCTTAAAATCCTGCAGTAACACACAATTTCACTCAAAGTCAAAGACAAGACCTTGCAATGGCCCACAAGACCTAACATGATATAGTCCTCATTACTTTTTTCTTTTTTTAAATATGTCTTTATTGATTTCAGAGAGAGAAAGGGAGAGAGATAGAAACATCAATGATGAGAGAGTCATTGGTTGTTGCCTCCTGCAAACCCCACACTGGGGATGGAGCCCGCAACCCAGGCATGTGCCCTGACCGGGAATCTAACGACGATCTCCTGGATCCTAGGTCGATGCTCAATCACTGAGTGACGCCGGCTGGGCCTCATTACTTTTTTGATGTCACCTTCTTCTACTTTTCCCATTTACATACCATTATGGCCACGCTGGCCTTGTTCTTTCTTTAACCTAATGGGCACATTTCTATCACAGGACCTTTGGAAAGACTTTTTTTTCTGTCAAAAATTCTCTTCCCCGAGATAAGAAAAGTTTATGACTAATTCCAATACCTTACTCAAATTTTGCTTAAAAGTTATCTTTTCATCGATTTCTACCTTTGCCACCTATTTATAATTACAGGCTGCCTTACACATTTCCACTCACTCTTATCTTTGTTTTTACCCATTACCTTTATTATCTTCTAGTAGATTATATGTTTACTTTTTCTTGTATTATATCAAAGGTTTATGAGCTATTGGGTCAATGGTAACACCTCAGGCAGGCAAGGATTTGTATCTGTTGTCTTCATTGATACAATCCAAATGCCTAGACTGATGCCTAACCCTCAGTAGACATTCAATAGATTACTGTGCCTGGAAAAGAATAGTAACTATTATTATTGTATATCCAACCCACAGTATATCACCAATTATCAGATATTACCCATAGGTCAACATATTCCTATTCACAATATTTGATTAATAGTTAATGCCATTGCACACAGATAATCCTTAACTAAACAGTAGCATACAATTTTAATGCTATATAAAATAGAAATGCAGAAGTAATTTTGGAAAAGAAATCCTAGGACTGGGTATCGGTGAATAATGAGGTTGAGACACCCATGAGGAGGAGAGAAAATAGTAGTAGTGGAGGCTGTGGTGAGCCAACCAGACTCTCTCTTCAGACCTGAACATTTATCCCCCCAGCTGCAAGGAATGTTGGCTGCTGACAGCCCACAGCTGAGTTCTTCTCTAGGCTGGAGAGCAGTTATTTGCCAAGGACATGCCTCATTGGTACCGGCAGCTGTTACCCATTGACTGGTCAGTGCAGGCTATAAAACCCCAGCCCCCTTGCTCGAGTTGGGACTATTCTAAGGAGATATCCGAGCAACACAGTTGCCCACCGATGGACTTGCCAGGGGCTATGCTGCAAAGGTACTAAATTTAAAATTATACCTTATCTATTCTTGTTTCCCTTACTCTCTCTGAGGTTTTTGCAACCAGAAATCCTCCCCAGTAAATTCCCAACACCTAAACCCCTACCTCAGAGGTTGCTTCCTTGGGGAAGCTTACCTGAGACAGTTTAGGTCAGAAATGATCCTAGAAATCACATACTAAAGTTGGATTTTGAATTGCATTACCGCCTGTCTGGCTGAGAATGAAGACAACATCACTGAAAGTAAGTAGAGTACTAACACCGGGAGTACTATCTCGGAGAAATTTTAAATTTCCACTAGTGTTAAACTGGGATGAAATAATGGTGGAAGCAAATGACTGGCTGTTGCAATATCTCAGGCTTCTGAGAGTTCAGAGAAAGTAGTATTACAAGAACCCTGAAATTAGTTTTTGTTCGATACGACTGATGCATTGGGGAAAGAATATAAAGGCTGGAGATGATTAATCACCAATTTACGTAAAGTGTTAAAGCCAGATGACCTTCTAGGCAGCATAGTTATTTTCATCCCTGAAGGGCAAAGACAGCTATGCGTGAGGCCCATGATTTAATTCTAAGAGCAGGGGAGCTTCAGGAAAGTTCAAATTCCCAGCTCTAAATGGGTTTATCCTGAGGTTAAGGCCCTAGTTGGAAAGGCATGGGAACTATGTAAAGGCAGCTGGGTCGATGCACTTAAAGATTTTGAATTTTCAGATCCCTTGGACATAGTAGGGCCGTCGGAGGTGGCCCCCTGCTCTCTTAAAAGGCTGGTGTTCTATCCTTACATGAAATTGTGGCAGACACTGTTCAGTTCAAACTTGTTTTGTTTAAGGGTCAAGTCTGTGGTTGGCAATCTGCTTATGCTATGAGCTGACGGTAGTTAAACGTAGATTTTTTTGCCTGTGTGGGAGGTCTGCACCCCTAACTGCACTGTTGTTCAAGGGTCAAATGTATATAAATTCTGAGGGGGCTGGATTAAGAGGAATCAAAGGGAGAGATTCTGTTTTAATATGTTAGCAGTGTGATAGGCAGAATAATGTCCCCACCCACCCCCTAGATGTTCACTTCTTAATTTTTGGAACCAGTGTTTCGTTGGTGGTAGTTTTTTGTTTTGTTTTGTTTTGTTTTACATGGAAGAAGAATTAAAGTAGAAAAATAGAATTAGGGTTGCTAATAAGCTAACCTCAAAACAGGGAGGCTATTCTATATGGTCTAGGTTGTTGAATATAATTATAGGATTCTTAACATTAGAAGAATGGAGTAAAATGTGAGTGAGAAAAAAGATGTGACCGTAGCATCAGTCAGTGATGCCATGTAGGTAGGACTCAACCTGCTACTGCTCACTTTAAAGATGGAAGGAGGAGGCCAGAAGCCAAGGAATTTTTGCAGTCTCTAGAACTAGAAAAGCAAGAAAAAAGCCTTTAATCCAGAACTAACTCTGCTCCGGTGACACCTTGATTTTTAGTCCAATGAAAACCATTGCAGACTTCTGTCCTCCATGACTGTAGGATAATACATATGCATTTTTAAACCACTTGGGTTTTGAAGATTTGTTATTGAAGGAATAGAAAATTAATGAAACACTCCTTCATGATACAGGATTTATCACGTGGGCGAGGGCCCCATGGGATGATGCTAACGTGGCAGTGGAAACATAAATAAAACAATGACCAGCACTAAGTAAAATACCTGTGCCCAAGTTGCCATAGCTTATGGCACCTGGAAGGAGGGACGTGGGCAGTCATCTCAGTACCTACTAGAGTCTGTCCATGCCTCTCAGAGAATTTGCTTCATGGAGTATGTTTGCTCCACCTAGAAGAATTCCCAGCATGATGCTTGACAGTTTTAGCTGCTGATGACATGCTGATAATTTCTATTGCAGAATTGCCCTTAGCATATGAATGCTGCCTCTCCCAGAGTTATCATCTTACTCAGGGGAAGTCTGAAAGCGTGGCTGGTTGATGAGGGGCTACAGAAACCTGGCCCCTTTTCCTCAACTTGAGGCCATTAGGCAGGATCCTCCCAGCTCCAGAGCTCCCTATGGAGATCAGCTGAGACTGTCTATTGCAACTACACGGTATTTCTCCCTCTCCCTCTGCCCTGTACTGTTTGCCTTACTGTCTTCCAGGGGCTGGGTTCTCTAGAGCACTGCCCAATAAACTTCCTGCATGCAGCTCTCCATCTCAAAGTTTGTTTCCCAAAGAATTCATCTAAAATAACTTCCTGAAAAAAAGAAAATAACTTTTCCCTCCTATTGAAATACGCAGTGACTTAGTACTTTCAGGCTGTGTACTCCAACATGCCCTCAGATTTCCAGAAAGTCAAAAGTTGAGCTGATCTCAATATTAGCTTTTAAGCGTAGAGCTTTTATAGTGACATAAAGAAAGATGTTTTGCTGGAAAGAATTTGTCATCCACCTCTGTTATTTGATGTGATCCAGATGTGAAGACGTATCCTAGGAATGAAATAATGTACTTGGCTTAAGATGCAGCCAGCGTGAGTCTTGGGATGGCCAGATGGGAGTGTAATCAATGGCATCTGGGAAGGCTGAGAGGGTCTGAGGCCTTACAAAAGAGGCAGTCACCTCATTCTGTAATTAATTCATTTAAGAAATGTTTTTCCAGAACTTTCTAAATGTTTGGCACTGCACTAGGCATAGTGCTAGAGGGGAAAAAAGTTCTCATCTTCTCAGGTGGGGTACAGACTCATAAACAAGCACTTTTTAATATTGAGTGATGAGCGCTGTAATACACACATAGAGCATGCCGAGGTAAGAATAGAGGTAGAATCATACAGACAAAGCAAACGGCAGACTCGAAGGCCCAAATTTCAGAAAGGGGATAACCTAGTATTGTTGAGTGACTTGAAAGCACTTATGTGCATATGTAGTCTTGAATGGAAGGCAGGTGGAAGGTGAGAGCAAGGGTGAACAGTAGCCAAATTGTGAAATGTCTTGTAGGTAGGTCACCTTAAGATGCTAGATTTTATCCTGAAGGCTATCGGGAGAATCGGAAGATATAAATAGGGATATGATCAGGTGTGCCTGTTGGAAATGTCAGTGTGAAACTCGTACCGAGCACGGTTCAGAGGGCACAGTCTATGGCCGCTGTTGTTGCTGACACACATGATAACATCAGTGCTCGGTCAGCCTTGATCTCTCAGTGCCCTGCAGAGATTTAATAGACAGTTCTGGCTCGGACGCATTTTATTTGTAGGATGCAAATAGATAAGGAACATCAGGAATCTCTAACGAAGAAAACACAACACACAGAATGCCATGGAAATGCCTGGGGTAGTCACCATAGTTCCTAAATTATACCAGTGATATTATTTGTGGCATACTAAATATGACCTCTCAGATCATGGAATTATTTTTTGACTAGATTTTCAAAACTCAGCTGCTCAGGTCATAGGCAGTACATTAGTGAACAATGAATCTATCCTAATTTCCATCAGTATTTTCAAATTATTTTACTCAAAGACTCCAAAGATAAGTAACTATGGGTAATATTAACACAATAAGATGCCATTTCTTTTAGACACCAGAAGGAAAACCTATATCCTTGACTAGAGCTTTATTCCCTTAAGCTTCAATAAAAATCCTAACATAGTATATGTTTTGGGAACAATTTTTAACTCGGATGGTTAATTTAACTCTAGGCAGTAGGAAATCTAACTTCTGATATCAGAAGTAATCAGAAATGTTGTCTTACCCACAGCTGAATGTTGCAGGACTAAATTCAGGCTTACCTGTTAAGATCAGGTAGTAATAGTCTTATCCCAAACATTTTCATTCTCAGATCTTTGATCTCCTAGAGTTTTATCCTTCTGATTGGTTGCTTTTCATAAAAAAAAAATCGGGGGTTCTGTCTGCCCTGATAATGCCAAGTGAGCAGGTGAAGCCTGGATAAGAGAAAGATATGAGAAAATATTTGCTCTATGAATCTAAATCAAGTGATATAGGCTTCCCACAAAGCAGACTCCTAAGGAACATCAGTTGATCAAAAAAATCTTATTGAGCTAGAGAAATATAACTTGCTAAAAACCCCAGAAAAAAATCTTTCTTTGGTATGGGTAATGTAATGCCTAATTATCTGTCTCTATATTAATACATATAGCAATTTATATAATGCATATGTATTCATAAGCACTCATGGAAGAAAAAAATAAACTTTAACATCACTAATGCAAAATTATATAATAAAATGTTCTGTACTGGGAAAATAGCATATTTTCCAGGTTGAGCAGATTGAGTCATTAAAGTTAAATGTTGAATGACAAATAAGTTTTATTGAATTTCCAAGTTTTGAAACAAACTATGAATATGGTTATAATTGCCATTAGATCCCATGAACTTATTATTCCTTTTTAAATAGTTAGGAAATAGTTGCAAATTATTTAAAAAAATTAGAACCTATTTATAATACCACTCTGATACAACATCGATTCTCATAAAATCATTATTTCCATGTATGATTAGCAATGCATTTAGGTTTTATTATAGGCCTTTTTATTAATTGCACATGCCCCTCTGGGGTAATTAATACCATTTAATTTGGGTTTGCCTTCTATTCTGTTATCTCTGACATTTATTCTATATGTCATGTATTCTAGATCTATATCTCTGACCTCATTCATCATCCTGCACTTTAGATTTGCCCATTCAACTGCTGCCCAGGTATTTGCATTCTCATATGCTGAGGAATCCCAAAATGAATATTTAAAACTTAATAATTCCCCCATAAATGTGCATTTACTCTTGTAAACTTCTTTTACTCACGGAAGCATATCTTCTCATATATCTGATAATAAAGGAAACATTTGGATAAAGAAATAACTGTACTTATATTACCAAGTAATATATCTGTGCTTCATCCCATCCTTTAAAAAAGCACCTGGAGTTTTAGAGACTTTTGTATTTTACTTTTTATGTTTGAATTTTTACCATAATGTATTATTTCATATATTATTAAAAAATAGTGTGTTCGAAGAAGTTACTATATTATATACCAGTAATGTCTGTCTGCATAGCACTGATATCACTAACATCACTGTTATTAATGTAATTCATTACTTCCTGCGCAGCCTGGGATGGAGATGAAATAATCATGTGGAGACAAAAATATTCTCTTTATCTCTCCCTTCCTGCAGCCAAACTATCAGAATGAGCAGACATTTAATAAGCTTATTGGCCCCTTCTGAAAAGAGGAAGAATGATAAACAGAACAAAGTCAACAATAAAAACTTCAGTATGAATAAATAGCATTTACTTCAAGTGTATTCTGTGCACTGGCCTAAACCCTTTACATATATTTAATCCCTAAAGAGCTAAGGCGGTAGTTATACTAATTATCCTCATTTTATAGATGTCAAAAAGGAAACATATGGGGGAGAGAAACTTACTAAAGATACAGTGATGTAGGTGGAGGAAATGGACTTGGAGCTTTGTCCATAGGCCCAAGACTCTTAAACACTAAACTGTATTTCTTCCTACCTGTAATTGTTTTTTTGCACATGGTGTCACTCTAGAATGTCTCTCATGACACTGGAATCACACCTCAGTTTCCCATTTTAGAAACTGCACTTAACTTTAAGAAGAGGGATATCAGGGGGAATAAAGATCTTGTAACTAGATGGAAAGGGTATAAGTGATTTCAGTTACTTGGCTTAATAATTCCCCCATAAATGGAGATTTTTAGAGTTGCTTAGTAAAGAATTATTTTCAGCTCACACCAAAATACCTAATGCTTTTCTTCCCCTTTCTGCAAGTTAGCCTTATTTACTTCATTGAGAATGGCACTGGGAACCAAGGTCTGAGTGCTAGGTGTGCTCGTTGTTACGATGACGTCATTGCTTCTAGTCCATCTGATTGAACAGAGATACAAAATATATACCCTGAAACTTACTGTACATGTAAAGTAGTCTCAGAATTGCCAACCTACCTCCTGTGAGCAAAAAAGTTACTGATTTGTATTCTCATATGCTGAGGCATCCCAAAATGAATATTCGAAACTTAATAATTTTAGGATATGACGTTTGTCTACAAGTCTTTTTGCCTTTAACCTTACAGATCAAGTCAAGTTACTGTCTCCCAAAGATAGTTAGGCTAGTTATTTTCTTCCCTATTTCCTTCATTGTGATGCAGGAAATATAGTTAGGTTCGTCTGTCACAGCTTGTATTTCATGTACATCTTCACATCTTGCTTTGTTTTTATTTACATACAGTAAAACATACTCTTTGACATATCAAATGCTACAAATTTTGACAAGAGCGTAGAATTGTGTTTTACCAACAATATTGTGAAGCAAAAGCAGTTTTTATCTTTCCCAAAGTTATCCTGAATAGCCCACTTTTTAATATTCTACCCTATCTTCAGTGCTAGAAAGCACTGGCCAATTTTCAATATTGTAGTTTTGTCTTTTCTAGAAGATCATATATATGGAATCGTACAGTTTATGATTCTTTAGGTTTGACCAAAGCTTCCAAAATGTATCCTATTTTTCCATATTGTTGCATGAATGGTGTCTTCTGTTTTATCACTGAGAAGTACTTACTTGGGGGTTGTACCACAGTTTATCCACTCATCTGTTAAATGACATCTGGGTTGTTCCCAGTTTGGGGTGATTATGAATAAAGCTGTTATAAACATTCATGTACAGGTTTTTATGTGAACATAGTATTTTTTATTTCTCTTCGATAAATAGCTAGGGAGAACTGTGTGGCAATATGGTGTCTATGGAACTTCATGTAAAGAGCCGCCTGTGATCTTTGATGGCCGTTCTCGTGCTTTGTGTGGGCCCCGCAGTGCATGAGGCTTCCTGCTCACACCCTTGCCTGGCTTTGGTAGAGCTGCTATGTTTCTGTTTTAACCACTGAGCATGTGAATAGTCACAGCTCCACGTGGCTTAGATTTGCATTCTCTAGGGACTAATGCTATTGGCATCATCTGTTCCTGTGCTTTTTTCATTCATGTTTCTTCTTGGGTGAAGTGCTTCTTTACACCTTTTGCCTAATTTTTTCGATCGTCTTTTGTGGTGGTGGTGGTTCAGCTTTCAGAGTTTCTTTATATGTTCTGGAAACATGCACTTTGTCAGATATCTGACTTGCAAATATTTTCTCCCAGTCTTTGGCTTGTTTTTTCATTAGCTTCAGATTGTCTTTCTTAAAGCAAAATGTTTTAATTTTAATAAAATTTGATTTTCATTTTTTTATTGTAGAGGTTTTGGTATTCTATGTTGAGAAAGAAAAAACATGTTGAACTGATCATCACAAATAACTCTTCCTATGTTTTCTGGATTATTTACAGTTTTAGATCTTATGTTAAAGTCTGTTTCATTTTGAACTAATTTTTGGTATAAGATGTAAGATATACGTTAAAGTTACTAATATTTTTGCATGTGTTAAATGCTCGAGTGTCATTTGTTGAAAAGACTATTCTTTCTGCATTGAATTGCCTCTGAATATTTTCAAAATAAGTAGACAGCATTTGTGTGGGTCCATTTGTTGATTGTTTGTTCATTTTTTCTTAAATAAGAAATGTTTTTCTTTTTTATTGCTGGAAGTATTACAGATGTTCCCCTTTCCCCCATCGATCTCCTTCCCCCAGCATCCCCCCCTTCCCTGCCCACCAGGTCTTCTCCATACTATGGTCTGTGTCCACAGGTCATGTATATGTGCATCTAAGTTCTTGATTACTCCCCACCCCCCCACAAGTGAACCTTCCCTCAGAAATCCATTTGACTGCTCCATGCTTCTATGTCTCTGCATCTATCTTGTTCGTCAGTTTATTTTGTTCATTAGGTTCTACATATGAGTGAGATCGTGTGGTACTTGTCTTTCTCTGGCTTATTTCACTCAGCATAATATTCTCCAGGTCTATCCATGCCAAAAGGTGAGAAATCCTTCTTTACAGCTGCATAGTATTCCATGGTGTGAATGTCCCACAGCTTTCTTACCCACTCATCTACTGATGGGCCCTTGGGTTGTTTCTAGATCTTAGCTGTTGTAAACTGTGTTGCTAGGAACATAGGGATGCATAAGCAACCTATTCATTGATTTATTTTATATTCCATTCTCTTGTTCATATATTTATCCACATGCCTTGACTAGTCGTGGAATCTTAGGGTGCGTCCTCAAACTTTGTTCTTCCATTTCCAAATTGTTCGGCTGTTCCAGTTTTTTGAGTTTCTGTGAAAGTTTTAGACTTCCGGAAACTTGATTGGGATTGTGTTAAACCTACATATCAATTTGGAGAAAATTACCATTTTAAACTATTGAATCTTTTGAGTCACAGACATAGTATATTTCTACACTTACTCAGTTCTTTGATTTCTTTCATCAATGTTTTATATTCTTCAGCATGCAGATCCTGAACATTCTTTGTTATATTTATATTTAAACATTTCATTTTGTGGTGCTATTATAAATGATGCTTTACATTTTCCCCCCAATTGTTAATTAGTAGTTAATAGAGATATAATTGATTTATGCATGTTGTTGACCTTTTATCCCCAGACCTCCCCAAATTCACTTATCAATTTTAGGAGCAGCTTTTTGTGTAGATTGTTTGAGACTTTTTACACAGACAATTCTTTTATCTGTGAATAGAGGCAGTTTCATTTCTTCCTTTCTGATCTCAATACCCTTTATTTCTTGTTTTATTACACTAAGACTTTTAGTGCAATGTTAAATAAAAGTTCTAAGAGCAGACTTATTCCAAATTAAGGGTAAAGGTTTTTATCACTAAATATTAAATATAATGTTATCTGTAGGTTCTTTATAACCTTTCATCAGGTTAACATTTTTTTTCTATTAGTTTCTAGAAAATTTTGATAAGGAATAGAAATGGAATTTTAAATGCCTTTTCATCTGTTACAATGATCATATAAAGTTTAATTCTGTTTACAGTAATTTCCCCTTGTCTGTGGTTTCAGTTATTTTTAGTCAGCCACAGTCTGAAAATATTAAATGAAAGATTTCAGAAATAAACAATTCATAAGTTTTAAATGAGATGCTATTCTGAGTACCATGATGAAATCTCTCCCTCCTGCCCTGGATGTGAATCATGCCTTTTCCCAATGTATCCACACTGTATACACCACCTGCCCAGTAGTTACTTAATAGACTTCACAGTTATCAGATCAACTACTGTGGTATCACAGTGCTCGTGTTCAAGTAACCCTTATTTTACTTAACAATGCCACATTTGCATAACTTTTATTACAGTGTATTGTTATACTTATTCTATTTTATTATTAGCTATTGTTGTTAATCTCATACTGTGCCTAATTTATGAATTAAACTTTGATAGGTAGATATGTATTGGAAAGAAAAAAAATATAGGGTTCAGTACCATTCATGGCTTCAGGCATCCCCTGAAGGTCTTGAAAAATATCCCCTGTGTATAAGGAGGCACTTCTGTATATGATGAATTAACACAGTGGAAAAGGGGTTTTCACTAATTAAGCCTCAGCCTTAGGTAAACAACATGTACCTGTGTATGAAGCGTGTGACCTTCTCGATTCTGACTTTCCCTTAGTTTTTGGTTCTGGGTCTAGCACATATTCCCGCCCCTCTTCCAAGGGTAGAACAGTTTTGTTTATTTCTTTCCCCTAGTTACACTGAATTTTCAGCTGTGCCCAATGATGTCTGTTCTTGAAGCCATTCCTCCCAGAGGATAAGGTATTTTTCCGTAGGGTAGATAGAGAAGATCCAGGCAGGTTTTCATGTTCCTCATTCAGCAGCTGCTCTTCCCCCTCTCCCCGGTGTGCACTAATTCATAAGCTTTCTCAGTATTCTCAGGCTTTTTTTGTGAGCATTTGTGGGGGTTGATGGAGAAAAATATCTGCAGAAAGTGCCAAGAACACTTCTATCCATGGTTCCAGCCGCTGCACACTGCTGCACACACTCGGTCTTTACCAATTCGTTAAATACAGCAGATCCTCAAATAACACTGTTTCATTCGTTCAACATAGTTTTGTCCAACAACATTGATGAACTGCCTTAGGAACGTTATTCTTCCTCATGTCAGTTAGCTTACAGTGAAATTGGTTTTGTTATACAGCCTTATGCTTAATGTCACCTATGAACAATGCTGAGTGAGGCCTTAGTGTATTCTAATTGAATTCTAATTTTTACATGAATCTGCTCTAGATAAACGAGAGCTTGAGTCCTGTCTCTCCCTGCAGATGCCTTTCCTTAGCTTTCATGCTAGCTGATTACTTTGTGGCCACCCTGATGGATACAAAAAATGTCATGAATATTCCATTTGTCCAAATGTTTGCTGTTGCCCGGCTGGCATGACTCAGTGGTTGAGCATTGACCTAGGATCCAGGAGGTCATGGTTTGATTCCCGGTCAGGGCACGGGCCCGGGTTTCAGGCTTGATCCCCAGCAGGGGGCGTGCAGGAGGCAGCCGATCAATGACGACTCTCTCATCATTGATGTTTCTATCTCTCTCCCTCTCCCTTCCTCTCTGAAATCAATAAAGACATATTTAAAAAACAAACAAAAAAAGTTTGTTTATCAGAGGAAGAATGATGTTCTTTCTAGCTCTCTACTCTTGAGTGAAATCTGGAAGTCCTGTCTGGCTTTAAGCATGTTCTTCCCACTTGTAGAACATTCTCTCATGTTCCCCACCTGTACCCTGCTATCAACCTTTTCATAGATTTCCTAAATTATATATTCTCTTATCTTTTAAGTGCTCTTTTAGAAAACTTCCTCCAAAAGGTTCTCTCTCTCTGTCTCTCTCTCTGTCTCTCTCTCTGTCTCTCTCTCTGTCTCTCTCTGTCTCTGTCTCTCTCTGTCTCTGTCTCTCTCTGTCTCTCTGTGTCTCTCTGTGTCTCTCTGTGTCTCTCTGTGTCTCTCTCTCTCTGTCTCTCTCTGTCTCTCTGTGTCTCTCTGTGTCTCTCTGTGTCTCTCTGTGTCTCTCTGTGTCTGTGTCTCTCTCTGTGTCTCTCTCTCTGTCTCTCTCTCTCTCTCTCTCTGTCTCTCTCTCTCTCTCTCTCTCCAGAAAGAGTAGAGGCTGTTCTATGTACTCCACATGTTCTACTCTCTTTATTACACTTATTTAATTCCATTGCAATTTCATATTCCCCAGACATCTGTATTCATTTTGCAAGATTCTCCAAGGCAGGAGCCTGTTATACAGACAGTGCCTGTCACACATGGTAGACATTCAATAATCATTTTTGTTGAAGGCTTTCTACTGTAGATACCACAAATAGTTTAGACAAGTATGGTATTATATAAAATTCCTCAGGATCAACCTACAACCTGGTAAATAACAAGTGTTAAATTAAATGTATCTTGTCAAACGGGAGATCCATTCCCCAGGAACATGGGGTATTGTGGATATTAGACAATATAACATAGAATAGTGGAAGTAGGATTGCATCCTTTCATCACCAGACCCTTCTCCCCAGTAGTCCTTATTATAAAGTTCATTGAAAACCTATAGATAGGAAACAACAGAGGGAAGTAAAGAAAGAATAACCCAGAAATATACTCTTGTTTTGGGAAAGCAGTTAACACTATGAGGAACTTTAAAATGTTTTCTAAAATTATTGTCATTAATATCAGTAGGGAACTCTTCTCTAAATCCTTACATAAATCAAAAACAACTTTTATATGTTCAGTTTCCCCTGTCTTTTTTGAAGTTTATAAAATTTTAAAGTACCAAAAAATGTTTAGGGAAGGAAAGTAGAGATGAACTTGAAAGAGAACAGGAAAATGCAGGTCCTCTCATCCATAGGTAGTAATGGTGGGGGCAGTGAGCGATCACAGAGCTAAGGACCAGGGAGCGGCTCACCTGGACCAAGATGCACACACAATAGGCAGTTTCCTACCACAGTGAAATATATTTCCGTAGGGAATATATTTAATTATGTACTAGTAAAATCAATGGATATTCAAGTTATTTCCCTAGAGAATTCGGCATTTATTCAGCATTTACACAAGAAAAACCAAGAAATCCTTCACTGCCACATGCTCGGAGCCACAGTTAATTGCAGTTGAAACTTCTTAATTTTTTAATGTATTTTTAATTATAGTCATGAAAGTGGACCTAAACATTTTAACATAACAATAAAGCTGCATCCTATTTTCAGCATTTAATTGTTGCTAAATTCTCATTTGGCTACAGAGAAGAGATTCAATAAATCTACAAATATTCCATAAACATAAAATTTAACCTTGCCCTCTTTTTGCAGTCTATCGCATTCCCTCCAAAAGTATCAATATAATTTTCACCTTATAAAATATAGGGGGTGGGGAACAAAGGAACAATATCAGTTTACATCTAAGAACTTGGCAGTTACCAATAACGTCCAAATATCTAAAATTATTACAAAAGAGTACACCTGCAATCTTTGGTTACCTGTCAAACTAAAACTAGATCTCTGGAAGTAGACTTGTCAGAGTACAATCACCTTAATGTTGTACAAGGGCCCTTAGCTGGGTTTGTCAATGAAAGCAGCCTGAGTAACTGAGTACTCTTATCCTATCTCTGCCCCTTCTGTACAGTCTTCTGTTTGCATCTGGAATACACACAACTGCAGAGCAGGGAGGCGGCATGTCCTGGTGCAGGGCCAGGGATTTGGAATCGGACTGCCTAGGAGGGGACGCCCTGCTCTACTTCTCAGCAGATTTGTGACTTCAAGTAGCTTCCAACACCTCTTTAAGACTCAGTTTGTCCATTCATAGACAAGACTGTAAACCTGGCATGCACTAGAAGGGTTTATTCTCAAAATTAAATGAGACCATTCATATAAAGCAATAGGCATGTGGCCTAGTGAACAGACATAGTGAACACTCAGTAAATGTTAGCGGCAGCAATAATGGGAGCATATATCATCGAAAGTCAGAATCACAGTATTTGAAACATAACAGCAATAAACAAGTTATTTTTCTTCCTATAAGGGAAGGACTTCTGTTTTGCCCATTGCATTAAGATGTAAAGATACTCCTTTTGTAAGGGGCATATCATCTTTAAAATAATCCACGTAGAGCTGCTCTTTAGTGTTTATTATTTTTGCTTTGCGTTCCAAAATGCCACATGCTTGTGAGTCACCATAGGTCCGGATCAATGGCCCCCAGTACCCAATGGTAACCCACAGTTTTCACTTACTTAAATCTTGGTCTTGCTGGTATTTTACCAGTGGTGAGGACACTTGGCTTATGAGGAAGGTGCAAAAACTTTGGGACCTGATGAACCTTTATTTGAACACTGGAACTGTCACTTTTTTCTTGTATAAATCTGAAAAAAATAATTATCCTCTGCCTAAGTGTTTTTTCCTTTTATAAAGCTAGGTTAATAACATCTAACTCACAGGATTATTATAAGGATTAATGATTAATAAGAACAAGGCCTGGTTCATAATAAGACCTTAATAAATGGCAGCTATTATCATTTTCATTTATCGTAGGTCATTCTGCTTTACTTAGAAATAAACATAAACCCTGAAAAAGTAGTGAGGATTGTTTCATTATCTTATTTCTAATGCAAATTAACATCCTTATGTAAAAGAAGCATTAGAATTTCCTTAAAAATATAGCTAGAGAGGTTATATAATTTTTTCAAGTGGTTTATTAAAAGAGAAAGAAAATCAAGTGTTTTTACTGTCTTCAGTTATAACTGTTGAAGTTGCTTCTATTTAGTTATTTTTAACAACCTCAATTCCAAGGCTAAATACATCTTATATTTGATGGACTATATGGTCAATTAAAAATGTTTTTCATAAATTATGAAACATTTCAAGCCTGCACAAAAAAGTAGATAATAAAATGAATGTCTCTATACCCAGCAACCCAGCTGAAAAAAAAAGTCCTCCATATGCAATTGAGGGCCCAGGACACTTCTCACAGGTGTCATTGCCTTCTTTGTTCTTCTACCAACCATAAATGCTCTCAACATTACTACCATTCTGGACCTGAGGAATCGTTCAGAGTTTCAAACAAAAACAGGATGAGTCTAATGACTCATGCAAAGTGCTCATTTTTATTTCTGCACTTACATTTTAGAACAAAGCTATAATTATTTTTAAACTTAATTTTCTACACTGCTTTCTGGGCTTTGAATTTCTCATTTTAAAGTAAATAACATGAATTTCTCTTACTGCTACAGTACCGTGGCACCAGAGAGCATCAAGGTCATCTCTGAATCATTAAGATAAATTAATACACCTATTCTTTAATTTTAATAAAACTGAATGACATAAAAACCTTTTCAAATAAAAAGAAAACATTATATGCAAGGCACTGTGCTGAGAATACTGACAGAAAAATAAGATTTGATCTTTGTTATATTTTGGGATAGATTCCAAAATAACTATTCTTCTTCCTTCCTTTTGTTAAATATTTTACGTAAAGATCTTGGTTTATATTCATCTAGAGCTGTTTTAAATTTTTGCCACTGCGAGCAAATTAGTAGTGACCTTGCATAGATCTATACCAACTCTTGAAATCTTAATGTCTTTTCTAACCTTCAAAGAATATTCTCAGAGCGTTTTAAAAAATAATTGTTAAAATACGCTTTCTAAAGTGAAAGGCTTTTTAAATAGCCACTAGGGAAAATATTATTAAAACTGACTTTTTTTACAAGACGCATTTTATTCTATTCATAAGTCAAAATACTCTGCTGTAGTTTAACTTCAATAGAGTGTGTTTAAATGCTTTGGTTTTATCCAGATGTTGTCATGTTAGCAGAAAGCAGATATAAAGGCAGGTGATGAGACGTACCCAGAATGGAGTCGGTCCTCTCCGAGTGGCTAGAAACCTTCTGTAGCCGATTTCGTGACACTTGAGAATGAACAAGAACAATTATAAGACTAAACTGGCTACTGTTATTTAGCAATTCCTCATGAATTCAGACCATTTGCAGTACACACATGCACGCACATGCACACACGCACACACATGCACGCACACACGCACACAGGTGTGCACACATACACACGTGCGCATGCGCACACATACATGTGCATACATGCGCATACATGTGCATGCATGCACATACATGCACACACACCTGCACACATAAAACACACACATACACACACACACATACACACACAGATACATAGTCAAATAAAATGAACACAGTGTCAAGGAAACTCATAGTGGAAACTTCTGCATTTCATTGACAGGTAAATGAGCATTTACATTTATTTTATTAACTTACCACATGCTCCTTCATGGCTTCTCACTCAGCATTGCCTCCCCCGCTTCCCACTCTATCTCACCGCTGAGCCAAGCGCCGCAACAAGTCTGAGGTTCATCTGAGCTAAATGATCTCAGAATCAAAGATTTTATTCCAGTGTGTGCCTGACAGATATAATCCACTTCACATGTGACATAGAGTTGAGATAAGAAGCAAAATTGGTTCTAGATCTTCTGTTTTACTAATTTACAAATGTATTTGATGATTTTTTAGTTAGGGGTAGAAGTGTTCATCATAATCACATGGGCAAGTTCTTTCTTCAAAATCCCAGCTCTGGGAATAGACACTACAGATTTTTACTAAATGCCCAGAAGCAGGGATGCATCACATATGTGTACTCTGACAAAGAACTATGCCTGGGGATGCTTGATACCAAGTTGGAGTGTTTTCCAAGATTCTGATAAGCTACCTAACCGCCGATCCCCTGACCTCAGGTACAGCTCTAAGTCCTCAGCTACTGCTGACTCTGACCCCAAGGCCATGGTTTATTTGACTGGACCCAGGAGGCTCAGTCAGTTTTCTCCCCAGGAAAGAGTTTGAGGACTGTAGGAAGGAAGGTAAGTAAAACGTTGGAAATGGTGCAGTGGCTTCTATTTGCTTCCTCTGTGGACTACACAAGCAGAAAAAGCCAATGCGTAGAGATGGAAAAGAGTGAAACAAGCACAAGGAGGAAACATGATAGACAACAGCAGCTTTTTGGTTCCCCTACTGTCCTGAGGTCCAGCTGATGTCCTGTCATTGGCTTTCATGCCCTGTGTGTTTCATCATAACAGATTCCCCCTTTCTGCCTAAGGTTTTTCAAGTTATTTTCTTCCATTTCCAAATAATAAGTCCTAATCTACATATGTAAATTACCCTAATCTTTGGAATAATAGGTATGTACCAAATGATAGCTCATACACTGGTACCTCGGTTTTCGAACGTCTCTGTTGACGACCATTTCTTACGAACGCCGTAAACCCGGCAGTAAGTGCTTCGGTTCTCGAACCCGCCTCGGAAGTGGAACATGCCCCACAGTGTCCGCTGAGGGCAAGATCCTGAGGCCCAGCTGTTGGCTGCTGATCCCTTGGTTTTCAAACATTTCAGAACTTGAACGGTCTCCCAGGACAGATTATATTCAAAAACCAAGGGACCACTGTATACGGTTAGCACTGTTCTTTGGAGATAGAAAATTGCCATTCTTTGCAGCATCTGAGAAGGGACTATTTGCCCACTTCTGATTCATGATTGAATTAACAACCGTAAGCTAATAATCCATTTTAAGACTTGGGTGAAGATCACTTTTCTCCAAGAAATTGACAGTCACAGAACATATATCAAGTTAAATTCCCAAGCCAATATCTAAGGAATTTCCTCTATACTATCCTCTGACAGGTAGCCCTCTTCTGAATGCTTCTATTAACTAGATCTTTCTAATCTATGAAGCAGTCAGTTGTATTACTGTTAGACAGTTGTGATGTTAGAATTTTTCTCCTATGTTAAAATAAGATCTTTCTTTAGAAAGTGACAGACTAAAAGTTCTGGGGAAGTTTGCCAATGCCTTTTCAAAAAGAAAGGTTTACACTGTTGTTGTTATCAAGGTACTGGTTTTAGAATTGTAGTTGAAAATATCTCAAGGGATTGAAGAATAGTTAACATGTGCAATGTGACATGGATGGTCTGGTGGTAGATGAGACAGTAAACTAAGCTGGGAAATGCTATAAATTAAAATGTAAGTGAAAACAATGGGAGACCATGACATTGACAACTGTGCTTAAGTGATCTGCTTGTCCACTTGGCCCTAGCTTGGCATTAATATTGGATAAGAAATTTAACTTCCTACATATACATTTCCTTACTTTTAAACAAAATATCTGAAAATAAAATCTCCAAGGGCCCCCTGACTGTGACATTCTGTGGATAAATAAAGTATCACACATACCTAATGCATGCACTGTACTAATCAATGGGTCATGCATTGCTCATGGAACTAGTAGAGCTGAGCACTTCAGCATAGTACTTCATCAAATGTTGAGCCTTGACTGTCTGTTCTTTTGTGACCCAGGACACATGGCTAAAGTTTCACTGTGCCATCTGTCACATCGGCATCTGTAGCTTGAGGACCGAGTTATAGCCCCGAATCTGTCAATTGATGTACCCGTCTTTCCATTCAGCTTTAAAAGTAATGTCTTTGCCTTTATCTACATCTTACTTTTGATAAGTTATAACTCAGTGCTTGGCAATGAACTAGAAAAGTAAATGGACAGTAAATCACTGGTACTGTGCCTTTCATCATTCAGGTGAAGAAGGCCTCTCAGTTGGGCCTGAGAGATTGTGAGGGAGGAGAGGCACATTGAGTGTCTCATCAGCACCACTCCACCCAATTCTGTACCCTCTCTCCCCCTTGTTCTGTCTGTTGTACTGAGCTCTGAATGCCAGAACCCTTCACAGTTGTACTTCCCTTCTATTCTGGTCTATCCTTTCACGTTCAAGACCCTTTCTCCTTCATTCAAACCACCCTGCAGTGTATCTCATGTCCTTTCATCCCTGCTAAGTAACTGTCCAGTTCCTGAAAGAGCTATTTTGGGCTAGGATATTAATGACTAACAAAGAATGTAATATGTTAGCCCTTCATTTAAAACTAAAATATTTATTTGGTACCTTCATATTTACCTATAACTATGTAAACACCTTTGAGTAAATATAAATATCAAACTTGTAAATGATCAGGAAAAAGAGAAGCTTTGCAAAATATCACAGATAGTTTTCTTATCCTTATTAGGACAAAAGAACAAGGAGCTGCTAACTCAGTTCTTATATTGCCAGAAGAGAGAATACAACAGTTTGATTAGTCACATACTTAGCTACTTTTCAGTTCTTCAACATTAAATAGTTTAAACAATTATGTTGGCCTCAAAGATCAAAGTGTTCCTCTAGTTCCCTAAGTGGTGTGAATGAATCACTCTTCTGTAGGAACTTCACTGTATCTAACCTTCAGTGGCGTAAATTAAGTGCTTAGTTGCATCTGGAGAGCCCACATGACTGATTTTAGGCCCTAAGTAACCTTTGGCTGAATAAAAATAACTAAACATAATACAGATTTTTGTTAAAAGAGAAATTGTTAAACCATCAAGTCGACATTGACTTTATAAATGGTTCACAAATTGATATTCCTAATGCGGTATATCAAAGAGGAAATAAAAACTATTTCTTGTGTCAACTTAGTCTGTCAACCCACTTCCCCTGAGACCTTGCCAAAAGCCTAATTTAACTATTACATTTTCATTCTACATTCCGCACTAAAAAACTAGTTTAAGAGAACTACTGCAGACTTTATAATAAAACGTAAACAGTACCAAATATTATTTAGGTATAATTCCTAAAAATTTGATCGTATCAAAATAAAATCTTGAGCTTGGTAACAAATAAAAAATATTTCTAACACCAAAAACAAAAGAAACCATTTCTATCACCTAATGAATATCACTCATGATGAAAAAAAAAAAAAAAGTGTTTTTATTAGCAATGTCCTTTTGGACACTCCTGACCTACTGATTGCTAGTTTCAACATTCATCAATGAATAGTCTTTAAAGGAAAGAACTCTAATGTCATGAAGATATGATCCACATTAATGTTTGATCTTTCCAGGAATGTCTCTATGTACAATGAATTTCTTTTCATTCATCAAGCACTTCAAAATAAAGCCATTGCCACATTGCCATCAATTTGTGTCAGATATTGTCACCACTGTGACAATGTAATAGACTCTCAACATTCAGGTGGCCAGAGAAAACCAGCAAAGCTGTGCCAGATAACTGCATGGAAGGAAATAGGGAAGTAGAAGAGGCATTTTCCCCATTGCCTGAGGCTTCCACTCCCCTCCAATCCCTTGGCCATATGTTCCTTGCTCAAGGAGAAAGGTCAGGACTTCTACCACAAGGCACAAGGCTTCTTACTACTACTTGCTCCCTATAAGAAAAGGAAATGAGCACAGCTAAGAATATGGCATACGCTCAATCTGTCTTTACAGTTTGGTGAGTCTGGCATTAATGTCTTAACAGCTAGAGCATAAAAGTTATGATAGATGACGAATATTGATATTGTAGTGTATTCTCTAACTTATTAGCACCATTCTAATCATGATTCTTAAGTGCATTTAAGGCTTGACCATGACCTTTTAGTATTTTTTTAAATATAGTTTTATTGATTTTTTAAAGACAGGAAGGGAGAGGGAGGGAGAGAGAACATTGACAAGAAAAGAGCATGTGTAGGCTGCCTCGGGCACACCCCCTACTGGGGACCGAGCTCGCAACCTGTGTCTGTGTCCTGACCAGGAATCAAACAGGAGGCCTCTCCGTGCACAGGATGACGCTCAGTCCAATGAGCTGCACAGGCTGGGAATTGAGGATATTTTTAAAATTGATTTTTATAGAGCAAGAGGAAGAGAGAGAGAGAAACATCAATTGGAATCAGTTGCCTCCTGACTGTACCCTGACCAGAGATCAAACCCACATCCTAGGCATGTGTCCTGACCGGAACTGAACCAACAACCCTTTTGGTGTATGGGACAATGCTCCAACCAACGGAGCCACCGGGCCAGGGCACCTTTTAGTATTTCTAATGCCTTTCCCACTTCTCACAGTAGCAGCTGGCACCAAGAGAGATACGATTTGGATTACAATAATACTACCTGCTCAGTCCTTAAAAATAGTAGTTAAGATGTGTCTCCAGAAATTCAATTGAATTTTTTCATGAATAAGTCCTAAATATTTCTTTCATGAACATGTCCTAAATATCAGTTTCTCAAGTATTTTGCAAAGGTTTTAGTTGTAATAAATTGCATTACTTTACTGTAGCCACACCTTAAATACAGGATATCCCCCCCAAAAAATATATATACACACACTTTAACAGCTGATAGCTCAATTTTGAAAATGAAATGTATTTTAATAAACACTGCCTTTATAATCAAAGTGTGTGTATACATTTTTTGGACACTCTATGCATGTATCATCAAATTAAAAGGAATCAACTTTAGAAAGAAGAAAATCAAGTATTTTCTTAATAATTTGACATCATTTTTTCAATGTACAACTTCTATTTCCTGAAATAAAGAAACTCTAAGTATTTAACAATGAAAAATATGGGAAATAGTGGCACCATAAAAATATTTACATATTTTTCATTTTAATTAGTTGTTTAAAAAGAAATATAAAATAAACAAGATAGATATTGAATGCTTTCTACCCAGTTCTAGGAATATATATTGAAGTCAACACTAGCCAGTTGCATGTGGTTAAATATTAAATAAACTGGAAGCTAGTCACTAAGTTTTTGTTCATTCCTACAATTACCACATTTTGTCTTAAAGCATTCAGGTCTTTCAATGTCTTCTACCTATTCTAAAATATATCTTAAAATATTTTTAGCACATTCACACTACAAATGATGTAAGGAATTAACAGAATTAATTTTTTTATTTTCCCATCAATGTGACTACTTAAGTAGAAGGAATATTACTTAACTGTGAGGACAATTTGAGAGCTTAGGGTACCTTTTTGGGGAAACCTATTTGAAATTGTTTAATCACTCCATGCATAGAACTTGAACTCCACTCTCAAGAGGATTACAGTGGAACTAAAGAGAAAGGCCTTGATTTGAAATAATTAAGATAAAAATAAAACAAATACATGCTGATATTAAATATGTTGATATTGAATTAAAATTTATTTACTGTAAGGTAATCAGAGAAAAAAGTTGCAGAGAAAAAAAAATTGGCCTTAACAGATAAGGCATAGGGAAGCAAGGTGAAATGAAGAGAAGAGTTTGGGGCTGGAGATAATTTAAAATAAAGTGATTATATATTAAACAACAAAACAACAAAACAAAAACCTTATCATTTAAGAGTAAATTTGTTTTATTATTTCCTTTTAATAATTAGAGAACACTCCAGAACCAAGATGATTGAAATTCTCCCTCTCTGTGTTTTTTCAGTGAGAATGCATGTGTTTGTTATTAAGGAAACTTACAAGAATTTGTAGAAAATTAGACTATCAGAGATCTAAATAGTAATTAACTCACTTCATCATTGGAATGATATTTTTGCTCAAATCTTATATTTTGCTCTTAGGAACTCAAAAGCTGGAGTAGTGTAAATGTAAAGAATGTCATCCACAATTAGAAGCCACCAGATTAGGGAGTAAAAGATAGGCTTCCAATTTCTTTGACTATAATACATTTTTTTCATCAAATGGCTCCTGAGAGAACAATGTTTCTTGTTGACCTAGAAAATATGAAACAGGATCTAGTGGAATAATTTTGTAGACCCTGAGACACAGAAGTATTTATAGGGAACAAGGGAGGCAAAGTAAAAAATAATACAAATCTGTGTTCCTTGCCCTATCCTTTTGCACTTAGCAGTTCATTCTTTATGCAACACAAATGGATTTCCCTGTGCCTTTTTCCCTAATTAACCTTAGCATTAAAATTATTTAACAAAGATGCCCTTTCACAAGGCTAGAGATAAGAACATTCATACTATTCCTTTCAAAATTTAATTCCTAAAACAGTTCACAAACCCTGAAGAGCAAAATCCCTAACAGCCATTTCTATTTTAGCAGAGGCATTTTTCTCCCTGGGACTTCTGAATTCTCAGACCTTTCTTCCTTTTTGGTTTTCTGCTTTTTCTAACAGGTCACAACTACAGTCCCCGAGAGAGAGAGAAATGTGGTCACTCTAATTCAGAGTGAGTCTGCTCATTTTTCACCTTCACAGTCTGCATTTTTTTCAGACCGAATCTAAAAGCAAATCATTATTGGCAAGACCATGTCCACACAGAAGGGCAAGTTAGGTGTGTCCAAGTAGGATCATAATTCTGCTCAGCTCCAGGAGTTTACATGGCTACATGAAATATCCCCAACCTCTGTAAGCTCATGTTCGCCATGAGCTTACAGAGGTTGGTCCCACCATTGATGTCTAAAACCAGATCAATTCCTATCCATAAAGAAACAAAAGAAAATGGTCAACAAAGTATTTTTAGAATTGTCCAATGAATTATGAAATGCTTTAGAGGGAAACACTTATAGGACCAACATTATATTTTCTTGTATCACTTAGATTAATTTAGATCCTCATGTAAGCAAGTCTAACCAACATGCAATACTAGAGTCTATATATATTTAATTATTGATGATTTCTATAAAAGAATTGGTTAGTAATATGAGTTTTCCAAAATGCAGCCAAAGACCTTCTCAGAGATACTATATAGAACTTCAAAGTTCTCCTCAGTCTACTAAGACATATTGTATGTAGGTACATAAGTAAACCATTCCACAAACACAACATGATAAATCCTGCCTGCCTTTAGTCACACTTACAAACCGTTATCAAAGCCCTTTCTGTAACCAGAGACACAGGGGTGTGTTTTAACAAAATCCTGTAAACGTGACCCTAATATGAACAAACGACTAATTCTACAAATGCAACCCAACCATGAAGTTACAGGAAACAAAGATAAGTATTTAGAATAATTTTGCCTTTAAATTATTCCTCTCCTCTTCTGCCCGCTACCCTCAATGAGAGCGTGTCCTTTTGTATTTTCTTTATGGCAGATGCATTGATTTTTGATGAGGTTGTTGCCAAAATTTCACTTCCCGTGTGAATGAAAGCCTCTTTATGGACTAGAGAATACATCGGTACTGTTTTTAGTATGAAGATAAAACTGAAATATCCAGCTACTGATGAGACCCGCTCTGTTTCTCGGGGCCCTCTGGGGGCAAGCGGGCACATGGCTGTACACCCAGGGTTCTCGCGACGCCCTCTGTGCGGGTGTATTCTCCCCGGCGGGCTGGGCTCCGACAGCGTCCCCTTTGCCTGTGCTGCCGCGGCCTGCAGTTGATTCTCGCATAGTGTCAGTCCCAGCCGTTAGCTCCCCTACTCCTGTCTTTCTGTTTTCCATGGGGTTAAATACCAATAAACCTCTCCCCCTCCTAAGCAAACAGGAAAACTGCCACAGTAAACTTACCACTAACAAGTCAGCAAAAGGCAGAGGTATGTTCAAATGACAGCCTGAAATTTTTAAAACTTGTTTTGCCAGTGCTTCCACCAGCGTCCCTGGACAAATAATTTTGGCTTTGGTTTATAACATATACCATTATCAGAAACACCATTTACTATATCGGAAACAAAGGCTCGAGTCCTAGGAGGAATTATGCGGCAGAGTTTTTATCATTTACGCAGCCAAGAAACCTCAGACTAGAGACATATCTGCAGCTCATTTAAAAAATGAGAGCAAATAAAACTTGATTTCTGTGTCAGACTACCCTGTGATACACTCTTGGCTCCTGTTTGGGAAACGTAGGCTGGAAGAGTTCCAGCTGGAGACTCATCTGATTGGGGGAAAGGACATAATTCAGCAACAGTAGAACATAGTCTCCTGGTGACCATGATCCACAGAAGGAAAGCTAGTAACTCTTAGAGTCTCTATACCTTTTATAAAGGGGGTCACATTTAGGTCAGCCCTCTGAAGCCAAAATGAGGCAAGTTCTTCCATATTACTATGTGGGATAATTTAAAATAGGGTAAACATAGATCAAAGGCTTCCTGACTGGCTTTCTAAGATTTCTTGAGAGTATAATTGGCATATAATATCATATTTCAGGTGTACAATGTGATTTGGCCACAATACCTCTAGTTAACATTCATCACCACACATAGTGCCAGTTTTTTGTCTTGCAATGAGAATTGAGATCTACTGTCTTAGTGACTATGATATAGAACACAGTATTATTAACTATAGTCACCACGCTGCACATTGTACCCCCAGGACTTATTCACTGTATAACTGAAAGTTCGTACCTTTTGACCAGCTTTATTGCTTTCATCTACCTCCCACCCCCTGCTTCTGGAAACCACCAATCTGTATCTGTAGGTTTGATTTTCTTAGCTGTTGTTTCTGTTTTGTTTTGTTAGATTCCACACATAAAAGATCACATGGTATCTGATTTCTTTCCAACTTATATCACTTAGCATAATGCCCACATCCATGTTGTCAGAAATGGTAACATTTCCTTGTTATGGCAGAATAATACTCCATTGTATATATGCCGTATTTTCTTTATGACTTCATCTACCCAGACGCTTAGGTTGCTTTCCATGTCTTGGCTATTGTAAATAATGCTACAAGGAACATGAGTTTTCATATATCTTTTTGAATTACCATTTTTGTTTCCTTTGTATAAATATTCAGAAGTAGAATTGCTGTATCATGTGGTAGCTTTATTTTTAATTTTTTGAGGTATCTCCATACTGTTTTCCACAGTGGCTGCACTAATTTACGTTTCCTCCCACAGTGCACCAAGGTTTCTTTTTCTCCCAGTTCTCGTCAACACTAGTTGTGTCTTTTCAATAATAGCCATTCTAACAGGTGTGATGTGATACCTCATTACGCTTTTTATTTGCATTTCCCTGATGATTAGTGATACTGAGCACATTTACATGTACCTGTTAACTTTCTGTATGTCCTTTTTTAATTTTAAATGTCTGTCCAGATCCTGTTCAGATCCTCTGCCAAGTTTTTAATTGGATTGTTTGTTTTCTTGCTATTGAGTTGTGTGACTTCTTTAAATATTTTGGATATTAGCCCCTTATCAGACATATAATTTTCAAATATTTTTCCCATTTCATAGTTTACATTTTAATTTTGTTGTTGGTTTCTGTTGCTGTGCAGAAGCTTTTTAGTTTGATGTGGTCCTACTTGTTCATATTGTTGTATTTGGTTTGGTGTCAAATCCAAAATCATTTCCAAGATTTATGCCAAAGAATTTACTGTCTATTTTTCTTAAAGTTTTATGGTTTCATGTCTTACGTTCAAGTCTTTTATCCATTTTGAGTTACTATACTATAGTAATTGCTATAATATAGTTTGAAATCAGAAAGTGTGAAACCTCCAGCTTTATTCTACTTTCTAAGGATTCTTTTGGCTATTTAGGGTCTTTTGTAGTTCCATACACATCTTAAGACTATTCGTTGTATTTCTCTAATTTTTTTAAATGTATAAATTGGTTTTGTCAAAACTGTAACCTCTGGATTATAATCAGAAAGAAAAGCTCTATTACTTTTTTTGTGGGTGTATATTAAACATCTCGGTGCATAGGTTAATCACATTTTACCATGTGCATCCAGGTAACCACTTTATGTTTCTCCCACTTCCTTAATCCCCACTGTAGAGTCTTCGGTATGCCACATCTTATGACTTGTTAGTTGATATTGGTTTTAGTAGCATTTGAATTTAGTAGGGCACTTATAAAGCCTAAAAGATGTTTCAAGATTCAGGTAAAAAACAACAAAAAAACCCCACCACTAAGATACTGAAAAATGCCTTTTTAGATTTTCCTGTTATTTCAATTTTGCTTATAAGTTTTTTCCAGTTATATTTCAACTAATTCTCTTGGTCAGAGGGACTTTGAAGAAGATGAAAACATACTCAGGTTTTCTAAGGTTATTTTTAATTTTGTATGTTATAGTGTATGTAGAAGAAAGTGATAAGCCTTTTGTCTCATATTTATATATAATTTCATAAAATATTTTATATCTTCAATATTTTTATTGTCCTATTGTTCTTGAGAAACACAGAAGACATATTTTGTATTTACCATGATTATGCATATTACACACTAATAATTTAAAAATTATATACTATATAGCTTTATTTATTTATTTTAAATTTATCTTTATTATTTAAAGTATTACAGATGTCCTCCTTCATTTCTCCCACTGACCCGTTCCACCCCACTCCCATCCCAGGCCTTCACCACACTACGGTCTGTGTCCACGGGTTATGCATATATGCATATAAATTCTTTGGCTAATCTCCTCCCGCCCTCACCCTCCCCATTTTCCCTCCCCCTTCCCTCCGAGATCCCTCAGTCTCTTCCATGCCTCTATGTCTCTGGATATATTTTGTTCATCAGTTAATTTTGTTCATTAGATTTCACATATAGGTGAGGTCATGTGACACTCGTCTTTCACTGGCTTATACAATTTTAAAAATTTCTAATTTCATACAGCATATTGCTGAATTATTGCTGATTTTTTACCTTAACTATTTGTAGCAAAATATCCCTTAACTTTTTGTCAAATAGCAATATGATAGTAAAAAGTGTTCAAATTTCAGTGAGTTCCAGTACTTTAATTAATGAGGAGCTAAAAGTGAAAGTCAAGGATATTTGAGACTTTTCATAGTCTGCAATCTATAATATAAAATAATATATATATATATATTTAGCTAAGGTGAGGAAACTCAGTATTAATGAGAAAATTTTCATAATTCCACAAATACCTCAAAATTTGGTTCAAGTATTATCATCTTATACATTAAAAGTAGATGAGGAGAAGTTGGCCTTTGGTATTGTTAAGGGCTCTTGGATGCAAATGGAACTGTGACCTGTTTTAGGGCAGAAAAGAATTTCACATTTTCTGGCCTAAACAAGTCAAGGCAGTAAGCTCTCAGGAATGCATTGATCTATTTCTTGCTCACACTTTTTTCTGTGTTTAACTCATCTTTGCTTTTTCTACATTAAAAAAAAAAAAAGGTGCTCTTACTGCACCTCCCCCCCCCTTGATAAAAAGTGTGGTCACCAACATGTCCTGAGTATCACAACTGCCTCTATTCTATTCCTTATGTCTAGTTTTAAAAATATGAGGAATTACTGTGCTTGGTTCAGCTCAGTTTAGGCGCCCACTCCAGACAAATCAAATAGTAGCCAGAAGATAATGGCAGCTTCAAATGGAACAAAAAATGGTGGTGTTGGAGCAGGAGAAATTCTCAAATCTGCATGAAGCACTATATTCTAATCAAGGGGAGGAACGACTGTGGCACATAAATCAGCTGCACAAAGTACAGACTGTAACTTAAAGCCTCCTGACTTCAGTTATATATTCTGCTTGAACCACACTCCCTAAACTTTTTGAGTTATGTGGCAAGAGAAAAAAAGAAAAGAAAATTTAAAGCCCACAAACAAAAGTTTCTATAACAAGATTGGAAAAAGGTGACTTTTTTCCTGTAGGTTTCATGTACAAACAATAGTTTTCATGTAAATTTCTGTACTTTAATTATTTGCATGACTGAACCTCAATATATTTTATTCACATATTTTTGCAAGATACATTAATAAGGTGCAAATAAAAATCCAGTAAATATGAAGCAACATAGTTCCTAACAAACAGAAAATTTAAAAAATAATACGGAAATTATGACAATGCATAAGACCTAAATTTAACAGTTGAACAGCATGTAAAATACCTATGGTGTGTCTTTATTTCAGTCTAGTAATTTAGTTTCAGTGTTTGGAGGAAGGGGGGGATGGACATGTAAATTTATAGATTTTATCATAAGGATTTTATAATTGCTTTCAGAAGGGGATTTTTGGCTAAGATTCTATTTTTTCACAGTTGTATGAATAACTAATTTAAAACATAGACAGGGGAAAAATAGTGATTCCAACTGAAAAATGTCTCACTTTCCCGAATACAAATTGGGAATTTTATTGTGCACAACTTTGCATTACTTAGGCTGTTTACTACAGGAAATATTAAATAATAGACGATGAACGTGACAAAATAGATTTGTGATAAGCACACTGTTTTTAAGAAGTATGTTCTGATAAATTGATGTGAAGCCTAAAACATCTTGAAAATGAACTACATCGTTTCAAGTAGCTAAGAGCAAAAGTAAGACGCCTGGCCCAGAGTCAGCAGAAGAGAGTGGCGGGATCGGCAGAAGCCCAGGGCCTGCACGCTGGAAAGCATTTTATGGCAAGATCTAGATGCTGTTTTTTCTTTTTCTTTCCAGTGAAAAATTGAAGGTGATTCTAGCGCAGTAAGGTATTTCTGGCAGGTAGAGAATTTTTCTGTTTTGACCAGCAGAGTGAGAGATTGCATATCTGTGATGGGATCTTCAAAAAGCGAATGAGCCTCTTTTTTTGTTTGTTTTTAATCAAACCTTCATGAATCGAGAATGTAGAACAACAAATTTGGGACAGAGAAAGGAGTCTAGCAAGTAATACACAATGTGAAGGTGCAAAGGAGAAACATCAAGCTAAGTTTTAGACGTTCTCACTTTATTCAATATCCCTTAACCTGTTCTTTGTAATACCAATCATATGCCTAAAAAGCTTAGATTTCTCACTGCGGTCAGCTTTTAGATCCCAGAGAAGCAACCACAGTCAAGTTACTCTGAACAAATGGGGGGCAGATAACTATAACCTCCCTAGATTCCCCAAACCCAAAAATTACTCCTGGATACTGGAATAAAGAGAAAATAAAACTACAGAATTGTCTTCTGGTTCATTCCTCAGCAAAATGACACCAGCACTTAAAAATCACAACTGCTATTTCTAATAAAATAAAAAAAAATAGAGATCATGGGAACTGAAGTCTGAATACCATTGACTGATAACAGATTTCTGCCCAAACTCACTTTGTCTCCAAATGCTGCTTTGTAAAGACTTGGCACCTTATCTTGCTGCCAAAAACCCACTGAAGCTGAGCCTACTCAGCTACCTCCTTCTAGCTCTTCTGGTTTATATCTAGACATTGTGTGTATGTGTGGGGGTGGGGGGTTGAACCTCCTAATGGTTGTAGTCCAATTTTCTAGATTAGCCTGTCTCAAAATCCTGCGTTTACAGATTCTAAGCCCTTTCCATAAACATTAGCTGAGCTAGGATACTGCGCTATGTGCTTGCCTTCCTGAAAGGCCAGCTCTTAAATTGAGCCTTGGTTGTGGACACATAACCCAACAGCAAGCTGGGTCATTGTAGACCTGGGCCCTTAGCATGCTTTGTAGAAGACAGGTAATGTCATCTCTGCTTCCTAAGACTTTCTCAAGCAGCTTATACTTACTCTCCCCACCACCAATGCATTGCTTAAGTCAAGGGTGGGGAGTCGAGATGTTTGCAGTCCTAGACTTTTGTTTTAAGGGGCAGAAGTATTTGGTATTCTGTATTCCTCAGAGTGCCCTACAATGAATTAATTTATGTTGGTTGATTATAAATTACTGCATCTCTTAAGAGTAGAACCGATAAATATTTTGCATTCATAAGCTACGCAGCAAGCTACCAACATAAACTTAATTCTAAATATGGATGACAAAAGGTGTCCAAAGTTAAAGAGAGTTAAAAAGAAATCCTTGAGTTTTCACAGTATTACCTGTATTTTATAGTCTAGCACATGTTTTCAGTGAAAGTTGAATAAATGTTGAATAAAATCTTGTCATGGAGCAACTCAGTATGTTAATTCAAGCAATAGTTGGACAGATAAAACGATAATGTTGAACAGAAGGTATCTAAGTTTGGGTCCCTCATAGTCATGTTCTGAGACCAGAATATGGACATAGGAGTTTATTTGAGCAATGACCCCAGAGAGTTTAATAAGAATGTGCGAGTGTAAAACAAAAGGAGGAACGCCCATTATGGTGTGTTACTGAACTATTAATCCCTGCAGGGTATGGAGCCTAAATCTATATGTGGGACATACCTTTAAACTTCCCCCATGAGGCAAGAAAATGGGTATTTACTATTTCCATTTGGTTAAGATTAGCTTCTAGATCAGAGGTCAATAAGCTTTCTCAGTAAAGGGCCAGGTAGTAAATATCTCAGGCTTTGCAGGCCATATGACCTCTGTCAGACTATGCAACACTGCCATTGAGACATGAAAGCAGCTACAGAAAACCTTTCAGCAAATGGCTGTGGTTGCATTTCTGTTATTTATAAAAACAGGTGGTGAGCTGAATTTGGCCTGACAGCCACAATTTGCCAATTCCTATGCTAGACCATTAGGTTGCCTGCCCAGCAGAGCTGAAGGTGATCTTGTACTTAGAGAACACCCTCAGGCAGAGAGATGCAGAAAGCCATGGGCTGCTCTGGAAATATCTGTAAGTGACCACTTGGGAAGGTCAGGGAGTGTAAGAGGTAAACAGATAAAATTGTAAAACTTGAAGTCAGTAAAAGTTTTTTAAAGAATTCTACAAAACTACATTGCATTTTAAAAAGGATGACATCTAAAGTATTATATCAGAAGTATCTCAAAATTATTTTTAAGCAATAAATTTAAATTGTAAGGAAAGAAAGGATAGACTTTAGATCTTTTTTTATCCCTGGTGATTCAATTATTCAGATCCCAAATTAGATTAGTTGTGTTTGATATATAATTGTATGAGTACAAGGCAGGAAAATGTTTCCAAAAACAATAAAACACAAAGCAAAACAGCTATTGCCTGCCTATCTGTTCTGTATCTATACCACAGGTAATTAGAAAGATCACATGCGGTAGTTAGTTCTTAATATCAGTGATAACACATTCTTCCTTGCAAGCAACAAATCTTCAATAAATGTGGTTTTTCTTAAAATTTAGTTTGAGATAAAATTGACATTAGAGATAGAGGAAAGAAGCTTGAGATCCAACTACATTGACTTATCAGCCCTCAAATTTAAACACCCAGGACCATCTAGGATGTTGAAAGCACCAAACAATGATTCAAGAAACAGAATTGTCACTTTAATAATATTGGCTAAATAAATTATGGATGCTTTACTATTTTAAACTTAGTATTCATGTTCCAGATATTTCACAAAATATCACTTAAAAACGAGGAGGCACACATATATTGTAGGTCAACCAAATAAAGATAAGTTTAAAAGATAGGATTTAGGAGAAGTTCATGACATAAATCAGCAGGTATTTTCATTTTGTGATTTTCTAATTTGATTTTCAGTTAGACTGCACCTGAAGAACTTTGACTCTAACTATATCTGTACTGGATATAATTTAAAAGTAAATGAAAGATCAACCAAAAGTGTTTGTAAGGTAATAGCATTTCTACTGTGGTTTTATAAGTCTGTAATCGAGTTCACTCATAAGCAACAAGATTATTGCCTCATAAAACAGCCCAGTAGAGCTACAGTGTTATCCCAATTGTGGAGCTACAGGACTTGCTAAAAAATGTGTGCAATAACAATGAACATAAACATGTAAGTGTATTGGATTTTTCTTTTTTTTGCCACATTCAGGGATAATAGAAACAATATAAGAGTAAGGTTTAAAACCTGTAACAAAGTAAGGAATCAGACCAACCATAAAAATATAGCCTAATACCTTAAATTATAATATTGTTGAGAGTAGATAGCTCAATAGAGAAAAATATCTGTGCTCAAAATGCGCTTACAAATTAACGGTTCAAAAGAGTCAACTGAGTTTGGTAGGGGACAGAGAGGTTAGCATAGTCGGTGTGTTATGCAAGTCTAGTCGGAAAGGAAAAGAATTGTACCAGGTTTTGAAGATCTTGTCTCTGTACATCTCTATCTTTGACTTTTATTTACCAGTAAATGGAGAGGTCAAGAGAAATTATGAAGGAGATGGTATGTCTGAAATAAATAGGCTTTGTAAGATAAACTCAACTTAGAGAAATAGGAATGGGGGTTCAGGAAGTTATGTAGAACATATTCACTGTATTTGGGGGCTGGGAACACACAAGAATTTATTTGGTTTTCTTTGATCATTGCCTATAAATTTTGTGGGTTTTTTTCTTTGTTCTAAGAAAAAAAGATGCCATGTCAGGCAAAAATGGGTTCCTGCATCTGTAATTTGCCATGTTATTTATATATACGTCTTAAAAGATGCAGAAGAAAGAAAGGCTAATGTGGAAGGTTAGGATAATCAACTTAGCAGCTATTTTTTCTTCCAAAGATACCTAACTGTGGTAGACACAATTCTAGAGTAACCCCAATAAACCCTCTCTTTGAGTATGAATACAGCCATTGAATGAGATGTGCTCTCACTCTCATGATTTACAAACCAGCTGACTTCGAGTTAGTGAAAAGAGAGGTTATCCTGGGTGGGCCTCACCTAATCAAATGAGTCCTTAAAGGGAGGTGAAGCAATCAGAAAAATTAGCCTTCTGGCCTGAAAGGAGTACACTGTGATGTTGTGGGATGGGGGGCTCTGAGGGAAAGTCCTCTAGGAGCTGAGGTTGTCCCCTTGCTAACAGCCAGCCAGCAAAACAGGGATCTCAGTGTTATAACCTCAAAGAACTGAATTCTTCCAACTACCTAAAACATCTAAGGAGAGAACCCCAAACTCCAGATGACAATGGCACTTGGCCAACACTTTGATTTCCACCAAGAGAGACCTGAGTATATAACAAGTAACACATTCATTCTGAGACTCGTGACCCAAGAAACAGAGATAATAAGTTTGCATCATTTTAAGTCACTAAGTTCATAGTTATTTGTTAAGCTATAACAGAAAAGGGCTACATAAACCAAGAGCTGAACCATTAGAAACCATTTCTCTAGAACACCTTGTTTGGAGTAATTTTTAGCTATAAAAGTTTATATCTATATATCTATCTATATCTATATCTATATCTCTCTATATATATTTCTGTGTGTGTGTATATATATGTATTTATATCTATATATAAAATATCTTATTACTACAGTGACATATTCACTGAAAAAAAGTTAAAAGATGCAGAATAATTAAAAAACAAATGTACTTTGAAATAGGCTCATTTCTCTTCCTTTTCTCTTGCTCCAGTATTTCCCAGCAAATGGTTGTTAGCCACTGCTTACTGTTTTTATTAGGCTAACATTTTTTTAAAAAGCCATTAGTAGCACAATAGTATATATCCTGTTTAACTCATTTTGTTTTTCTATAAACAGTTATATGCATTCTTTCATTTCTGTTCATCTAGAGTATGTTATTTTTAGTAGCTTATTATTGCATGAAAATGCTGCTTCTCTCACTATGGGTACAATATTCAGGAGGCCCCAACTGAGCCACCCTCAAAAAATATGATTTGGATCATTTGAAACATGCAGTCTTTAAAAAAAGGTGAGAAACCCAGCATTGGTTTTGTAAACTCTCACACTCAGTAGTTATTACAGATTTTCATTTATTTAATCCACACTCTATGCTTTTGTAAAGGCACACTGATTTTCAATTAGATCCCAGATAATGCAATAACCCTTGACCACAGGCGAAATATATGGTTTCACAATTATAAACTTGGTTCTATGGATGCTTAACTATCTATAAAATGGTCAGAAGTTGCAAGGGAAAGAGTCCTATATAATGGGTCAATCAGAGACTAGATAAATAAAAGTAAGCTGATACAAACCTTGCCCTTTCTTATTTTATTTTTGACTTGCCAAAAATATGACAGTGAAAAAATGCTGACTCTAAAATGAATACTGATAGTCACAGCATGCCACATACAAAGGTGACTTATAACTAGTGATTGAGAAAATGCTTTAAAAAGTCCACCTTGATATTAGATCAGTTTAAGTTGACTTCTCAGTTTTGAAACATAAAAAGATAAAAATAGTACCCGTCTAGACCAATGAAGGGTTTGAATGGACTATAGAAGTTAACTCTCAGCACTATGCTACTTCTCCCAGGAGATGTTTTACGTGAAGCAAGGTGAGGTCCTACCGAACTTTCTGTTGCACTGAAGACAACTAGGCAGATTAGAGCCTGGTTCCTTGGTTCTGACTCCATCATGGACAATCACCAGTAGTGTAGTGTGACTTGGGGAAATTTACTAACACTGTCTCTCAACTCAAATTTATCATTTTTAAATTGGGGATAATAATAGTACCAGTTATGCCAAGAATTTGTGAGAATTAAATGAAAGGCTAGACAGGTCAAGCACTTATTGAAATGTGTCCATTACTATTGCATTTCTAGCATTGATGTGGGTTTGAGTAGAGTGAGGAAACTTCTATCTTCCAAAATACACCTTAATATATACTTCCTATATGGAAAGGCTTTCCTAAACAATAGTACCTCTTTCTTAATCAAATTATTTTTCTCTCTCCCTTCTACCCTCTCTGTTTTCTAGATCTGAAAAAATGAATAAGAAATTTCGCTACACTGATGCCCTTCAAGTTAATTTCTCAGATATTTTTGCTTTCAGTAGATCATTAAAAGTTCTATTTGTTCCTTCTTTTAAATCAAATTTATAGGGACAACATTGATTAATGACGTGTGTCAAGCGCACAGTTCTGTGATACATCATCTGCATATTGCAGTGTGTGCTCACCACCCAGTCTCGTCTCCTGTCACCATGCACTTGACCCCCTTTACCCTCTTCGGCCCCCACCCCCACGGCCCTTCCCCTCCGGTCATCACCATATTGTTGTCTGTGTCTATGAGCTCACTTGTTTTGTTTGTTCATTTGTTGCCTTTTGTTTTAAATCCCACATATGAGGGAAATCATACGGTTCTTGTCCTATTCTGCCTGACTTTCTTCACTTAGAATAGTCTCGAAATCCACCCACGTGGTTGCAAATAGAGTATTTCATTCCGTCTCATGGCTGAGTAGTGTTCCATTGTGTACATGTACCACAGCTGCTTTCTCCAGTCTTCCATCAGAGGGCACTTCTGCGGTTTCTTTGTCTTGGCTGCTGTGAATCATACTGCAGTGAACACAGGGGTGCAGATATCTCTAGGAATAAGTGTTTTCAAATTTACTCTTTCTGTTTAAGATTTGAAACCAACTTTATTGTGTCTTTGGGGACACTATTGGATCTGCAAATAAAATGAAATGAACTTGTAAAGATCTTAATGCTATTTATTTAATTCCGACTAGTGCAGTAGTCTTTCTATTATAATTATAATAAAATCAAAAGAGAGGATCGAGGTAACAGTGATATAACATATAGTCCAAAGATAAAATTTTATATTCTGAACCCTTAATCCAAATAACCAAGCTGACAATTGACCTTCACAGACATGTCCATTTCTGAAAGGTCTTGATACAGCTACTACATCATATTTTCTAAAATAAAATATTATAATTTTTATGATAAAATAGCTTCTGAGAATGATCTCCATTCAGTAGTTACAAATAGGAATTGTACTAATATTTACTCTTGCTAATTTAGAAGAGGCTGTTAGTAGCTCTATAGTGTTGCTATTCACACAGGTGACACATCACAGGAGTGACCTACCTCAGAAATAGGTTTTGAAAAGTGACAAGTGATGAGATATGTAATAATCTATAGTCAACTTTCTTCTTTTGTGAATCCTCAGCTTTTTAGAGAGAGTGGAAAGGAGTGAGGGAGGGGGAGAAAGAGGGAGAACATCAATGTGAGAGGCACATCAATCAGTTGCCTCCTGCATGTACCCTGACTGGGGTAAGGACTGAACCTGCAACCACATGCCCTTGACTGGGAATCAAACCCAAGACTCTCCTGTGCATGGGCTGATGCTCTAACCACTGAGTAACACTGGCCAGGGCTATAGTCAACTTTCTTTTTTTTATAGTCAACTTTCTAACAGCCTAAAATTAAAATAATTTTAATATATTAATAAAATTTAGTATTATACACTGAAAATAAGAATGTGTATTTCTGGGAAAAATCTAAGTTTTTTAGAAGCTAGTAAGGCAGTCCATATATACTGATTTCATTTCTCAGAGTTTAAATAATACCAATCCTCTAAAAATACGGTTAATATTTCACTTACCAATGTGTTTTAATTATAATTATTTGTATAAATTGCAAACCTAGCTCTTCAGTTCACAAATCACTTATAGATACACACCATGCTTACTTCCTTGGTGACCAACCATATCACTTCTTTCAAAGTCTTGTGGTGACTGGTGACTGCGCACCTGATAGATCACCCACAGATAGCAAAGTATGTAGTTGTGTTGCCTTTTTATGTCCCAGGGATAAACTGTGACATTTTCCAAAAAGGGGAGATGGATAGAGAAAATGAGGCAGCAATGATGAAGGTGCAGCAAAGAAAGTGATAATGCTGAAAGTGAAATTTAAATGAAATATAAATGGAGTTACAAAAGAAAAGGCTGACAGTGGGAATGTTGAACTGACTCTTATCAACATATTTTAGATTCACGGCCAGAGGAAGTTAGTGACGGCAAACTTTACAACATAAATGAGAAAAATGGCTGTGACCAAAAAACAAAAAAAGGGAAGAGATCCCAGAGAAAGTGACACTGACAAAAGACTTCATGTTAAAATATTGGGCCCACAACGTATAAAATGTTTGAAGCTGACTCAAACATAGATAGGACTATGACAATCTGCCGAAGTATAGAGAAGTGACAGAGTCCACATCAAAAGCAATGTGATAAAAAGACAGGCACAAACTATTTTGGTAATTTTTTTTTTTTTTTTTACAAAAAAACACTTTAATTCTCAACATTTCCAGTGGTTTAAATTACAGCGCAATAATAAATGTTAATCTTACTACTTTTTGCCTTATACATTTATGTTTTTAATATTTTGACAAATTTTAAAGATCATTGAACAATTTTAGTTTTCCCATTGATTATTAAAATCACACTGCACAGTGATTTTCATTGTTTGGTTTTAGCTATTTGATTATGACATGGCTGTCACTGTGTGTGTGTGTCTGTGTGCCAGAGAGAGGGATTATATTTTTTGGATTTTATCGAGTCTCAAATCTAGAGGTTTAAAATTTTCATCAAATTTCAAGAATTCTATCATAATTTCTTCAACTATTTTTATCTGCGTGAATATCTTTCTTTTCTTATTCTGATGCTCCAATCGCTCATATCTTACACTGCTGTTTCCCACAAATCACTGAGGATCTGCTCATTTTTTTTCAGCATTTTTTCCTTTGTGCTTCAGTTTGAACAACTTATATTTTACTATTTTTAAAACCCTAATTTGGTGGGAATTTCAAGGTCCTATCTTCTGTCATGCTATTCAGTGAGATTTTTGTTTCTCATATTGCTTTTGACATTTATGGAATGTTCATTTGTGTTTTCTTGTTGTTCATTCTAATAGTAAATCTGAGATTTCCTATTTTCGCTTTCATTGTGTTAAGGTTTTCTTTTAAATCTTTGAGATAAATCTAATAGACTTTAAAATATATATTTTTACTAAGTCCATTATTTTTGTTTGTGGTTTAATTTTGAGAGTTTATTTTTATCCCTGGCAATGGATCACATTTTTCTGCTTCTCTACAGTCTTCGTAAAATGTTATTACGTATTATAAGTTGGACATTATGAATGCTACCTTGTTGAGAGTCTGGATTTGTTTTCTTTAACACAGTATTTTTGTTTTGTTCAGACTGATAATTGCTTTACTGGAGGACAACCTTCGTCTTTTTGGGCCCTTTACTTTAGCTTTCTTGATGTGTATCTAGAGTAGCCTCTATTTTGAGATTTAATGAGACCCAAATATACAGCCTTTATAGGTTGTCTCCTAAATGTCTGAGGTTTTCAACGATTTCTTTTCAATCTGACAGGTTAGAACTCATAAATTTTCTAGTATTGTATGTGCTTCAGTATCTGTTCAGCTTACAGAAACCCAGTAGTTATTTTTTCTCCAGTAGATGTATTTTACCAGGCCTTGTAGAATCTCAGCCTTTGAATGTAGACCTTAGTTTTTGGTAAAAAAACAAAGAAACAAAGCCCTCGAGTGAACCGCCATGAAGACTCTGGAATCCTTTCTCTGCATAGGTCCCATCACTGAGGTCTCCTGCCCCCATTCCCACCACCCTAGTGACCCCCAACTCCAGGTTCTATCTCTTCAGCTCGGGGAGACCTCCACACCCTTTTCAGCCTTCACTGCAGTGAAAAGGGTGCATTCAGGCAGACAGGCACCTGGTACAATTTGGATCTGAACTCTCATTGCTCCCATCTCTCAAGGGCCACAGTCTTGACATACCACATCTAAAGAGTCATTTCCTACATTCACTTTTAAACTTGTTTTCAGGGGAAGAGCTAGTCCAGTGCAAGTTATTCCATCATAACCAAAGACAGCAATTTCTATTTTAAAATTGATAATTTCCTAATATCCATGTGAAACATTTCATCATACTCCAGTCTCTCCCTTTGAGATAGTAACCAGCTCGGCTACCATCCTCCTTATGCACTGACCACGCCCTAAGTCACCATCTGCTTAGCCCAACACTCATTAGTGAAAGTGAGGTTTTTGTTGTTTTTCCAAGGAATGCTTTTCAAACTGGTTTGCTTGCAACAGGGGAGTTATGGTCACTTTGTTCAGAAGTTTAACTATTTCTATGTATCTCTTAGAAATATTTTTTTAATGAAAACTTTGATTTCTAAAACACTTTGGAGATACACACACACACACACACAGGACATGTAAACCTTTTGTGGATACTTTACAGCCTACAGAGAATAACATTTTGACACTAAATCTTCAGATTCTAATAATCTGGAAAACATTTAATAATTTAAAAACTCAATTTGTGTATTATATATTGCATGTAAATATATAGTATAGATAAAATATAGGGTGTCCAAAAATGTATACACACACTTTGAATAATTACAAAGGCAGTGTTTATTAAAATACATTTCATTTTCAAAATTGAGCTATCAGCTGTTAAAATGTGTATACTCTTTGAGAAACCCTGTATATGCTATATATTTAGATGTATAGATACACATACATATACATAAAATATATACTATATGCTATTATATATGCTGTTTTCTTTAAAAATTTTAATAAAAATTAAAAAACACTGAATTCTGTTTTAAGAGGAAGACAATCAGAAGTATAATAGAACTGTATTTTCCTTTTTGCTTAAGCGAGATAAAAGTAATGAGGCTGCTATTTGAACTGTGTTTTATCTAAAGCTTGTAGAGCATAGAAGAACAAATGATAGGTGTGGGAATAAGAGAATAGTTTACGAACTGGAGCAGAGAGGAACAGATTAGATAGTCCCCAGTTTAAAAAACCGATGCCTTTCGTGGTACTTTTCTTAAAAAGTAAACTTTTACCAAAAGTTGCAATATAATACCAAAATGTGATTTCTTATAGGTTAAGACATTATAGAAATCTGATTTGCCATATGCTATAACATTTGTTGTTGTTGTTAATTCTCACCTGAGGATACTTTTTTCCATTTTTTCTGATTTTTAGAAAGAATGGAAGGAAGGGAGGGAAGAAGGAGGGGGGAGAGAGAGGGAGACAGAGAAAAAAACGTCAATGTGAGAGAGACACATTGATTGGTTGCCTCTTGTACGCCCCCGACCTGGGCTGGGGACCGAATCTGCAACCCAGGTATGTGCCCGTGACCTTTCAGTGTGCAGGCTGACACTCTAAACACTGAGCAACACCACCCAGGGTGGTTAAAACATTTAAAAAAATTATTGGATAATAACAGTTAATAGGTCCCCACTGCTTTCGACAGCAGAAACATATTAGAACTACTGTCAAATATCCCTTTGTGGGTATTTTATAGGTTGATCGGCTGCCAGCTACCGCACAGGACATGACCAGTCTGAAACCTCCTGAACAGGGTTTGGTGGCAGGGTCAGGGAGGTAGGTGTCCACCAGGACAGAGTGCAGTGCCATCATGTGCTGCTTGATGACAGGGATACGTTCAGAGAAATGAGTCCTTAAGTGATTTTGGCATTGTGTGAACACAAACCTAGATGGTATAGCCAGTAGGCACCTAGGCTACATGGTATAGCCTGTCGCTCCATGGCTGCAAGCCTGTACAGCCTCTTACTGTAAAAAAGAACGCGGGATTAAATCAAACACAAGAGAACATGATGCAATTAAGAGACTCGGTAAACATGAGATGTCCTCCGAGGTTGCTGCCAGCATAACATGGCACATTGTTTTATAGCTAACATTTTTTTTTTTATTATTTAATAATATGTCTTTATTGATTTCAGAGAGAGGAAGGGAGAGGGAGAGAGAGAGAGAAACATCCAATGATGAGAGAGTCATTGATCGACTGCCTCCTGCACACTCCAGGGATCGAGCCCACAACCCGGGCATGTGCCCTGACCAGGAATCGAACCTCAGTCTCCTGGACCATAGGTTGACACTCAATAGCTGAGCCACGCCAGCTGGGTGCAATCTTTTTTTTTTTTTTAATAAGTAGAAAGAGTAGACTAAAATAACAAAAAAGTATAGTATTTTAAGTACATAAACCAGAAACATAGTCTTTTATTATCATTATCAAATACAATTGTGTGGGCTATACATCATGACGGGCAGCACAGGAGGTTGTTCGCACCAGCATCACCACGAACGAGTGATGCATTCTGCTAGCACCATTACAGTGGCTACGAGGCCACAGAGGATGTTCAGCTACATTCCAGACTTACGGAACCACCCTCCTGTATGCCAGCCACCTTCCACTGAAGTGTCCTGTCCTTACGTGTCACATGACTGTGCTGGTTCAGTTTTTCACATCAGACTTACAAGTGTTAGCTCACCATTGTAAATAAAAAGTAAATATCCTAATCAAAATCCGTGTTTTACTGGAAACTATTGGAAATGAGATTTTATAACATAACCTTGTTAAAATTATCAGTACTCGGACAGTTTTTGTAGCACTATGGTTGCTTCTTTAGGAGGTGGTGGTCAACATGTGATTATTTTAAGAAATTTCCTTTGTAAATATGTCTGCTTCACAGAAAACTGTTGAGAAGTGAGTGGGGGATGGGATCTAACTGCAGAGAATTTGAAATAGTAACAATCACCTAGTTATATTTTGTCAATTTGTTTTATTTGGAAATATATTTAGATCTATAATTCTTTATTTTTTATTTACAGATACCCATCTAAAATAAAAGCCCAAAATATAATTTCTAGAAACATCTTGGTCAATTTAAAAATACAGGCATGTTGTAGAAGTTAAAAACTTACTTAAAAAACAAATGAAACTATAAAGTATGTCATTCTTTGAAGTTATTTAAAAAAAATTTTTTAGAATTATCAATAAAACTAAGATTTATGGATAAAATCCATCATAAATATTCTCATAATGTTATGTAGACAAGAAAAGGATTTTTCAAAATTAAGCAATACTTCCTAACTTTTCAATATTTTAAACAATAGATAGTATAGTAAAGAAAAAAGAAAAAGTATATGGCTCTTCATGACATGCACATGTATGTATATGTATGCACATGCATGCACATACTTGGAAACATACTTATGGTATCTGGACTTTTGCAGAAGTGCAGTTAGAACTCATAATTGTCTTGGCTATGTTGGCTCAACACTGTGGAAGCTGAATATTTCATATTTATGAAAATGCCTAATGCAAAGTACACTGTTCTATGTTATTAATGAGTGTATAAAAGAAAGAATTGGAAAATGTAAAACATCTCCATAAAGAATGTAGGGACAGGTGGTTTATATGTCCATGAGATAAATCTTTAATTAGTGCTCTGGAATATAATTTTACAAAACAATATTTGTCCCATCTTTCCTACCACTACAAGAAAATATAGTAAAGAGATCTGCCTTTATCACTCTAAAAAAAAACCATGGTCTCATGCAATAATAAAACTATATATTAAGAAAATATTCAGATATATTACAGCCAAAAATTCTGACACACATACAAAGCTTATCATAATAATGTTCTTGTTAGTGAACATGCATTTTTAGGCTGTTTTTTCCTAAAATCTGAGAAATAGGAGGCCAGGGTAAGGGTAGAGAACACCCTTATATGCCAAATCATAACTGAGAACAAGACAGGGAGATATTGAGAGAGAGAGAGAGAGGAGTTGAAGGTAGAGGAGATATAAAGCTATAAGTTAAGATATTCAAACTAGGTAGTTACACCTGATACAGAATGAAGTAATTTGGCATTTTTGAAATGAGACAGCCAATAGAAGTTATTTCCAACAAAAGGAAGTGTATTTTAAAAGGTTAGAAAGACCTAGTTCAGTGTAATCTCGGAGCAGAGCAAGCAAAACACAGAAAGGCAGGCACAGGAGAAGCTGGCATCAGCAGTTGTGGAAAGAAAGTAGCAGGACTCATTTGTGGCTTAAATAAAGAAACAGGACTTTCAAGATAGGTCTCCAGTTTCTATCTGGGCTTGCAGGAAGATTGTCAAGAAACCCCAATTTTGGGGTGGTAGAGAGATGGGGATTAAGTAAAACAATTATAGAACTTAATTGATTCCCATTGGGGTTGAACACAAACTCTGATTCATAATATTCAAACATTGGTTTTGACTGCAGGACCTATAGCAGCTCTGAGGTGAGTCACAGGTAATTTGTTACTGATAGTTTATATATGTATAGATATGTATATCTATACATATATATATACACACATATACACACATATATACATATATATACACACACATATATAGACACACATTTTTTCTATCAATAAAATAGTTCTGAGCTTATTAATATAAAGATGTCAGTCTCTCTTACTCTCATCCTAATATGCTTTCTAGAATGAGAGAAATAGGATTGGAGTTGGTTAGAGCAACCAGAATTGCTCATGGCAGGTGACACACAAGTGAATCATTTCTGAGATGTAAAATGAAGCAGAAAAAAGTCTTTAGAGAACAGAAGAAAGAAGACAAAGGAGTTCTATTAACATCTGGTAAACAGTCGTGGTTGTAAACACTCAACAATCAACAGATTGTTAAAAATTAAACACTTACTGTGAACCAGGTGCATATTTGTGCAGCTATGAATATATTCTCTGCTCCAAGGAGTTTATGATCTATCAGAACGTTAGAAGTCCAAGGTAGATGTGCCTTGCTCCTTGATGTATCCCCATGTTCCTATAGCGTCTGAGGGATACTACAGACCTGGAAGCCCTGTTGTTGATTGGTGATAAGTTAACAACGAAAAGCATGGATGGATCTTGAGAATATCATGCTAAATGAAATAAGTCAGACAGAAAAAGTCAAGAACCATATGAATTCACTCAAATATAAGAATATAAAATTGAAAGCAACTAAATGAACAAGCAGGAAAAACACTCATGGACAACAGTATGGTGGTTACCAGAGGGAAGTAGGGTGGGAGGAAGTAAAGGGTAAGAAAGTCAAATATATGATAATGGAAGAAGTTTTGACTTTGGGTGGTGAGCATACAATGCAATGTACAGAAGATGTATTACAGAATTGTGCACTTGAAACCTATAGAGTTTTATTAACCAATGTCACACCAATAAATTTAATTTAAAAAAAGACAATAATAAAAAAAAATAATAAAAACAAAACAAAAAAAAAAGCAAGTGGCTTGGATTCTGAAGATTAAATGAAAGAAAGTAGTCAGAATGTGTAGCTACTCTGACAGGTAGCTGGAAAGGCGTGGCAACGTGTCCCAGGCCATATAGCCTGAAAAGTTTAGTTTTCTCATCTGTAAAATGGAAGTAACATTTTTTAGCAAGTGCTAATCTGAGGATATGGAATACTCTGGCAAAATTTCTAGTTTTGACTAGTACTAAGCACTTCACTATGCAAAAAAACACTTTAACACAAATTCAAGCATATAAGATTAAGAGCACACTGTTCAAGAAGTGGCACCTGTGTCCTACATTATAAAGGCATTGATTTTATCCTGGTGAAAAATCCAAACAAGTTTCTATACCAAGTCAGTTACTGGCTTCTCTGGGGACCTTCTTGATTAATTTTATCCATTTTTGTTTCTTAGCTAATGCAGCCTCCTCTCGTCTTTCATATTTCTCTATTATCCTTGCCTCCCAACTGGCTGCACCTCTTCTACAGTAAGGACCTCAACATGGAACTAGCAGTGTAAGTGTTAGTTAGAGCTACTCACAATAAAATTCTCCTTCCTATGGCCATCCATTAATTCTATTTAACTTTATTATTAAAGGTGGCAGATATTTCAATAATAGAATATTTACTAGATACATAAGACATGTATTTAAAATATTATTTGGATGGCTATTATTTAGGCATTCACTGCTAAATTTACAGGTTTTTCCTTGTATATGGTTTCTTATAAGAAAATCATAGCTTTGAAATAAATTATTTTTATGTAATTTGAAAGAAAATGTTTTGCTATGTTTTGATAGTTAATTTCAAATAGCATAAATCTTTCAGTATAGCTACTAGCAAAGTTTATAAACTAAGGAGATATTAATCAGGTGAATTCCCTAAGACTATGATTTTATAAATAACTATTCTATAATGGGTAATTCAACAGCAGACAGCAACTAAAGTATAGTGGGATAATAGAGAGTTTGAATTTAAATTGCTCTTTACATTTCTCATTATTTTTTTAGTCTTAATTTTAGTTTAACAGAAATTCAAGGACAGATAAAAACACAAAGAATTCTTTTCAATGGAAAAGCACTTTCCCTAATTCAGTGTTTTAGAACTAGAAAGAACAACTTACTGTAATGAATTGCAGCTCAGAGGTAAAGTGACATACTCCAGGTTAAACATATTTTAGTTGCTTTAGAAAGATTAAAACCAGAGATGTCCTTACTTTCAGTCCCATAGTCTTCTGTTTTTACCAAGATGACTCTTAAACTACTAACATGATTTTATATAGGATTACAGTACAGACTCCACACTATTGATAAATTTTGAAAACCAGTGATTCTATAGGAATTATTTATACAAATTTAAATTTTATTGGCAATAGGATTATATGAACAAGCTATTCTTTTAGGATTTGATAGTTTTTGTTTTATTATTTATGATGGGAGATTATATTAATTTTCACAATACTTTCATATCTACATATCAAAGAAATTTAGGCCATCAGTCTAACCATTTGGGTAAACAGTAAAATGTATAAATGAGTTATGCTATTCTGTATCTGATACTATCTTTCTCTCTCTCTCTCCATCTAGTTAGTCATCCATCCATCCTAGTAATTTATAGTTCTTTAGTTTTGGAGAAATTGATTTGCATTCATCGTTAACTCATCACTAACGCACAAGTCACACAGGCTAGTGTATATTTGCTAGAGGTGACTGTTCCATTTGCTAAAGAAGTGTATTAAAAGGGCTGTAAGGTTCTTCTAAGCTCTTCAAACAGGCCTTTCTTCCCACAAGTTCCGAGTGCTGTATCGATATTAGCTCATCCGTCTTCACAGCATCATCACTGCTCTACACACAGAGCAACAAGTAATCGAAAGGCCAGCGGCCTGGCCTTGGTTTATGGTTATAAGGCAGCCGTAGAGGCGGGTGTTCTATAGATACAGAGAGACCACATGCACATGGCCTGAGCAAGTGCCCCTGCTCTAAGCTTCCCCAACTTCTTTGATAAAAATCACAGGGAGCTCTCATTGAAATACATATTCATCTTCAGCAGACACATTGCAAGGAAAAGGAGGTTGGGAGGAAACCCATAGATTAAAGACTTAAATGGTATGTAAACCAAGTGAATTAGATGATCTTTGAATTGTGATTCAGACAAACTATAAAAATGTAATTCTGAAATAGAAAGTTTGAACAATGATCAGATATAAATGATTTAGTAAATTTTGATGGATTTTTAGTGTGGTAATATTATTAGATTACAAGAAGAGTCTTAGTTTATGAGATACATTCTGAAATATACATGGATAGACTGATACGTCTGGAATTTGCTCCCATATCCTACAGGATTGGGGAGAACATGGTGTATTAAACATTATCTTGTTTCATCAGAGTTGAAAGTTTAGGCATGGTAGTTAATTATACTAACCATTATGTATTTTATATGTTTAAAGTTTTCTGTTAAAAAGGCTTTTTTAACATTTTTTAAAGGGGAAATATCTCTCCCCTGATGAAATTCTGGTTCAGTAGGCTTTTTGTGGGGCCCAAGCATATTTTTCACAAGCCCCCAGGTGATTCTTAGGATGAGAAAATTCTTGGAAACACTGACCTCAGTGACTCATTTTCAAACTCCAAGAGACTGATACAAAACGCCAAATATTTTTAGCATCTATAAAAACTTTCTGCATCAGATCAAGATGGTTCTGTTCTGACCTATATAGTGTCAAAATTAGACAAGAATGAAAGCTGTTCTTTAATAAAGTTTTAATAGTTACTAAGAAATAGAAAAATAATCTGAAGTAAAAGTCTGCCTTTGCGTTTTCGAAGAGTCCTACAAATTATGCAAATCTGACCTCAGTGATTAGGAATAACTTTTTTTTGGAAAAGAAACACTCATGTTTGTGAAATAGCAACACTAACATATTGCTGATTGAATGCAGTTTAACTTAGTTTTCCATGAACTTTTAGGTGTTAAGATGACGTTAACAGATTGAATTATCATTAACTCATTAACTGTTGCTCATTTGTTGACAAAATTAGGCCTCAGGGGGAATAATTGGAGGACAATTATCTAGAAATGATACAGCTTTTTTTTAAAATTCTAGAATTATTAGAGAAAACTTTCAAAAAAATTTTCAACTTTCCCCAGTGAATTTTATGACACATTTGTACTTTAACTCTTTATAATATGTTTTTAACTTGGATACAGATTTAAAATCTGTAGAAATATTGTATTTCATTAGCAAACATGACTAAAATTTATTAAAATGCAGTTATTATTAAGAGGCTAGTATAGATAGCAGTCAACATCTATCTACTTCTGCTAGTTCAATTTAACTGGGAGCAATTATTTTACTTAAGCTTATAAAACATTGTGGCCAGGCTTTCTGGGCACTTAGAGACCCTAACTGTAATATCTGTATATGTGCAAATATAGTCTTATATCAATGTAGAAGTCATTCACATAAAAGTGCATTCCTCTGGAAATGCAAATTGATTATTATTTTAATTATTTAATTGTGAGTCTACAGAGCAGCCTTGCATCAAATGCAAGGATGCTTATTTCTAAGTTTTCATGCCCATTGGCCCAATTCTCAATCCCCACTTTATATTTTTGAATCAATGTGACCTCAGCATAGTGGGTAAACTAAGCAGTAGATGGGGAAGGGCAGAGAAAGAGCTTCCCATATTTCTGAAGCCATCAGCATGAAAAACTGTTGTTGTATAACTCAAATGTTTTAAAAAAATTTAAGTAATCCTTTAAAAACTTGTTTTTACCTACTAATGATTGTTTCAAGCTCTTCATGCCTGCCATTTATGTTCTTTGGCAGGGAAAATTTCTGAACATATAAGGATTCTCTCGCTCAAATTTATAGTTACATTTGTTTCTCACAACATATCTGCAGTGACTCAGAAGTGAGTAAATGGGGGAAGAGTTAACAGAGCTGGAAGATTCATAAATCTGGTGTGGAAATATATCTGCAAGAAAAGTTTTGGCTAGTCAGAGTGATTGCATCAATTTTTCACCTATTTCTTCTTCAGAAATAGTAAAACAAATTGTAGTATTTGCTTCTGTCTTAGTCTGACCAGGCTGCCATAACAAAATACCGTAGACTTGGTAGCTTAAACAACAGAAATTTATTTTTTTACAGTTTAGGAAGCTGGAAGTCCAAAATCAGATTGCTAGCATCTGGTGACTGACCTCTTCCTAGCCTGTAGATTACTGCCTTCTCCCTGTGTCCTCTCAGGAGCAGAGGGCCGGGGCAGGGAGAAGGGGAGAAAAATCTCTTCCTCCTCTTAGGAGGCTACCAATCCTAGCAGACTAGGGTCCCATCCTTATGACCTCGTTTAACCTTACTTACCTATAAAAGCCCTATCTCCAAATACAGGTATATTGGTTGTTATTTCAACATATGAATTTGGGGGGAACACAATACAGTCCATAGCAGCTTCCCGTCCTTTATCATAATGTTATTTTTCAACCCAATTGCTGTCTTCCCTTGTGATACTGTGTAACTTGGTGTATAGATAGAATAAAATTTCCCCAATGAGAAGTCAGAAAGACCTGGTAGTAAATCCAAACTCCACCACTTAATTGTTGCAGAACTTTAAGGGACTTAAATTCTGTAAACTCAGTTTTCAATTGTGCCTGAGGTTTATGGCAAGATTGTCTCAGCCTCTCCTCCCTGCTTTGATGTTTTTGTTTTTGTTTTCCCTCATTCAGTCAATGTGTGGGAGCCACTTAGCTAGTTCCTGGGGGTTTTTCAGAGGAAATTGTTTCATGTATAGTTGTAGATTCCAAATGTTCTTGGGAGGAGGTGAGTTCAGAAGTTTCTACATAAACTGAAATTTGATGAAGTTTATTGACTTGCCCTTTGTCTAAGTGTAAGTGAATATTACATGAGCATTCCTTCACTCTATACATCTTTATGGATGCCCACTTTGTGTCATTTATTGTTCTCATTGAGAATGCATAAGTGAACAAGAAAAACAAAGTTTCCATTGTCATGGAGCATTCTGTGAGGAAGGAAACACACAGGAGAAAGGAGACATAAAAGACCATCACCCAGTAGAGAGAGCTTGGCAGAAAGTCACATAAAATGATATAACAGTGGTACATGTTTAGATTGGAGAGTATCTCTTTACCATATAAGTACTAAGAAAGAACCAATCTTGCAAATATTAGGAAACAACATTCAAGATAGTGAATTCCAATAATGAAAGAGAAATAGCAGTGTGGCTAAGTTAGCAGAGGGAACCCAGGCACAAGCCAGCAGGGCTTCACGAAATGGGGGAAGCATTGGGCTTTTCTTCAATGTAAGAGGCTAAGGATTTTAATAATTTTGCACAAGGAAATGATGTCATGGGAAGTGTGTTTAAAAAAACACGCAGCTTTCATGAAAATAATTATATAACAGGTTAAGAATAGAAGCATAAACTGCAGCTAAGAGACTACTGCTGTTTCCACAAACACTGATGCAAAACGAGAGCAGCTTCTTCTGTGCACTCTACCCAGGTCTCATCTGTGCGATGAGAATTTGGGGGAGCAATGAATATGTCATGTGAAGATAATCATGCATAGCACCTTGCACAAATGGATTATCAAAGTCCCTTTCTGCTATTATGATTGTGCAGAGATGAGTCCTGTACAGAATGCACATTGCATGGAGCTGGCGTTCAGACGGGCCTGTTGCCAGGCCACATGACCATCATCTCTTAGTTGCTGTTGACAGAAATGCAGACATTTCTTCTTCTTCACCCTTCTTTTCTTCATCAGGGCATAGAAGAAAATAATATATAATGAGTTAAATAGATACACCTTAAAGTCAGGACTTGTAAGTTTCACTTCCAGTCCATTTGCAAAACAACCTGAACTTACCCAGTGAAGCTCTGATCGAGCGCGACGCAGCACAGCCAGACGGTCGGACTGAATCGGCCACGCGTCAGAATAATTTAGAAGTTTGAGCACAGGGTGTGCCAGGCATCTAGTCTAATGTGGAAAAACAGCCATCCAAAACTTTTGAAACTTAGGCTTTGTTACAGACAAACATGCTTTGTATATAGTGGTGAAGACATTGGGAGAAGTTTCAGGTGAAGGCATTTTAAATATCTGTACGGTTTCTTTTAAGTTAATAAAGGAGAGAAGCAGCAAAGATATTCCTAGGAGATTTAAGTAGCATAAGTATTTTACAGTTATTAATACAACTCTATCCCTTGTTATACTGAAAGAGGAAAACGGCAAAGACACCACAAGAGTAACATGGGTCATTTACTTCATTCCTGATTGATTTAAAAAACTCTGTATATAAATAATTTTAGCCATGTGCATCTTTCTCTTTTTTAAATATTCACACAAAAAATTCAGAGAATTACTGAATATCCACTCCAAAGCAAGGACAAAAAATACAGGTCACACTTCTGCCTTTGAAAGGCTCACAGTGAAGGAGTTAGAACTCTCGGCAAATTATTTCAACCAATATAATGTACTTAGAAACCTATTTCTACATTAAATAAAAAAAAACTTTGCCTTGTATTTTTTTCTATAACTCATCACAAACAGGCTTCTGTTTTCCCCATAATTCCTTGACTTTTCTAAGGTCCCGAGTACATGTCCTTTTGCAAAAGTCATCAATGACCTTCTACATGCTGGGGGAAGAAAAAAGTTTCCTGTCCTTATTTTATGACACCTCTCTGCTGTATTTAACCCAATGTTTACTGTTCCTTCTTTAAATTGCCATTTCCTTGGTGTCTCCTTCAGTGCACATTATTGAGTTTTTGTGTGTCTGTACAGGATTCTTCCATATTTCCTTCTTAATTTGGGGGCTTCTTTTCTCTCCATACACATCTTTGGACTTGGGAATTGACCCTCTGCTCATGTGACTCTATTTTCTATTCCTAGGGGACCTGGTTCATGAAAAGACCTGCCTGCTGAGGTTTCCAACATCTTCATCTCAGCATCTCTTCAAATAAAACAGTCAATAGAACAGTGAGTAAAATAAGAATTTTGCTTAAAGTTCTTTTTTGTTTTTTTGTGGTCAAATAAACTTAAAAAAAAATTTATTGTTGAAAGTATTACAGATGTTCCCCTTTTTCCCCCATTGACCCCTCCCACCCTGCTCCCCCCACCCTCAGGCCTTCACTATACTATGGTCTGTGTCCTCTGGTTATGTATATATGCATATGAGTTCTTAGGCTAATCTATTCCTGTCCCGGCTTCCCCCCCCCCCCCCCCCCCGTTCCATGCCTCCATGTCTCCGGATCTATTTTGTTTGTCAGTTTATTTTGTTCATTAGATTCCACATATAAGTGAGACCATGTGATACTTGTCTTTCCCTGACTGGCTTATATTGCTTAGAATTTTGCTAAAAGTTTTAAAGTGTTTTAACTCAATGGCATCATCCAAACTATAAGAATTACTAGCATCAAGTGTATTAATTGTCACTACTTTTCTATGAGGCAGGGTCATATATTGATTTTGATGTATACTTTATTTAGTAGACTGCTCATAACATGACAAAATTAATATTGAATCTAATCCTATGATACAAAAGTGTCAAAAATATGCTTTTTTTTTTTTTGAGAAGTAAATCTCTCATCTTAGTAAATTACCACTGCTTGGGAACTTAATAGTGTTAAACTGAGGTCAGCCTTTTTGTATACTGGGAGGAGCAATTTACTTTGAATGACAGAAATTTACTTTCAAAATAAAACTTTGTTTTAACGACTTTAACTGTGCCTGATACCAGCTAGTGAAAGAGTAATATCAATGGCATTGTCTTTGGGAAAATCCCATGTCTTTGTTTAAAAGATAATAGTAGCACATATTTTTTAAGTTGAGAAATATAAGAAAAAACCTCAAGAGAAGGTAAGGGAATAGAAAATTTGATGATTATTGTTATTGTCTGTGTCTTTGCATGGACATTATTCCATATTCAGAACTAGACAAACCATTTAGAAAGTCTAAGTGGATTCCATTTTATTTGACTATTGCTCAGTTAATGTTTGAAAACTTAGTAACAAAGGCCCAGCCGTGGAAATGCTGACCATTAGCACAGGGGTTGAAACCTGGTAGTTCACGAGCAACATCTCACCTGCAGGTGTGTTTGTCTAGTCTGCTAGGGTCACCAAAGTCCCCACCACTCTCTATTGTGTCTCGTCCCTGTCTGGGCCATGTACCACTGTGTTTACAACATCTAATCATGTTTGCTCCATTATGTGGCTGGGCTGAAACATAACCCATGGGAAAATGGGGAGAAAGAAATAAACTGTTATGGAATAGCTACCAGCCCAAACACTAATATGAAAGAACATGGTGCTTTTGGATGATTTGATAGGCTGCTTTATCTAGGCTTATCTAGTGGGTAAAGCTAAGAGAAGTAAATTGGTGCATTTGAAATGATGAAAATGAATGAAATCATCTAGGTAGCAGTATCTCATCTATTAATGTTAGAAGATGTACTTTAATATTTTTTAAATATGTTTTTATTGATTTGAGAGAGAGAGAGAAACATCTCTCTAGGCTGCCTCCTACTGGGGACCAAGCCCAAAACCTGGGCATGCGCCCTGACTGGGAATCAAACCAGCAACTTTCAGTGCACTGAGTGACACCCCACTGGCCAGAGCTAGATTACGTACTTTAAATTACTTTCCCAGGTCCATATATGCATGCTCTTAGCTGCTTCAATCTTTTACCTGCTTTTAATATGTCTATAGCACATACTTGCAAAACACCTAAATTATGAGTAGCATCTATTATCATGAGGAGGTTTTTTTATTTATTTATTCAAAGCTAATTGGCCCTTATATGGATCTACAACCTTGGCCTTATTAGAACAGTCTTTAACCAGCTGAGCATATTGCTTTAGGCTATAATTATTAATGTCTTCCTTGTAGGAAATTATTCAATCCCCACTTTAAATGTTCTAAATTCATAAGGTTATTTTAATGGCTTTTCTAATTTACTCCTTTTATGGTCCTCCAGCCAGAATAGCTGAGATGATTTAACCTCCACCTTTCGCCTACTCTCATAGAAGACAGATTTTAAGGCATATCAAGGGAGCAATTCAAGCTTATCCCTGGTCACCACCTAGATCAGCCTTGTCCCCAAATTATACTTGTGTTCTCTGCCAGGCACTGGTCTCATGGAGATGCCCAATCACCCCCTAAACGCCAGTCCTCTCAGAGGCTCAATTACTGGCCTGACCATACTCCCAGTTCCATCATTACTAGTGTAACTATACAAAGTAAAATGTCCCTGGCCAGTGTGGCTCAGCTGGCTGAGAATTGTCCCATCCACCAAAAGGTCACAGGTTTGATTCCTGGTCAGGGCACATGCCCAGGTTGTGGATTTGGTCCCCTGTTGTGGTGCATACGGGAGGCAACTGATTGATGTTTCTCTCTCACATTGATGTTTCCCTCTCTCTCTCCCTCTCCTTTCCTCTCTCTAAAATCAATAAAAACATATTTTTTAAAAAAGTAAAATGGAAAATTAAATAACCAAAAGTAAGGTTTTTCCAAAGTTTCTGGCCAGAGTTCTGAAACTATGGGCTAGTGGGTTATTGATAGAAATAAAGATGAGTATAAATAAAATAATAATAGAAGGAACAGAAGATCATAGAATATGGAAAAGACAGGCAGTATAATAAGAAGCTAGAGTGCCCTAAAAGAATGAATAATGGTCTGTCACCTGAAATTACTACATTATCTTGGTTTGCTCCTGATTACCCATATACTGTCTAAAGATGCACACATGTGTATTAATTTTTTTCAGTTTTGTTGAGATATGACATAGCACTGTTTAAGGTATACAGCAGAATAGTTAGACTTACACATGTTGTAAAATGATTACCATGTAAGTTTAGTTAACATCTATCACGTCTCATAGATAAAAAAACAAAAAGAATTTTTTTTCTCTGTGATGAGAACTCTTAGGATATACTCTCTTAACAACTTTCAAATACACCATACAGCAGTGTTAACAATAGACATCATGTTGTACATTACATCCCTAGTACATATTTATCTTATAACTGGAATTTTCTACTTTTGACTGTCTTCATCCAATTCACTTACCCCACCTCCTGCCACTGGTAACCATAAATCTGTTATCTTTTTATATTAATTTGTTTTTATCTTTTGGGGAGTCTTGTGCTTTGGGGTTGTTTTTGCTTTTATGGTTATTTTTTTAGATTTCATCTATAAGTGAGGTCATACAGTATTTGTCTTTCTCTTTCTGACTTATTTCACTGAACAGACTGTCCTCAAAGTTCATCCACGTTGTTGCAAATGGCAAGATTTCCTTCTTTTGCAATGGCTGGGGGGTCCATTGGTTGGAGCGTCATCTGTCCCCTACACCAAAAGGTTGTGGGTTCGATTCCTGGTCAGGGCACGTACCTAGGTTGCGAGTTTGATCCCCGGTTGGGGGTGCACAGGAGGCAACCAATTGATGTTTCTCTCTCACATTGATGCTTCTCTCTCTCCCCCACCCTTCCTCTCTCTCTAAAAATCAGTAAAAACATATCTTCAGGTGAGGATTAGAAAAAAGAACAAAACACATTTCCTCCTTTTTTATGGGTGAATACTATATTGTATATATGTTCCCTGACTTCTGTATCCATGCATCGGTCAGTGGACACAAGTTGTTTCCATGTTTGGCTGTTGTAAATAATGCTGGTATGAACATGTAAATACAGATTCCTCTTCTGCATAGTTGTTTGTTTCCTTCATATATATTCCCAGAAGTGGGTCATATAGTAGTTCCATTTTTAATTTACTGAGGAACTGCCACACCATTTTTCTATAGTGGTTGTACCAATTTACAATCTTGCCAACAGTGCACAAGGGTTTCTTTTCTCTAAATCCTAGCCAGCACTTGTTATCTCTTGTCTTTTTTGATAACCACTCTAAAAATATATTTTTTGCCAACCTGAGGAAAAAAATGTGTAATTTTGATTCATTCACACCACATGGCTATTGTTGTGTTGGCTGTTGTCATTTTTCTTATTTGACATATTGCCTGCTTTTTGGTTTTTTATTGTTGACAGTATTACAGATGTCACCCATTTTTTCCCCTTGGTCCCCTTCCACCCAGCCCCTGCCCCACGTTAGGCCTTCACCACACTATTGCCTGTGTCCATGGACTCTGTATGTATGCTTTTAAGTTCTTTGGTTAATCTCTCCCCACCCTCCTTCCCACGTTCCCTCTGAGATCTATCAGTCTGTTCCATGCTTCCATGTCTCTGGCTCTGTTTTGTTCATAAGTTTATTTTGTTCATTAGATTCCACATATAAGTGAGATCATGTGATACATACCTTTCTCTGGCTTATTTTGCTTCACATAATACTCTGAAGGTCCCTCTATGCTGTCTCAACGGGTAAGAGATTGCTCATTTTTTTACCTGCATAGTATTCCATTTGTAAATGTCCCACAGCTTTTTTATCCACTCATCTTCTGATGGAGACTTGGGCTATTTCCAGAACTTAGCTATTGTGAATTGCGCTGCTATGAACAAAGAGGTGCATGTATTCTTTCTGATTGGTGTTTCAGGATTCTTAGGATATATTCCTAGAAGTGGGATCACTGAGTCAAATGCCAGTTTCTATTTTTAATTTTTTGGGGGAAACTCCATACTCTTTTCCATAGTGACACCAGCAATGTACTAGGGTTCCCTTTTCTCCACACCCTCACCAGCACTTATTGATTTATTGATGGCAGCCATTATTGCAGGTGTGACGTGATATCTCATTGTAGTTTTAATTTGCATTTCTCTGATGATTAGTGACATTGAGCATTTTTGCCTGTTGGCCATCTGTATGTCCTCTTTGGAGAAGTGACTATTTAGATCCTTTGCCCATTTTTTAACTTGGTTTGTCTTCCTGGTGTTGAGTTGTATGAGTTCTTTATATATTTTGGAAATTAACACCTTACCAGATGTTTCATTGGCAAATATGTTCTCCCATAGAGTAGGCTCCCTTTTTGTTGTTGTTGATGGTTTCTTTTGCTGTGCAGAAGCTTTTTAGTTTTATGTAGTCCCATTTGTTTATTTTTTCCTTGGTTTCTCGTGCCCTAGGAGATGTATTGGCAAAAATTCTGCTACATGAAATGTCTGAGATTTTACTGCCTATGTTTTCTTCCAGGATTTCATGGTTTCATGATTTATATTACTCATTTTGAGTTTATTATTGTGTATGGTGTAAGTTGGTGGTCTAGTTTCATTTTTTTGCATGTACCTGTCCAATTTTCCCAACATCATTTATTGAAGAGACTGTCTTTACTCTATCTTAGGCCTTACCTCCTTTGTCAACTATTAATTGAGCATAATGGCTTGGGTTGATTTCTGGATCTCTGTTTTGTTCCATTGATCCATATACCTGTTCTTATGCCAGTACCAGGCTCTTTTGGTTACAGTGGCCTTGCAGTACAGTTTGATATCCAGTATTGTGATTCCTCCAGCTTTGTTCTTCTTTCTCAAGATTCCTGTGGCTATTCAGAGTCTTTTTGGTTCCATATAAATTTTTGAAATATTTGTTCTAGATCAGTGAAGTATGCACTTGGTATTTTAATAGAAATTGCACTGAATCTATAGATTGCTTTGGGTAGTATGAACAGGTATTGCATGTTTTAGAAATTATTGCCATACACCAGTGTGTGTGCTGCAGCACAACAGATGAAAATTGCCGATCTAGACAGTTTAAAAGCATTCTCACCTCACACTAAAGACTAGAAAATAAAAGAACTAATGTATATTCAATGTAATAAGCTCCATGAAGATAGCACAAATTTGGGGGAATGAGAGTGAACTGAGTAGCAGGAACCAGAAATCTTTTGAAGAAAATTTGTGGAAATATTCTAGGTAAAGATTTGGGGTTGGGGTAGGGAACATATACCTGGCAAAGGAAACAAACCATTGATGCAATTCCCTGAGGTGAAACAGGACATGTTACATTAAAGAAAGTTTAAAAAATCCAGGATGATTGTAGGACAGAGGTAGTGACATGAAAAAAAATCAGGCAGTGGCCAGAATCTTATCAGTGTGAAAACAATCACACAGCAGAAATCAGAAAAATAACATAACGTAATCTACTTTCCACAAGACTACTAAGAGTGTTATATAAATCACGGATCAGAAGTCATAAACTTTGGAAATAATGTTTATTTGGAAAAAATCCCATAAATCAACAGTTTAATACTCTACTTTTAAAATGAAAAAGGCATGATTAAACAAATTATTAAATATATAGCACATTTAGAAAATTATTTTAAAACCAAAGCAAATTAAAGATATACCCACTATTCAGGATAATGATAACTTCTGAGGAAAGGCAGGATGTGGGGTAAATACAACAGTTTCGGTAACATTTTAGTTCTTAATCTTGGTGTCAGCTGATAGCTGTTAAATGAAAATGAGATGTATTTTAATAAACACTGCCTTTATAATTATTCAAAGTGTGTGTATACATCTTTTGGATACCCCATATTATTTTGATTTTTAAGTTTCTAAGTTACTATTTACTATTTCAATCTGTCAAACATTATTTTAAAATACAGAGCATTGGTGTGGGGGAGGGGAAGCAGTGGACACTAAGAAGCTAATTAGAGAAAAAGTAGAGACTAAGGAGGCCTATTAACTTGGTCTGGATAGAGTAAGTGAAGGGGAAAAAAATGGGTCTAGGATGACTTCTAGATTTCTGGATCAATTAACAGGACAAAGGGCGTTGCCTGCTCCTGAGATGAATAAGGTTAAAGGAGGGCTGGGAAAGACAAAATGTTTAGTTTTGAGTATTTTGCACATGAGATTCTAGAGAGATGTCTTAGAGGAAATGAGAAGCAGGCAGTGGGGCTTAGAAACCTGTCACTCAGAAAGAAGTTTGAAGGTCCACATTTGGAAGCCATCACTGTATAGAACACATTTGAGGCCATAGGGATAGATGCAAGAGGGAGAGAGGGAAAAGAGACAAAGTATTCCAGCTTTAGAAATCCTTTGGGGATCTGAATTTTGAAAAAGAGACGATAAAGCGATAATCTTAAATGTAAGAAGGATTATCCAAAGGGTATCGTGTCAAGTATTCCAGGGAAAATATTGTCTTCAGAGGGAGGAAGTGGTTAACTTTGTTGAATGCTCTTGATGAGTCTAATAATGTAACAAAAGAAGAGTTTCTACTTAATTTTGCAATACATTTGCAATACTAAAATAAAGACTTCAATGTGAGCACCTTTTTTGGTACAAAGGGAACAGATTCCAGATTGGAGTGGGTTGAAGAATAAATGGGACATAAGGATGTGGAAGCTGAGCCGTGAGCAATAGAATAGTACTGGAATTGTCATGTTCTTACTGCAGTTTTTACTGTCCTAAGGCCAACGATCCTAAATATGTAATGATCATGGAGACCCCAAATGTAGAATAGGTTGATGATGCCAATCAGAGATAAATAAGGGTGACAATTCCTGAGACGCTAATAGGGGATGTGATATAAATCTTATTGACATTGGAGAGAAAGATGATAAGTTTATCCAAAGTGCAAAGAAAAATGAAGGAGAATGGGGATTTATGTAAATGTGCCTAAATTTATACTCTTGGAAGCAAACTTTATCATTCCAGTCAAGTAACAGGTAAAATATGCTGAGAGTGAGGGAGGAAAGGAGTGCAGAAGCTGTGACTCAGTAGACATTGCAGCCTGGACGGGAGTAAGTTAAATACAAAACACTTTGCAACTGTGCTACACAGCCTAAAGTAACTTGAGTTTTGTGATAATTTTTATTCCATCTGGCCTTGACACTCCTTCAGGAATTGCAAATAATAAGCCATTACTCATCACCCTATAATAAGCTCCTCTTCCTCAGCTTCGGTTAAGTATTGTCCCCCTCATCCAAGTCACCCCAGCTCCAAACCACAAAGACACTGACATCTCTGTTTACTGACAACCAACCAGTTGCCAAGTACATTGAATCTCAACAGCATACCTGAATTTTATCCATATTTTTTCCCACATGGCTACCACTCTAGTTTAGAATGTTATTACTTCATACCTGGACTAATTTCTCAAATTACATTTAGTTTATTCTGACACTTACCTATATTGTACTCCCTAAAAAGCCAAATGAATAAATTTCACTTATTTACTTAAAAGTTTTCAAAGATTCCCTTTGCATCTTCTATAACCCCTAACCTTAAATACCTGCACCTTTGTGATAACATTTAGCTCTGTTTTCCAGTCTCATCTCATACTTTTTCACTAATTCTGCCAAATGAATGTCCCTCTTATTGTCTATCACATCCTACATTTTTATTAAGGTCTGGGTTTTATAAATGTAATACTCCTACCTTCTAAGCTAATTTGATCCACCTACACTTGAAGCCAATCTGAAATCCTATCTTCATTATGATGTATTTTCTCCACAATCCAGGCAACTAAGTTCTTGTCTACATCTCTTCCCTTTCTCCCATTTTCTAGAGCCTTCATTTGTTTTGTTTTGTGTGTGTGGGTGTAGAAATTGTCATATTCTGCTCCATGGAGGCAGATGATGTGGATTTCAAATGTATACTTAAAAAAAAAAAAAATCATCAATAAGTAACTTAAGACTTTGATCTTCAGTTACTTTATTGGGGAAAACATAATATAGGAATTACAATACTCTAAAGATGAAATGAAATAATACATGAAAACAATAAAATATTAGATCACAACCCTCTTTTCTCTTCCATTCATTTCTACCATTCTATCACCTAAAACAGTGCCTTTCACAAAAGAGGCATTCTATTAATACTTGCCAAACTAAATTGTGTATGTTAAAAATTGTCTTTAATACCTGTATTCAATAATCTTTAAAAATGTGAATGTAGAGGCATATAGTATCAGTCATGAACACCTCACTGGGAATTATTTTCAAGGAATTTTTTTCATAATAACCAACTGAAACCTAGATAATAAAGTGATGGAATGAAACTTGCTTATTTGTTTTTATTTAGAGATTGGAAGTTAAGGCACAATCCACAGTAAAACAGACTGAGTTGGAGTGCCACCACGAGAATAAAGAAAGGGAATGGAAGGAGTGAAAGAAAGGTAGAGAGGAGAGCAAAGTACGACTGAATTGGTCTTAAAACTTTAGCTTTGGGCCAATCCTGAAGAGCACAAATTCATGGAAAAATACCATGGCTCAAGAACTAAATTTACAAAATCAAACAACCTCTTATTAGGTACCATTATTTCCCTTCAGGAGATGAAATTGACTGAGATCAGCCCTCTAGGTACTAAAGTATGTATGTATCGAAAACAAAAACCGTGCTTGCAAGATATGATATTCAACTCATATTTCATAATTTTTACAAACATTTAAAATATATTAAAATATTTCCTTACTACAAATTACAAAAATCTTTTTATTTTTTTGTAAATCAGAGTCGTTTTCTTGTCAACAGGGACCTCTTGATGGCAACAAAGCTTTGTAATTGATAGTTACCTATTTTTATTCCACATTTTAGCATGGTTCCCAGATGTTTCTAATTTCATATTAAGGACAAAGCTGGTATATAACCAGTTTGTTACCTGAAGGTTGGATTATGGCTTTGCATTTTTGTGAAGTTTTAAACTCAGGCTTCAAATGAAATGTACAGGCTTAGTGGAAATAATACTTTGCTGTATTTTTGTTTACCATTTCAGAATATTGCAGAAACCACAGTGTTTTAAATCTGCCATGGAAAATGAAGGTGCTTTGCCAGAGACTCAAAATGCTATAATAGTGCCTAAAAATCTAGGACAAATTCTTTATATGTGATTACTCATAGGGTCAGTAGGTGGTTTTCTAAACTCCACAAGTGAATGCAGGCAATATTCAATATAGGAGCAGCAACTCTGAAAGGTTTGGAAATCACATATTGGAACACAGGTTGGCTGTTTTCTCATAAAAGATATTACTAGTGGTAGTAAGATCCTTATGGCCCCCCCTCCTCCTGAGCTTAATGAAATCAAACTCTCTCTAATGCCATTATATATGTAAAATACTATACCATTATATGTAATATAGCATTATATATATTCTATTATTAATTATTATAAAATAGTATAATGGTATAATAATAATTGTAATATTTTACGGTTCCTCTTTTAACTTCATGTAACCGAGTGTAGGATTAACAACATTATGCCGTTTGAAATTTCTGCCAGGTTTACCTGATTTTTGGTGAGAGGCGCAGTGAAATGTGTCCTTGACACTGAGTCAGGAACCAGGTGCCCCCCAGCTTTGGCATTTCATATTCTCGGAACTCTGTGTGCGCCCAGGTGTTTATATTCAGTTACACAGCTAATGTATATTGATATTCTTGAAATGGTACATCAGCTTAAGGAAGAACAAAGAGAAGAAACACACCAGTTTCCCTACTAGAAGGTCTTCAGTAAAACAATGAAGAAAATAATGCTGATGCCTGGGTGCCAGCCTGACCCTCTGGTCTCTTCTGTGTTCACTTACGGTCGGCTGGCCTTCCCGTGTGTGTGTGTGTGTGTGTGTGTGTGTGTGTGTGTGTGTGTGTGTGTGTGTGTAGGATGTTTCTGTGAATTTGCCCATTTCAGAATTTTGCCTTTTTCTTGAATCATTACTTCTTTATTCAGCATCTTACTAAACCTTCCTTTACCTCCAGATGGATCCTCAGTTCAGTGCTTGATGCTGTACTTTTCTTTCTTCACCTGCATCATTCTGGGGGAATCTAACTCATTTTAAGTTGCTCCCACATAATGCAGCAGATTCACAGATAAATAGGTTTCTAGATCATCACATCTGATGCCGGGGTTTGACGAACCCCAGGCTTTTCACGCTGTAATTTTACACTGGTACCATTGCCCAGTTTCATTTGCTCTGCTCCAGCTAAGCAAATATTTTTAGTCTTTACTCTTTGGACATATTACTTAGTTGTCCCTATATTCCTTTTGGTCATAATTTCCAGAAGGGTAGCACTTTCTGCTACTTCACTCTGAGCCTCTAGTGTTTAACAGTGTATCTGGTACCAAGTGATTGTTTAAAAAATAACACACATAAAATATTTTTAAATACTAAATATTTATATTATAGTGATCAAACTCAAGGTCACAAAAGTTGTCCTGAGATAAAACGGATGCTCTGTGTTTCTAATGAATTCGGATTTTGACTTAAGCCAATAAGAAACACCAGTAAGAAATGATAGATTTAAAAATGTTTTAAATTGCTACCCTGGAGATGTGTGTGGTAAAAGAAACTGTCAAGAGTATCCTTATGGCCATCAAAAAGTGAAAACCAGAATTGAAATCACACATGATGAAAATGAATTAGAAAAATGTTGCATAACCATGTAGCTATAATAGGCATAAATCATGCACGTGTTCTTACATGACCAGATTTTGCTCCAATATTTTGCTTCTCTTAATAGGCACGCTATTAACTTGTTTAGGGATCAGAGAATAGGCAATGGGAATAAATAGAGTCTTCATCTTTGAAATGCTGCCCAAAAGACCTTAATCAACAACTATTGATTTTAAGTCTAAAGGGAGGTCAGCCACATTCATGTACATTAATATTTATTAAAAGTTGTAGGTGAGGTATAATAAACTTAGATTTTCTATTTGTCTGCATTTAGATGGCAAGGAAATTAGGCTGTAAAAGCACCAGTAATTGATTTTAGTTATTTTCTTTACTTTAGCTTGGCAGGCTTCAGGTGCTGACTTGTGACTGAATTCAGAGGTGATGTTTACATGAGTCAGACTTGGGAACAGAGGGCTCCAATACTTTCATCACAAAATCGGAGTTAAGGGACAAGCCGTTCTCTACGCAGCAGCAGCAATGCCATCTTAAATGCTCTGCAGTCTGTTTCTGTTTCTTCTTCCACAGGGAATACTGAACTTAAAAAGGACCAGTAAGGGTGATAAGAGGGAACTTGGTATGACCCCACACATCTAGGACTCTTCTATTTCTCAAAGATGAAGTCAACTGAGAGCAGTACATTCAGATTCAACAAGGCTGATTTTATCTGCTGAGCTGGATGTTTCCAAATTGTGTAAAGGGAGGGACAGCAGGGAGAAAAGCAAGCAGAAAGATGAAAGATGTTTATGTTTTATATTTCAGTTTTTATATTTAAATTCTCCTATATTTTTAACATCTTGATATTGATGGGCGTGGTAATCACAGGGCAGGGAGGGAAAGGTGCAGTGCAGACGACGCTGAGAACGCTGCAGCTGATCATTTCCTTGCGGCCCCGCGATGAAGCTCCGTGAGTTTTGTGGCAAAACTGCGACAATCTGCAAAACTGTATTTAAAAATTCTGTTCATTCTGTTATTTTAGAGGTAGAAATTCAAACTTTGTCCCTGCCACCTGTATCTTTCACCCACAGGTCACTGCAGAAGATTATTTGCCAACAAACCAGTAGGCACTTAGTGTGTAGCAACACAAGGACATACAGCAGAAAGGAGGCAGGGCCCGGGAGCAGGATCAAGTGGACTCAGCAGCGTGAACAGCGCCTTAATATTTGCATTTATATAGTTCCTCATGCTCTTTCCAAAGCACTTCCACATCATTAGAAATGCACAACAGTTCTCTCCAAGATACCCAGATGTATCAGAATCAATGTCTTTAAGCAAGAATGTTTATAATAGAGACTGACAAGCTGTTTAACCACAACCATGTGTCTTACTCCTGGGTACCTCGCTCGACCACAATCCTTGAATTGTTACTAGATAGTTGAGGATGAACACCAATACCATTTTTATATTATTATGTGATAAAGAAATAGTGTGAGTCATGCTTGAGCCAGTATGTATTTTCCATTGGTCTGTAAGACCAGCTAGAAAACCTTGACTTACACTGTCGCCCAACTGCATGTAGTCATCCAAACAAAGGTCAATGTGCCTCAGTCACTCTAGTCCCCTTTTGGGAAAACAAAGTGATTTTTTTTTTTTCTTCTTTCCACTCCCCTCCCCTAGCTTCATTTCAATGATGTCTTTTTTTTTCCCCTCCTTGAAATTAGCAGGAGGGTTAGGGTCCCTGTTTAACCCCTGCTGTACCCTAGAACAAGGCTGGCACATACTCCATCTCTGATGTTTGCTGCCACTGGACACTTTGTATAACATGCTTACCCCCTCTAGTTCTGGGGCCTGCACCCCGCCAGGTACTGGCTCCTTTACTATTGAGTAGCCAGGCCATTTTTGCTTCATGAAGAGATAGATTGTGCTGCTGGAAAATTAGAACAGATGTTTTGGTTCCTCCTTGATGTCACTATGCAGAAAAACACTGATAACCCAAAGTCAATAGCCAGAACTATAAAAGCCAAGTCCAACCCCTGCTTGGAAGGAAAAAAGTGCAGGAGCTATGCCATTTGTCATTACCCAGGTCAAAAAGCCTAGTGCTTATCAGCTCAGCAAGTAAAATAGAGTGGTAATGCTGTGACACAAACAATGCACATATGCAACTGTTATTTAAAGTATTTTAAAACTATAGCCTGTGTGTATATATTCGTCTGTTTTGAGAAGTTACTGGCCCAGTTCAGACCCAAACCCCAGCTTCCAGCTGCAGCACTAACTCCAGACTTTGTAACAAGTAGATATAAATAAGTCTGTGAAAGCCCTGGTTAGTCATTACTCAAGGATTGAAAGGACCTGATCCCACAGACAGAGATCAGCATCTACAGGTGAAAAAGGACTGGGGTAGGCTGACAACGATTTGGGCTAAGTAGCAAGTCAGTAAATGCTGCCATTTGCAGTAATAACCAAATGTGAGGGCATCGACAGTCATCTGCTGCAGGTGAGTTCAAAGAGGAGGAAAATCCTATTTTTAAAATAGATAAATGTCTCAATCTTCATTTTAAAATTTATTGTGTATAGCCGGGAATTTTGAGTCTCTTCAGTGCATTAGACAGATTCACAAGGTGAAGTACTCTGTTGATTTTTTTTTTTTTTAACTTTCTGCAGGGGTCATGATAAGTTCTCTTATCATTCTTTTCTCATTCAATAACCCTCCAGGGAAGGCAACTGCAAGACTTCAGTCCTCATTTCTAATAACACATAGAAATTGTAAAGATGATGTTGTCTTTCATTCAAATACCGATTTCAAAAGGTTTTGGTTTTCTTGGGTCTGTGTAGCACATATAAATGCAGATACAGAGCAATAGGATTATCAAAGCCTCGATTTGTGTTTTTCATTAACAATATTAAGACTTTTTAAAATAGTTCATACTTATATTGACCTTGGTCTTTTAAATTTTCTATTTTAGGTGATTACTTCTAATTATTCCTCTTTATTGTTATAGCTTCAGAATTAAAATAAGACTTTTAGCACTAAAAATACTGCTGTAAATATATGTGATAGATACACAAGTAGATGCATACAAAATGTAAAATATATTTTGTTATGCTTTAATACATTTTTAAGAACATTTTTAAAATTGCCCCTGGGAAAAATATAATAAATAGGAACTATTAGAACTATTGTAGAAAACTTGTCGAAAATGTTGTGTAACACTTTAGCAAAAAATTGCACTTCTGCATCCAAATTGCACTTCTGCATCCAAACCATAGTATTTTATAGTTCAAGATATTAATGAGTGCACTGATATGCTCAAAGAAACATTAAATATTCAACAAAAAAAAACATTTTAGCAAAGCTAGGAAGCAGCAATTTTTAAATTAGGCCATAGTCATTACAGCTAAGACACAGCATTGTATAATCCCTGTTTATCAGTACTGTGACCTACTACTTTTAATTTCTACCTAACAAAAGAAGGACCTTTAGACATATATTCTACATTTTAAAAAATTACTTTTCTAAAAAATTACAAAATACATTCTGATTGAATGTTTTTAAAAAAAATATGAGCGTGAACTTTCTATCATACCCAAATTCACTCTCCAAAAAAAAAGTATGTGGACTTCTATATATTCTCCTAGATCTTTTTCGATATACATACAAATAGATAATATAAACTCTTATAAGCTTGTGTGTTCATATATGCTATTTAATGTGATCATACTATATATCCTGGTCTGTAACATGACTTTTCTTCACTTAATACATTACATATAAAATAACCCATATGAGTATGTATTTTTTTGAGGGTTGTTACTCTATATTTGATTTTTTGAGGATACTTATTGACTGCTGTTATTTTATATAATTTATTCTCCATTTAATTGCTATTTGAGTTTTCTCAATTTTTATTATATCCATCATGCTGCAATGAATGTTCTTGAGGGGTTTTTCTGCACTTGTGTATTTTAGGACAAAATTCTTAAATACATTACAAATAATTACACATTTCTTTTTATTAAAATATATGTGACATATAACATCCTGTAAATTTAAGGTATGCAACATATTTGATGTATTTATATATTGTATATGATTGCCATCATAGTGACAATTAGCACCTCTATCATGTCACATAATTACCTTTTTTATTTATTGGTTGGAAAAATTAAATTCTAGTCTTAGAAAGTTTAATGATTATAATGCAATATTGTCTATATTCACCATACTCTGCATTAGATCTCTGGGGCTTATTTACAGTTTGTTGCAAATTTTTACCCTTAAACATCTGTCTTATCCCCCTACTCCTGTACCCTGGTAAGCATTTTACTCTGTTTTTACAAATTTGGCTATTTTAGATTCCACATATAAGTGATACCATACAATACTTGTCTTTCTTGGGATGACTTTTTTATTTAGCAGAATGTGTTAGGTCTATCCATGTTGTTGCAAATGATAGGATGTCCTTTCTCATGGCTGGTAATATTCTACTGTGTGTGCATACGTATATATGCACATACATATCTATCTTACATTTTCTTTATCCATTCATCCTTTGATGGGTACTTAGGTTGTTTCCATATCTTGGCTATTGTGAATAATGCTGCAACAGACACAGAAGTGTATATATTTGATATCCTGTTTTCATTTTGGGGGGATATATACCCAGAAGTAGGATTGCTGTATCATATGGTAGTTCTATATTTAATTTATTGAGGAACCTCCATATCACGTTGTTTTCTATAGAGGCTGAGCCAATTTACCTTCCCTTGAACAATGTGCAAGGGTCCCCTTTTCTCCAGATCCTTGCCATCACTTCTCTCTTGTCTTTTTGATAGCCATTCTAATAGTTTTAAGAGAATATCTCACTGTGGACTTCATTTGCATTTCTCTGAAGAACTGTGATGTTGAGCATTTTTTCATACACCTGTTGGCCACTTGAATATCTTCATTGAAGAAATGTCTACTTAGTTTCTCTGCCCATTTATCAAACTCTGTTTTGTTGCTGTTGAGTTGTATGAGTTCTGTATACCTTTTGAATATTAACCCCTTATTCCAATATATGGTTTGCAAAAATTTCCTCCCATTTTGCTAGTTGGTTTTTAAATTTGTTTTTGCTGTGCGGAAGCTTTTTAGTTTGGTGTAGTCCCATTTGTCGATCTTGGCTCTGTCATCTGTGCTTTTGATATCTTCAGGAAAATCATTGCCTCGGTCAGTGTTGAGTAGCTTCTGCCCTATGTTTTCTTCCAGGGGTTTTGTTGTATCAGGTATTATGTTTAAGTTTTTTATTTACTTGTTAATTTTTGTGAGAAGTGTAAGGAAGGGGTCCAGTTTTACTGTTCTACGTGTACTTAACCAGTTTTCCCAGTACCTTTTGTTGAAGAGAGTATTCTTTCCCTATTGGGTATTCTTGGCTCCCTTGTTGAATATTGGTTGACAGTGTTTTTGGAGGTTTAATTCTGGTGTCCCTGTTCTTTTCCACTGGTCTCTGTGTCTATTTTTATGCCGCTACCATAGTGTTTTTATTACTATACCTTTGTAGTATACTTTGAAGTCAGAAAGTGTGGTATCAGTGGCATTGTTCTTTCTCAGGATTGCTTAAGGTGTTCAGGGTCTTCTGTGGTTCCATACAAAATTTGGGTTGTTTTGTACATTTCTGTCAAAAATGCCATTGGAATCTTGACGGAAATTATGTTAAATCTTTGCCTTAGGGTAATATAGACATTTTAACAATACTAATTTTTACAGTCCATGAGCACAAGATGTCTTTTCATTTGTCTGTGTCATCTTTGATTTCTTTCAGCGAAGCCTTGTAGTTTTGTTGTACAGATCTTTCACTTCCTCTGTTAAATTTTTACTAGGTAATTTATTTTCTCTCTGATCCAATTCTAAATTGCATTGTTGATTTATTTTTCATATAGATTCTTATTAGTGTATAGACATGCAACCAACTGCTATATATTAATTTTGTATCCTACAACTTTATTAAATTCACTTATTAGTTCCAATAGTTTTTACTTATTTTTGGTGGAGTATTTAGGGTTTTCTTTATATGGTATGGAAGTGACAGTTTTACTTCTTTTCCAATTTGAATGCCTTTCTTTGTCTTGTCTAATTGCCCTAGGTAGGACTTCCAAAACTATATTAAGAGTAGTGAGAATGGGCATCCTTGTGTTGTTCCTAATCTTAAAGAAAAAGCTTTGAATTTTTCTTCGGTGAGTATAATATGGCCTTTATTATGTTGAGATGCGTTCCTTCCATACCCAACCTATTGAGGGTTTTTGTTATGAAATGATGTAGTAAAAAAAAACAACCTTGGAAAATACAACATCTATTATGATGAAATAGTTCATAATAGTCTCTTATGATCCTATGTATTTCTGCAGTATCATTGTAATGTCTCCCCTTTCATTTCTATTATTCGAATTTTTGTTCATAAACATATTTGACAAACTAGCTAGATTATCTGTTTAAAAACTAGTTGTTTTGCTAATTATTTCTATTGTTATTTAGGCTTTGCATTGAATTTGTACATTAATTCTGGGAAGAACTAGCATTTTTATGATACTGAATCTTCTCAACCATGAGCATATTCTATCTGCCCATTTAATTAAGTCTTCTTTTATGTTACAAAGAAATACATGATGATGTTTTCCACAAAAGTCTTCTATATCTTTGATATTAGTTGTATTCCTAGGTTGCTTTTATAAATAGAATCATTTTTAAATTACATTCTAATTGGTTGTCGCTAGTGTATTGGAATGCCATTGAATTTTTAATATTGCTTTCATAACACGCCACTTTGCTGAACTCTTATTAGCTTGAATAGTTTGTAGATTCTCTTGGATGTTCTGTGTAGACAATACAATTCTCTGGACATAATTTTTTTCTTTCTATTTCAATAATTACGTTTCATTAATTTTTCTCATTTCTATCTCTGGATAAGACCTCTAGAACTAAGTGGAATGGAAATAGTAATGGTGACATCCTTGCCATGTTTTTTACTTTATTTTTAATTACAGTTGATGTACAATATTATATTAGTTTCAGGTGTACAACTAGTGATTAGACATTTATATAAATTATAAAGTGATCACCCAATAAAATATATATTGTGTCAGATGGGTATTATATTATCACAATATTAATGACTATATTATCTATATTATATTTTACATCTCCATAACTATTTTGTAACTACCAATTTTTGCTTCTTAATCCCTTCTTTTTCACCTAGCTCCCCAATGCTCCTCCCCTCTGTCAACTGTCAATTTGATCTTTATAAGACTGTTTCTGTTTTGTTCATTTATTTTATTCTTTAGATTCAGCATCTAAGTAAAATCATATGGTATTTGTCTCTCTCTGACTTATTTTACTTAGCACAGTACCTTGTATTAGGCTGGTTTATGGAGGCACAGGTATGGTCCCTCCTGCACCTGTAGGGATAGGGCTCAGCAACGGAACCATGGCTTCTGCCAGCACTTCTGTCTGGGGGAAAGCTGCCCTTGCAGCTCTTGCCCTGAAGCCAGCAAATTCAGTTCCTCCCTTATGTCCATGGTGCCTTTACAGCTGCTGCCCCAGCACTGGAGCTCCAAGGGTATAAGTCCCAGTAAGTCTGTGCCTTCGCCCTTTAAGAGAAACTTTCTGGGACTCCAGCAGCCCTCGGTCTCACTCAGCCACAACCCCTGCCTGTTTTCACAGCCAGAAGTTATGCTGACTTCTCTTCCCAGCACCTTCAATCCCCTTCTGGTGGACCTCTACAAATTCTCTATTGCCTGTGTGTATCCTCGTATTTTTGCATCTCCAGCCTTCATTTATCTTGATGGCAGGAAGTAGGGGTGAGGAAGGTCCATGGTCTTCCTTGGATCTGCAGCCCACACCAAGGACCTCTCTGCCCACTTCCAGATGCACGTGTGTAGAAATCTCCCAGGTGTTTTTCTATAATGTGCAGAGATACTTGTTTGATTATGGATGTCCAATTAGTTGTTTACCAAGAGGAGAGAAAAAAAGGAACAACTTATGCCACCATGATGATGTCACTCTACACTAATATCCACACTTCAAATCGTGATAACACTTCCATGGTGCAATCCCAAACTCTGAAATTAGAAAAAAAAGTATAATATTTCCTTTCTAATTACTTGCCAATAATACATATTATACAATTTAAAATGTTAACCAGCATTGATTTAACAAAATTAAATGCCTTTCATTGTGCCTATTAGTCCTTTACACTATTTCTTCTTTAATTTGCCTATTTGCTTTTTCTTAAATTACATGTTTGAAGGAGTAACTTTGTGTCACAAATACATTCTCCCATTTTATCAATTTTAATTTAAGAAACTTGGTAATTGCGTATTTTCTATTAGAGAAATTTTCTTTTTATGTAATCATTTTTTTATAAATACTTTCCTATATGTTCTAAGGTTTGTATTTTGCTTACAAAGTTCTTTTCCCTTGAAAATGTTATCTAATTTCCTCCCATTACCCTTTAGTACACACAAAGAGATATACACACACGTTTAGCTCTTTGCTGACTCTTCTATCCTAATTTCAATTCTGGATATGTACTGCCGCAAAGTCTTATGGCTTCAATCCAAACGGTGGGTAAATGTGCCATTTAAATATTTACATTGGGCTTCGGTACAGTAGAAAATATTAGTGGTCAAGACTTTTTTAAAAGGTAGTATGGCACTAATAATATATTCAAATGGAGAAACTGATGTGAATTTGTGTTCTTAATAATTTTCTAGCTCTATAACTAAATGTGGCCCAATAGCAGTGGCTGCCTCACTTTAGTCCATTAACCAAACAGCACCTTAAATTTTATTTCAAATACTTTCTTTAGTCAAAGAAACCATTCATGCTTAAGGTATAACATCAGCAACATCAATAGTAATAAAGAGTATCCGTACCTGCCATTGGCTGGGAGATCTCGAAGGGAAGCAGGCTCAGAAACGCCTCCCTAGTGTGCTGTGGAGTTGCAGAGGTTTTGCTGGAGAGCACTCAGTGGGAGGTACTGGTTAGGGGAGGAAACTGCACGTAGGGTGAGCACAGCCCCTGGGGGAGTTCCTCAATGGAGTTAGAAATGTGCACACATATATTACATGAATAGTCCTAAAGATGAGAGTGAACTTTAGGAACCAGCTGCATCCATAAAGTTCTTTGGGAACTATTGTTACTGAAAGATTTTATTCAGATGAGGTGAAAACCCATACACAGGTTATAATTTAAGACTTATTTTTCTCATTTGCAGCAATATATATATATATATACTTTAGTAAAGTATTTTAGCATATTGATACTGTGTATTAAAAGTAAGGAATAATCCAGAAAACCAAAGAAAGCCTGTCTATCCAAAGCCTGAACCAATGCTTTCTGGAAACTTCTGTAGAAGTTGTAGCATTGTATCAGTGGGGAACTGCATCCCAAGAATTAGAGAAGACAAGGCGACTTAAGGTAAACTGGAAAATAAATGGGAAGAAAGAGCAACAATGGTGATATGTCTAATTCAGAAATGATCACCTAGTTTCTCAAATACATGATAAGGAGGAGAAGGTTTTAGAGGGAGTGTTCTAAGATACACTCAGTGTCAAACTATATTTTAATTATGTGTATACCAATTATCCTATGCCTAGCACTGCTCTAGGGACTGCTGACAAGGCAGTTCCTGTTTCTTGGACTTTATACTTGAAAGGAGGGAGATGAATAAAAATAAACCAGTGAGCACTCAAGGTAACTTCAGAGAGTAATAAGAAAACATAGTATAAGGAGAGAGAAAGAGGCACAGGGCTCCTCAAGATTAGAGTATAAGAAAAGGTCTGAGAATATTTGAAATGAGATATTCAAGGAAAGGGGCTACCATAGGAAGACCAAAGGACAGTTACTTCAGGCACAGAGAACGAATACTTTAAGAGCATTAAGCCAGAATGTTCAACAAAGAGAAATATAAAATGGGGGCAGAGAGTAGTTTGGTAGTTAATTGATCATATAGAGCACTAGATATCAAACTTGAGGAAACCCTGAGGATTTGTAAAAACAAAAATTGCTGGGTCCCAAAATTTACATTTCTCATGAGTTACCAGATGATGATGATGCTTCTGATCTGAAGACCCAGTTAATGAACCAATGATGCTGGTCTTTGAATGTGGGACAGGAAATTTGGATGCATTTTATTGTTTCTAAGTGTAATGGAAAGCAATTAGGTGATTTTAAGCAGTAGACTCAATAGATTGGAAGGAAGCAGAGAATAAAAGTATAGTATACTTTCAACCTATTTGTACCTTTGGATCAAAATGTCTCCTGTAAAGAGCAGATAGGTAGATTTCTCTTTTTTGTTTTTAAATCAGACTGACAACCTCTGCCTTTGATTGGATTGATTTAACCAATCACATTTAATGCTATTATTGATGTAGCTGGGTTTATGTCTGCACTCATGCTTTTTTATTCGATGCATCTCATTACTAATTTGTTTCTTCTTTTTAATTATGTGTATAACATTTTGATTCCTTTAATAATTTTTTTCACTGTGCTTTTTGAAATGTTTTCTTAGGGCTTAGAAAGCATAGCATACTAAATTATCTGACAGAGGCTGCTATAGAGAATAATGCTCCAAAATATAAGTAGCTTAACACAATGGAAATTATATTTTTGCTGACAAAATAACTCACATGGATGTTTGCCTGACACCTTGTGATTCAGAGATTTACACTCTTCTATTGTCTCCTCCATCTCTAGGACTTCATAATCCTTTGATTTTGGCCAGTGGAAAGGAAAAGATAGGCTAAGGAAAGTCCACTTGCTTCTAAGCCACCTGGGCTCAAAAGTAACATTCATTATTCATTTTGACACATAACCACTTGGCAAGAAATTGTCACATCTCCTCTCAACCTGCCTGTGCGAGGAACTTTAAAATGTAGTACCTGACTGGGAAGCCAATGCAGTATCTCTGCGTGTCAGGAAGGGAGCCTAAATCTTTGGTGGACTGCAAGTTGTTCCTGCTGTGTGAGGAAACATGTCAGGAAACTAGTGATCTAGGCTAGAGATTTTAATGATTTAAACTAAGATAGTAATAGGAGAGGTACAGAAAAAGATTCAGAATATGATGTGGAGATAGAATAAATAGATTTGCTATAAGGATGTGAACTATGCTGTAGGTGGTAATACTTACTGATATGCCAAAAGTGACGGTTTAAGAAAGAAAAAAAATGAATTTTGTTATGTTAATTCTGAGGTCCAAACAAAAATATAAAGTAGGCATTTGGGTGAAGTTTGGATGTATACACGTGGAAGTCATTGGCATAGAGATAATATTTAAGGCCATAAACTAGGTTTTCAAGGGAAAATGTGCAGATGAAATAGAGAAGTCAGCTCAAGCTCTGAGCCCCACTGGCTCGCCAATATTTTAAAGGACAGAGAAGGTAGAAGCAGAAAAAGAGATGACGCTAACAGTGTAATAATGGGAACACCTTAAATATGTGTTGTCAAGAGAAGAACATTACACGAAGGAAAGAGTTTGTAACTGTGCCAAATGTTTCTGACTTTAAGTAAGATAAAGCAATGTTACCAAGGTCACTTTTGACCTTGATAAGAACTTTCATATCCTATCCTTTTACTTGGCCCAGATGTAATTGCTTTTAACAACTAGAATGTGGTGGAAGTGATGCTGGATGTCTTCCTAATATAAATCATGATAGGAAATAAAGTTTCTTCATGGTTTTCTTTCTTTCTTTGAGGATACTCATTCTGTGAGGAATCCCAAACTGCCCTACATGCAAGATTAAAAGTAGAAAGCTGTGTGGTGTGAGACAAGGCCCCCAGTGAGTCATTATTGGTTGCCAGGCATGTGACAAGCCTCTGATGATTAGAGTCCCCATACATTGTGTAGGATGACAAGCCATCCCTGCAGTGTCTTCTCCAAATTCAGGCCGCTCAGGATCTCTGACCACAGCAGCCGTCTCACTCCACTATGTTTTGGGGTACTACATTTTGCAGGCATAGTGACTAGAATATAGAACTGGAAGTCAAGGAATAACCAAGAGATAAATAAATGTAGCTTGGGAGAAAAGACAAAGGATGAAGGGGGTGGGGGGTTGAAATATAAAGGGCTTTGAATGCCTTTATAAGGACCGTGGCTTTTCCTCTGAATGACATGATCTATGTCAACATACATGTTTCCTGCTTATTGAGATGCCAACTTCTGACGTTCTTTGTGCCTTTGTTAAAGCAAACATAAACATAAAAAATATGTTTATGTAGTAACTTCTACTTCCATTTCCCTAGAAGTGAAACTTTGGTAGCAAAGGAGCCATAAAGTATAGTGGGAAATTCTATGGTACTTTTGGTTCAGTTTTCTTCTTCAAAGGGAGTTACAGGAAATTATTAAAGACATTCCCTAGATGAATCTCTGCTTCTAATTATGCCAAATAGTACATTTTGAGTAGAGAATGTTTGCTTACATTGGAGAGCCTTATCTAAATAATCAAGGAGAGGGGGAAAAAAATTGGGGATCTCATAGGTCTCTTAAACTCCAGCTCCACATGCCAGCTTGAACAGCGTCCAAGCAAATGAACATTGAAAACATCAGGGGGATACTATTGAGCAGCACAGCTTAGAAATGCTTCAAGTTGGTAATGGTTTGACTGCAAGATAATATATATTTTTTCTCATATGAGATATAGTACACTATCATTTTTGTAGTTTTACTAAAGAAAATCAAAAGTTGCCATAACTACAAATATTGAGGTCAATGATATTTTCTAAATTATTTGTTTTATTTCTTCTGTGGAACTTGTAAATTGAACAATGGGGTTCCTACTATAATTAAGTGGTGAACGATCCCTATAGAACACATTTCCCTCTAAGGTATAAAATATGTTTAATAAAATGGGAAGATCTAAAGACAATATAGTCTACCTACCATGCCCGAAAGAATTTAGATTTGCAAGACATTAAATGCTTAATCATATTTGAATTCTAAGAGACTTATTCTACTTTATCACATAGCAGTTGAAAAAAAAGTCACCCTGAAAATTAAACTAAGATAAATAAGCACATTTTGAAGCACATGATAGTGTGTTTGATTTGAGTTTAAACAATCATATTTTAAAATGGCATAATTTAAAAAATTAATCCTCACCTGAGGAATTTTTTTTTCTCGATTTTAGAGAGAGGAAGGGAAAGAGAAACATCAGTTGGTTGCCACCTGGCCAGGGCTAAATGGCATCATTATTTTCAACACTATGAATTATTTCAATGCTTGTGTTATTCAGTAAGGCTAAAAATGTCACTCTACCCATTTGAATTCAAATTCATTCACAATAAAAAATATAAGATTTTCAAAATGTACTTCCATTACAAATTTATATAAAAAGACATTAATAGGTAAAATAGATTTGTTACAGATACAAATTTAATCAACAGTACAGAAAATAAAGTCAGAACTCATGATTTCCATCTCTAAGTGCCACCATGGAAACTACAAATTATATGTTTAATCTTTTCCACTTATTACTTAGGAACTTTGATTGCTATAGTTCTCTATTAAGGTAATGTTAAAGAAAATCTGAGGTAATGTATACAAATCAGGTGTTTCCAACAGATAAAAAGCAGCAGGGTAGGAAATAAATTCAATTATATCTACTATAGGCATAGAGAATTTCATTGTCTAAGATTTGTTTTTATTATGTTTTCAGGTTAACCCTAAAAACTAGCTCTATGTCTTGCATTCTCATATTTTTTGCTAACATTATTCAAATTCATGATTAAGCTGGTCTTAAAAAACTACATTTTCTATATGTAAGGACTACAGACTGTAATAAAATGATCCCTGTACCCAAAACCATTTCTTAATTTGAGAAAAGTTAATTTTAGAAATAACCTTGAAGATCTAGAAAAATATTTATTACGAAGTATTGTTTTATCTAAAAAGTTACTAGAGACCAATTTCAACTATCGAAGATATGACAAAGAATTTCCCTAAAATTCAAAGAATTAAGTTATAATACAGGATGAATCATATAGAGCACTTCTTCTATCCTCAGACACACAAAGCTCTAGTTTTTTGCCTTTCACAGTTTATAAAGGAACTAAATTTTTTTGAAGTAAAATTATTAAAAATAACCTTTGTAGACTTCCAGTCAAGATGGTGGAATAGGTAAATGCAGGGCTTGCTTCCTCCCACTAGCACATCAAAATTATAGAACAGCCATCACTGAGAACCACCTGAATTCTGGCTGAATGGAAGTCCTACTAAGTAAGTGCCCTAAGTGCCCTGTCCAAGAACTTTAGGAAGTTTCTGAGCTTAATTTGATCAGATCTAAATAGAAGCTCAATTTATCTCAAATTTTGAATCGTATCTTATTGTAATTTTTCCTCCATTACTATTTTACCTCTTCAAATTCAGATTTTCAGGATTTGGAGAGGTTGCTGAGCATAGGGTCTTTCACCCTATATACATGGATTTTGGAATATAAACATCAGAAAAAATAGGAGCCAAAAAGCACTAGAGAGGAAGGAAAGATTAGTCATAAGGAAGTAGATAACTGGTGAGGGAAAGAAGAAAGGGGACCTTAGGTATAGATTTGCTGTTAGTACTAATTAGCAACAGAAAGAAAGGAAAAATGAGCGTGAGAAGAGAAAAGGTCATTATAATGGAAGAGTGTGTTCTGCACCATGATTGGTTTGGGGGAAGGATTTTGCAAAGGCCAGTAGATTTTAGTTGAGAAAGAACAGAACATTAGGGGGAAAGTGGAGAACAGAGAAGACAGAAATCAAGGAAGATATTTTTCATACTAACTTCTGTAAGAATGTTTTTTGTTCAAAGTAATATTCAGAATGAATGACTTTGTCTATCCATAATGACAAATGTTTAGGCCTCTTACGGATTATAAACTCCCTGAGAGCAAAGACCTTAACAAACCTTTTAATCAGCATGAAACATAACTACATTCACCTTGTGGGAGACTGGGTAACACAACATATTTGTTATGGGAACCTAGAGTGTGTAGCAGCAGGAAAGGGTTGATGGCTGTCAGTAAGTAAAGCAATAAATAAAAATCAGTGGCTTCTTTAATAGAACAGCAGGATGCTGTAGCCATTAATGCTTAAATTGGTTTAATTAAAGTGAACTGTAACTTTTATATTGTCTCTTTTGTACCTTTTTAATATAATCCATGTGAAAAGTAATATAAAAACCAAATCTGTCACCATTCAATGAAAATTCAAATCATGAAGAAACAACTGTGGTGATTTCATGTAACATGAATTTAAATTTGGTCATGCTTACAAGCAGAAAAACACTCTGCTTTAAAATCTAGAGATATTGGGGAAAATTGCATTTTCATTAAATAACATAGGTACATATTTATTTGTGTAAGGAGCTTTGTATGGGTAGTTAAGCAACTAAAATAACCAAAAGACATTGGAGTCAGCTCAACAGTAGTCATTTGATAAACATCACAGGCCAATAGTGAAGATCACCTTATCAGGAAGAAAAATAACGGAACTGTGGTTTCGAGGAAGGAAATTGCACCATTAAGAAGTAGGTGTAAGCCATGAAAGTATAGTGGCTGGACAGAAATATGGAAAAAATATTTTGATACATATGCGTACATGATGAGAGACAGATAAACAAAGTGATACTGAGCCACAGGCATCCTAGAATCCATGCAAAGCAGACACCTTTGCTCTAAATAAGTCCTGTTTTCACCCAATGCATAAAAATCCACAGAACTTTCTCTGATTGAGCAGTGCCGTTATTAGGAAGCTTTTCTAACTTTAAGCTAAAAGTACTGCCTGCATAAATCTTCACTTCAGTTATTCCTTCTAATAGTTCATATAATAAAATAATTGTATTAGCTAAACAGCAGAAAATTATAATTTTGATGAGAGTATTCATATTTCACTGATCTCTTTTCCCAACAAATTATCCCTAGTTTGCTTTCATCTTTCACCAGAGGATTTAGCAGGACTTAGTTTGAATTATTTTTCTCAAGATAAATTCCTTTCAGTAAACACCCTTGTTTTTGTTTACTATGGAAGCAAAAAGAAAAATACTTTAAATTTTACTTCCTGAGACGGTTCAGGCATCTCTCCTTAACTGATGGTGGAGCAGCGCTCTGGGTGGGGGTTTGGCAAATGGGTGAATAGAAAAGCAGCATAGTTTTCAGTTGTTTCACTTTGGGATTTTGATAATTTCAATGTACAAAATATAATCAGTATTTTCTGCTATATTTGTTTTGTTGATCTATATTTTATATATTTATATGCTTTATTTCTTACCATATCAGGAATTAACAGTACCTATATTGATGGATTCACATACCTGGATCTACTTCATTGTACCATAAAATTAAATGACCTCTAAGAAATTTGTGAGAAAATTCATAAGCAAAATGGTATGCTTATAAGGTATCCATAAATAATTAGAATAATGCTCTTGTGACAAAGAAAACAAAGTAACTTTGTTTAACATGTAAATCAGAGAAATTGACAAACTAGGAACAGTATGAAATATTCAAAGGAGAGTCAGCCCAGCGTAATTATTTTGCAGCATTCTGTTAAAAAGTTGCTTTTAATGACTTCACTCAATCATCCTGTCACTTCTGCTGAGTGACCTTGGGCAAGTACTTAGCCTCTTTGGGTCTCCTTGTCTCTGAAATTAGAAAGCTAAGTTTGACAAACTTCTTTTACTGTCCCCTAAGTGTCTGCGTGTTATGGTCTAAAAATGTACTGATAGTTTTTATATGAAAAACTCAGCAAGTGGTAATAAATACATACTTGGTATTCCACAAAGACATAGGAATGACTATTAAGAATAACAAAATTATTTATTGTCCACTTTTGCTACACCTTAGGAAGCGATATAGCATGGTGGTGAAGAATATGGATTTTAGAGCTACACTACCTGGATCCATGCCCTGGCTCCGACGCTTGCTGTCTGACCTCATGCAAAGAACATGAGCCCTTTGTGACTCAGCGTCCTCACACAGCTTTTGTGAGGGTAAACGGGTTGAACATGCCAAGAGCATAGAGCATGCTGGTGACAGAGTGAGAACTATAAAGACAGAAGTGGTTATGGTATATTCATTAGTTGTTATAATTTCCTCTGTAGTCACCTAATAAAGAGTAAAAAAATTTTTCCCACCAAGTACTCTCACATTCATACGGTGGTTTGCACTCGTTACTTTGACATGCATTGTTTTAGCAGGGCTGGTTTAGATACAAGGCACTTTATATTTAACCAAGCGTGTCTCATTAAAATATGCCTATTCATTTCAGATAGAAAGAGGAAGACTAGAGCACCTCCCATAAGACCCAGTTTACAGTAAACTGCAGCTTTAAACAAGGGGGAGGCCCCACGGTCCAGATCTGGAAGAAGGCACTTCACCCTCCCCAACCACCGCTGCTCACCCATGCGCCTGCCAGTGAACGTCCTCATCGCAGCCGCACCTGCCTCGAGGAGTTTACGGTCTGTAGAGAGGCAGAATTTATTGCCTGCGCTTATGTCCTAAGACAAAATGTAAAAAATTCCATAAGAAAGAACTATATCATACCACACACAGAGGTCATAAAAGAGGGCTTCAGAAATGGCCCATAAGAGAGGTGGCATTGGAGTAGGGCAAGGCAGGGTGGGTAGGACAGACGGACATAAACGTTCCAGGCAGAAGGAAGAGTGTAAGGGAAGTCAGACAATCAGACGGCATCCAATTTTCATGTGTGACATTCAAGTAGATTCACAAATAAATTTTCCTTGATAACAGAAACGTTTAAACATAACTATAATTAATGTGTTTTAATTTTTTCTCAGAATATTAACTCGCATTACATTTTAATAGAATTACTTCATTTAAGTGCTAATTAATACAGAGAGAGAGAAAAAACATGAAACAAAATCCTTTGGGTTAGACCTTTTCCAGTTTAAGAAGAATTTATATCCTTGAGTTAATGGTCTCATTAAAAAAATACATTTTCAGCAAGAGTCAAGAAAGCTCTATATTATAGGTTGAAGTAAAGGAGAGATTAAACACAGAGAAGACTTTAAATAATTTTAAAATCATTTTCTAACTACGTAATGCTGTACACTATTTTATAGTAGTATGCAATTACTTTTAGAAAAGTAACTTAATCAGTTTTGTTTCATGCTTAAACCCTTTTGTTACTAGAAGAATAAGAATTAATGTGAGTATGCCTTCAATTCAAAGTTTTCTTTTTAGGATGTTCTCTTCTAAGCTATCTAATAAAGCATAGCATCTGGAAAAAATATTAGTAAAGTGTTTCAAAATGTTTTTTACGGAAGGAAAGGAGTTGGAGAGAGAATGGAGGGGGGAGAAGGGCGATTTTATATTAACTTAGTGATTTTGTATCAAGAACAAAAATATTCTCCTTGAAAGATTACCTGCTCCAGTGGTTTTTAATGGATATTTTTTAAAAAAACAAAGAAGCTGGTGGCATTTTTCTCAATAAAATCCACAGCCAGAGAAAAACATATCTTTTCCCATGGAAATGAGCAATTTCATGAACCTTCTAGAGAGCATATGGTCACCACTAATCTAGTAGCTTAATCCCCTCCTTTGGGTCTCATGCTGTTTCAGGTTATCTCTCCTTTGCCTCCAGGCAGGACTACAACAACTAAGCCATGGAAGACGGATGGCTTTCAAGCCTGGTCAAGATTTCTAGGGAAGTCATTTCCACAGCCTCTCAACATTGATCAAAATAATCAGCCCCAGAATTCAGGAGAATAGCAAAATATCCCAAGTAGGCAAAGGTGTTTCATACACTTTTCGTTTTGATTCCATGTCTGACAGTGATTTCATTCCTTTTCTAGTAAGACATATATGTGTTTGAAATAGTTTAAAATACATAGCAGCTGATTTGATTCCAAAGAACCTACTAAATCTCTATTTTGAAATACAATTTTATCTTTCTTGCTGCAAATGTAAAATCTAGTTGGTAAGTATATACAAATGAAATAATTGGCATTTTACACAGGCTCTTGACAGATACAGAACCTAAGCTTTCTTTTGTTGTTGAATGTCTTTTTTGTTATAATCTCTCGAAGCCTTAAAGTCATCATGAGTATTTTTCTCCCAATCCATTCAAAGCTCAAAACTTTTGAAAGTTTTATTTTCTAAACAATGTGAAATTTTACAAAGAAGTAAAATATGGAAATATCCAAGCTGCTTACCTGACTTAAAACTTCCTGTCATTTTGCTCTATCACATTGGGTTTGATGACTAGTATTTTTCTCCGTAATTCCGTGAACATCAACAACTTCTCCCTGTGCTCCAACACACACACTCAACCCCGGCTTTCCTAGGCACAAACCATCCACATCAACATGCCCAGACTAAGACATCAGTGAGTCTCACTAAAAATGACTCATGCAGCCCGGCCGGGCGTGGCTCAGCGGTTGAGCATCGACCTAGGATCCAGGCGATCGGGGTTCGATTCCCGGTCAGGGCACATGCCCGGGTTGCGGGCTCGATCCCCAGTCAGGAGCATGCAGCCGGCAGCCAAAAAGTGACACTCTCATCATTGATGTTTCTCTCTCTCTCTCTCCCTCTCTCTGAAATCAGAAAGATGTTAAAAAAAAAAAAAAAAAAAGACTCATGCAGGATGATGCCTCCTTTTATCCAGAGTGAAAACAGCAATAGCAGGCTTTGTCAAACTATAACTAACTTACTATGTATTATTAACACAGTTCAAAAAGCGAAAATTATTATAATGCATTAACTCACTTGTTCCAAAGACATACAATGAACTAAGTATCATTATCCTTAAATTGAAAATTTAAAAAAACACTTAAGATGAACAGGAATAACATTTGTTAACAATTATTTGGCTCTTAGTATGTTCTAGGCATTATTCTAAACACAATTCTTTTTCCTCTTTATATTATATAGAAAGATGACAGTCAATTAAATAATAGATTAGTAACGGACAAATATTTTCAAAGTAGTATTTGGTTTTTGTGACATCGTTAAAAATTCCCTTTAATTTCAGGACACTCAGAAGCAAATTTCATTGTTGTTATAATCTGTTGTGTGAACAATGCTCTATGAAAAATGCAGTCCACAATATTGATTCACATTTAGAACTATTACTCAATTATTAATAGAATTTTAATATATTGAAATGTCTAAACAATAAAAGAAGGCTAATTTTGGTGGTAAACAAATCCTGATTCAAGATGGCTTCTGAGGAAAAGATTATAATAGATAAAGATTAAAGGAAACCTTTGGATGCAGTGGATATATTTATGGCATAAATTGTGTTCTTGGTTTCATAAATATATACTTCTCTCCAAACTCATCTAGTTGTATTTACAACAAATAGCTTTTTGTGTATCTATCAGACCTCAATAAAGTGTTTTTTAAAAATATCTACTGAAGATTCTCAAACTCTGCACCTAACTATATAACTACATTATCTCTGAATAATATATGTATATTATACTCACACACCCCTACCCATGTGGGGTTACCAAGTTATATATTATGATAAATACGATTAAACTAATGGACCTGGCAAAGCATGGCTGTCTCCAGTTCAATTTCAGAGTAATATTATTTCATTACAGTTTAGTAAATTCTTACCAATTATATTTACTAATGCTTTCCCTCTGGTAACCACCCTACTGTTATCTGTGTCTGCCTTATTTGTTGCTTTCACTTTTATACCCAATTGGGAAACATTTTTAAAGTGATTTTATGTAGGCATTTTTCCTCCCCAAAATATCTTAGCAGAATAAAAGAGAAACTCCTTTTATCTAAGCTTTGATTAAGCAATGGAAACTAACCATATATTGAAGAAAAATGTTTTTTCTCTTGTTTGTCCCTGCCAAGAATTCTATATTAAATATAAATGCCTCGCTCTAGGGAGGGATAGATTTCCCCTGAATATGGTGCATTTTCTCCCTTGGAAATTGTTTTGAGACTCTTTAAGATAAAGAAATCTATATATGAGTTATTATTACTGGTTACTGTCTTGGTTCCTTGATTCCTGTGTTGACTATTTCCCGAAGGTAACTCTCATGAAAACTTACTGCCCCACTGCGGGGCTTCTCTGTGTTTGCTTCAGCTGTACTCACGCGGAAATACGAGGAAAAGCCTGGTGGTTTTTTGATTGATTTAGGGAGCAGGTGGAAAATTCTGTAACCTGACTTTTTCCTGCAAGTCTTCTCTTTCAAGTCCCTTAATCTGATATAAAGAACATGGTAGTCTGTAATCACACTCTAATCTCTGCTGGTCTAAATCCAAATAATTTCCTTTCGCACCCCGCTTGGTTGAGACTTAAATCCCGTATTATTCAGTGATCCTATTTTAAACTCCGCTTGGGAAAGCTGTGGTGACTTTTGATGCTAATCCCATTCAGTCCACTGACCAAGGACTTGAAGGGGTAATAAATAGCCAGCCACATAACACGAAAAAAGAGGAATGCTAAGTTAAAATGTTCAACACAGAAGATAATAAAAATAGTCTTTCTATTAAAACTCGACTATATTTCTTCTGATGAGCTATCTATTTATTGCATCAGAAAGAGCTAGTTAAACCCTTTAGTCACAGTTTTTCATTGCCTAGTTCATAGCTACAGGATGAGAGAATAAGCGTTTGATTTTACATTCAAGGCAACAGCACTGGTGAGTCCTCAGACCCTTCAAATGAAAATGGAACCTGATCATATTTCGTATTCCAATTTTAAATAAACATGTTAATATATCTCTTAGGTTAATCTTTCTTGGCTTTCTGTTTGTAAGTTAAAAGTAGCCAAAAATAAATATAATTTTTAAAAAAGAGTCAGCAGAGAAAGCTCAGGGCTGCGTGTCAGGACCCCTGGCTTCTATGTTAGAGATTCCCTCATGGTCAAGTACATAAAGTTCAGATTCTAAAGCAATTTTTAATAAAAAGGACTTTAGATAAATGATTACACAGCCATTTTAGTATTTAGAAGGCTATAAAATTGTGGAGAAAGGCAGTCTCATATACACAATCTTTCCACCTCCTCTTGGCTGCAAAAGAATGGACTTGAGCCCAGAAAACTTCCTTACCAAGAGCTAAAGAGCCCTGGCAGCCTGTGCCGGGCTTATCGCCTTCTGTGGGAACATCTTTCTGCGTTGCAGACTCAATGTGTGTCCTTTGTTCTGTTAACTGTATGTATCACATGGGACCCGGCCAAGCCCCCGGCACTGTGAGGAGGGGACGGAATCCTTCTGCTGTAGCACAGGGGTGGATGCAGGCCCGTGGCCTCTGTCGGCTGCCAGGGGACTGCTCTGGCCCTGGGGGACTGGCACCCAGGCCAGAAGCTGATCTTGCTGTGCTTGAGCAAAGCATTGTTCCATCCAGGGCTGGATTGTGTTGTGTTTCCCTTGCACGCTCTGACACCAAGGGACAGTGACAGAAGTGTTTGGACTTTGATTCCTGGTGCCAGGCAACCGATGCCACATGCTCAACAGAAATTTATCATAAAATAATGCCTTTATGAATTAATACGGCAACAGTAAATTTAGTTAATACAATCCTGGCCACATCCCTTCTTTCCATGAGAGTGGAGATAAATGACCAACATTATTTCCTTTTGTTCTGCCGTTGCACATGCTGGTCCTTCCACATGGTAGGACCTCCCCTTCCTTACTGCCTGCTTTCGGTCTCTCGTTCTGTCAGCCCCAGATCTTAGTAAGTCCTAACTTTCCCTTCCCAGGGAGAGAGCCTTTGCCATTCTGTGCTCCTTCTGAACCTTACACTTCATTTTGCCGTAGTATTAATCACACTACCTTGTAACTGTGTAAGGACTTACAAATTCACCTTTTCTATTTCAATATGAACTTCCTGAGGACAGGATTCATTGCTTAGAATACTTATGGCACAAATGTGTATGTTTAAGGTACTGTTTGGAAAGTGTTTGCCGATGAAGGACTACACAGCCTCACATTTGTTCTCTTCTTGGCTCTTCTCTTAAAGTTTATAAATTCTTATATCATGCTGTCATGACAGGAATCATTAAATATTAGGTTAAAGTTATGTCAGAAAAAAGTGTCTTTTTAACATGTATTGCGTAGTGCTTATGCGGCCAGGTCTGTAAACTGAAAGAACAGTCTGAACCCTGCTCTCCTCTCTCTCGAGCTATGTGGCATTAAGGAGACTTCTGGCTTCTTTTCAACTCCTGGTTCCCATCTTACATTTGGATACCATTATTATCCATTTCTAATATTCACACTTATCAGATCCTGATACATAGCTAATAAACCACCCATATAATACTTTATCTTTTTACATTTAGGAATACATTAATGGTTTCTATCATTGACAAGTAAAATTTATGTGACTGGATTCCATTTAAGTCATCAAATTAAAACCTGGGTATCAGTAGAGTTAAACTTGCATTTTCTGACTTCTGGTTCTCACTACATCCCCACCCCACCAACTGATTTTAACTAAAAATCTGGAGAGAATATAAACAACTACAGGAGGACTCTTTAAAGTAAACAGTAGCAGACAGACTGGGTGAAAAGTCAAAACTTGAACAATGACTGGGAGGGTTGTCAGTTTCCCATTGTTTCTTCCCTCCATCCTTCCCTCCCTCAACTGGCTTTGACCTGAGCGTGGTCTGACTCACAGAACTGCACAGTGGGTAGAAAATAAAATATCTTACGGAACCCCTATCCAGAAGACTAGAAAAGGGGACTTTAAGAATCCAGGGGTGAGAGAAAAATCCTTTTTTCTTCCCTCAACCCTGCCTCAGTCATGGAGCTGCACTGCTATGGGTTCCTAAACCCCTGAAGAGAGAAAAACTGTCTTGAGCTAGAGGGACCCCTGTGTTCTAGGCCATATGTAAGGAACCGTGTGATGGCACAGGGGCTAACAGTCTGGGAGAAACTACTTTTTCCATGCAGAGGAACTGGAAATTGTGGAGGAAATGTTGAAGAAATAAGAGAGAAGCAAATTCCCTTATTCTGTGTATGATAGCCCAGTACAGGGGCGTGAGCTCGTCCCCAAGATTAACACCTAATAAGACAAAAAAAGGATTTGAGAACTGAACTTGGATATAAACTACCAACCAAATACAGTTGACTCTTGAACAACATGGGGATTAGGGGAACCAACCCCTCACACAGTAAAACAATCTCTGTATAACTTAAGCTGGCCCTCTGCAAATGTAAATACCCAGATTGCAAATGTGTAGTTTAGTCCCAGGTGAACTCCTGAGTGACTCATGGGGACACAAATACATAGCAGAGTTTACAGGTGCAGTGACACTGAAATTACAGCCCATGGAAGGTGAAACAGAATTTGTCTTCTGAACCTAGCCATGCTGATTTCTTTCCAAAAAAACAACATAACAAACATTCTCCAGAGGATTTGACTAGGGCCCAGAATCCCCCAATATAATATTCAAAATGTCTGGAGTACAGAATAACAATATACCAGAGGAGGAAGAAAAAGAAAAAAACTAATCAAGTGAAAAGACAAGAAAATGTCAACCTACAATTACCATGACAATGAGATTATCACAGGAAGACTTTATAGGAACTTTTAAGACATAATTCATGAAGTAAATACTCTTGAATGGAAATAAATTAATAGCAAAAAGAAAATAGAAAAGATTGAAATGGAAATTTTAGAAATTAAGTAGGGTATGTAATAGCTAATTTTTTAAAATGCTAGATGGTCACAATAGAAGAATAGGGATGATTGAAGAAAGAATTAGTGAAACTGTAGAGCAGTAAAAATGTTCTAATATAAATAGTAGAAAGAAAAAGATAGAAAAATCAATAAATTACCCCCTACACCCCTATGTAGTATTATGCTGGAAGTCCTCGACAGTACAGCAAGACACTATGAAGAAATTAACAAAATAGAGGTTGGAAAGGGGAAATAAAACAATCTCTATTTACAGACAATTTATAATTGCTCTTATAACTGATAGGTGAATTTAGCAAGAATGAATGATACAAAAAACAGTTGTTCTCCTAAATAGGAGTACTGAAGACTTAGAAATCAAAAATTTTGAAAGTCCTTTATAAGAGCATACACAAAGTGCTCAGTTATAATTCTAACACAACATGGCCTGAATCTGTCTGCCAAAAACTTCAAAACAGACCTAAAAAACTGAGAAATATATTAAGTTCATAATTGAAAGATTTAATAGTATATCAACACTCCTCGAATTGACCTATACATCATTGTGATCCAAATCAAAATCCCAATAGAATAATTTTATAAGTATTAAAAAAGATTCTAAAATTTATATGGCAAATAATGAGTTGATGCTTTTACACTATCAATATCAAGACTTACTATAAAGCTACAGTAATCAAGACAGCATGGTACTGTCAAAAGAATGCACATATAGATCAACAGAGCAGAATGGTGAGATCAGAAATAGACCCAACATAATATTGATAGATTGATTTTCAGCAACGGTAAAATAGAAATTTATGGTAAAAGCATAGTTTTTTCAACAAATGTTGCTGAAAAACTTAGACACCCATGTACAAACAATTTACTCATATCTCATGCTTTCTACAGATATTAACTCAAAGTAGACCATAGATGTACCAGAGTCTCTTCTTTGCTGCAGGGAATATGTTCCAAGACCCCTCCCCCATTGGATGCCTGAAACTGGATAGTACCAAATCCTAAATATAGTATGTTTTCTTCTTACACATACATACTTATGATAAAGTTTAATTTATAAATTAGGCACACACTGTAAGAGCTTAGCAACAACTAATAAGAAAATAGAACAATGATAACAACATACTATAATAAGAGTTATTAAGTCCCTCTCTCAAAACATCTCATTGTACTCAGCTTCACACTTAAGTGAAGCATTTTACAGCTTCTCTTTGGCATATCTGAATTGCCAGCATCAGTACTCCTGCACTTTGGGGTCATCATTAAGTAAAGTAGGGTTACTTAAATACAGCGCTGCGAAACTTGACAGCCAATATAACTGAGGCAGGTTCTACTAAGCGGCCAGTGACTAAGGGGGGTTGTGGGGATACCATATAAAGCTAGACAAAGTGATGATTCATGTACTGAGTGGTACAAACTGGGAGGGGGAGAGATTTCATCATGCTACTCAGAAGTGTGTGCAATTTAAAACATATTGTTTATTTCTAGAATTTTCCATTTAATATTTTCAGGCTGCAGGTGACTGAGTGTATCTGAATCCACAGATAAGGGGGGACCACTGTAAATGGAAAACCTAAAACTTTTAAGAGTAAACATAGGAGAAAGTGATTGTGGCCCTGATTTAGGCAAAATGTTCTTAGGTATGACACTAAAGTGCAATCCTTCTAAAATACTGATAAATTAAGGTTCATCAAAACAAATGAATAAAACAACAACAACAATAATAATATCAATCTAACAGTAAAATATGGGTGAAGTTGCAGAGCAAATAAAACTCACTCATTATTACTGGGAGTTCAGTGGTTTCTCAAAAAGTTAAACCTAAGCCAATGGTAGGACCAGTAATCTCTGAGCACAGGTATCTACCCAAGGAAAGTGATAACCTGCTTGTGAACATTTATAGCAGTTTTAGTTTTAATTGTAAAAAAACTAAATACACTCCAGTTTTTCAACTGGTGAAAAAAATAAACTGGGGCACATCGATATGATGAAGCACTACTTAAAATAAAAGAATGAACTACCCATACATGCAGCGATGTGGCCAAACCACAAAGTACAAGTGAAATACGCTCGACTAAAAAGACTACAAACCGTCTGAGTCCAGTTTTATGCCACCCTGGAAAAGGCATCATTATAAAAATGGAGAACAACAGCTCTATGGTGCTTAGAGATTAAGAATATGGGGAGTGACTGACTAAAAAGAAACAACAGGAGAAAATATTTTGAGTGAATGGAACAGCTTTGTATCTTCATTATGGTGGTGGCTAAATGACCCTGCATTCATCAGAACTCATACAGCTCTACACAGAAATGAGTCAATAGGTAAATATTTAAAATTGTATTTTTTAACTATAGTTTCTGCTCTGTCTAGCTTTCTACCGGTACCCTTTTTCATTTATTCATTGAAAAGCAGGGATTACAGGTTACAATTTGCCAAAGACATTTAAACAACAAAAGAAAGATATTTTGTCTTTATGAATCTTACTTTATAGTGGGAAAACAGACAGTGAACATGATTATTGAACACATTATCGAAAATGTTATTTGGTGATAAGATTTAGGAGAAAAATAAAGCAGGGGAAGCAATTAATAAGTGTTAGAGTAGTTATATTATTACATTTAATTATCAGGGAAGATCTCACTGGCCAGAGAAAGCCTCACTGACCAGGCAATATTTTAATTAATACTGAATCATCATGCCTTATGTAGATAACTATGGAATGGTGAGAAAAAGATGTGTTTATATGTATCATCCACATAACAATGTAGAAAAATTCGAGCAAGGGTAACAAATATCCTACCTAACTTTTATCCATAGACTTTCCATTATCTTTTTAAGAATCAACCTAAAAATATCTTTACTATTCATGGCCACACTTTGTGCTAAATTGCTCTGAAAATCCTCAAATGGTCGCATCTCCTGTTATTAGGAAGCAGTGGTGTAGAAAGAAACAAGGTGTTTCAATAAAATGTACGGACAGTTTGATTGCTGATATGACATTTACAAGTATGGGAAATACTGTAATATTTTTATATTATTGCATGATAATTCTGGTAGCACTAGCGATATTAGACAGTCATACTAAATATATATGGGTAAGAAAAAGCATAAATTCAAAATGGCAGAATCAGGTCTTATTTTGAAGCAGCATAAGTTTTATTTAAAGTGTTACTGAAAAATGGAAGATATTATCAAGGCACAAAGGCAATGAAAACATGAATCCCAACTGAAACGCAATATGAGAACACATATGAAGTAATATTTCTTAAGTAAATACAATTTGATGGTGATAATTTCAAGCAGCTTTTTATATAAGCTGTAGATAATATTTTAATGCTCTATCATAATGATTTCCATGACCAATAAAGTATGTTATTAAATGTTCGTGCATCTTACTGAAATGCTAAAAATGGTCTTTATATATGAGTTTCAAAACTTCAAAGCCTTTTGGCTTGTGTATTGTAGCATTACAGGAAATTTAGACAGGATAGATCTCTTTATAAAGTACTTGTATCTCTTCTGATTTTCAATCTTATAAAAATAATTCCATTAAGAATATATCCTATAAATTTATGTCCTTAATATTAAAGTGTGAAAACAGTTCATTCCCCCCCCCTTTAAAAAAATAGAGGCTTCTCTTTACAGAAGAGTAATATTGGACTGAACCTTGGGTCATAACAGCAGTTAAGTAATAAGCACTTCACACTTCAACTGCCCTAAGAATGCTTCTGGCTTTTCCATTTCTATTCTGCTGTAACTTTGCCTTGTTTTAATATTTTCTCTTTTTTTATGAAGATACATGTAATCTTTTAAAATCTGTGCCTGTTTGTTCGTAAATAGAGGACCATAAACTCTTTTCTACTGCTATTTCCTTTTAAAACTCTTACTGATAATTCTAGGATAATTTTTTTTCCTTTTTCTCTACCCCTTTACTAATAAAACATTAAAATGAAAGAGTCTGAAGTAAAAAGTTTTTACACAGCAAAAGAAACCATCCTCAAAGTGCAAAAGGAACCCAGGGTATGGGAGAACATATTTGTCAATGATGCATCTGATAAGGGGTTAATATCCAAAATTTATAAGGAGCTCATACAACTTAACAAAAGGAAGACAAACAACCCAATTAAAAAATGGGCAAAGGACCTGAACAGACACTTCTCCAAAGAGGACATACAGATGGCCAAGGGACATATGAAAAAGTGCTCAATGTCTCTAATCATCAGAGAGATGCAAATTAAAATGACAATAAAGTATCACCTCACACCTGTCAGAATGGCTCCATCAACAAGTCAACAAACAGCAAGTGCTGGCGAGGGTGTGGAGAAAGGGAGCCCTGTACACTGCTGGTGGGAATGCAGACTGGGGCAGCCACTATGGAAAACAGTATGGAGTTTCCTTAAAAAATTTAAAATGGAACTGCTATTTGACCCAGTGATCCCACTTCTAGGAATATATCCTAAGGAACCCGAAACACCAGTCACAAAGAACTTATGCACCCCTACGTTCATAGCAGCACAATATACAATAGCTAAGATCTGGAAACAGCCCAAGTGCCCATCAGTAGATGAGTGGATAAAAAGCTGCGGCACATTTACACCATGAAGGATCTCTAACCCTTTGAGATAGCATAATATTCTCCAGGCCCATCCATACTGAGTGAAATAAGCCAGTCAGAGAAAGACAAGTATCACATGATCTCACTTATATGTGGAATCTAAGGAACAAAATAAATTCACTAACAAGACAGGACCACAGGCATGGAGGCATGAAACATACTGACAGATCTCAGAGGGAAGGAAGGTGGGAAGAGATTAACCAAAGAATGTATGTGCATATATGCACAACCCAAGGACATGGACAATGGTGGGGAGAGGGACTGGGGAGGGGGAAGGAACGGGGTGGAATGGGTCATTGGGGAGAAAAAGGAACATCTGTAATATTTTAAACAAAAATAAAAAATAAGGCACACTGAAAGAGATTCTACCAGACTCCACCAGCAAATAATTCTTGCTCTGGTGTTCATGGCAAGAGTTCTACACTTGACTTTATTATTTATTACATATAAATTTACCAAAGTGTATGTATATCAGATAAGTAGAAAGGTAAAATAATTGGGCAGCCAGTAGGTTTTTTTGATCAAAATAACAAGCAAATCAGATCAACTAGTGTTAATTTATTGATCTATTATAATGAGTTAAAATATGACCACAATTACTTATTAAGTTTGATTCATATGCACAGACTGAATTTGCCTTAATTCAATAATTATTTATTGAGCACAACTCTTATTTATGTGTACATATCAAATATTTCCTACATTCATTTTTCAGGAATATTGTCATAACTTTAACCAGTTAATAGAATAAAAATTAGGGCAACAAATCTTTCTGTATTTAAATCAGGCTACACTCGTATTTGAGTATGCTTGGTAAAATAATTAGTTGAATTTTTACATCTCATTACTGTAAACTCCAATTTTTAAAATTGACTTTTCTACATAAAGTTCATGTTATGAACAAACACACCAGTTAAATTCCCCCTACATATGTTTTGCATCTTTTTAATGCTGTTTGCTTTATTAAAGTCTGCACTCACTTTCACTGCAGCCATTACTCTGTTGCTACTTAACAGAGATGTTGCTCTTATTAACTGTATGTTTTTCTTTGAGAAAATGTATACACACACACACACACACATACACACACAAATGTAAACTTAAACATTATGCCCCAGTATTAGCACTTAACAACAACAAAACTTAAATGCCTTTAATAAAAAATTATTTGGTATCTCAAGAGCATTAAGGATAATAAAACACTTTTTACTATGCTAAAAGAATCACAAAAGAATTAAGAAATTAGGTGACTGAATTTTGTATGGAGATTTCAATTTAAGTCTCATTTTAATTATTAATTACCTATAATATTAAGCAAGTTATACCCTGGCTGAGCTCCTTTATTTTTAAAACGAATATTTTGAGTGGAAAAAAAAGTTACTTAAAATTAGTTTGGGAATAACTGCCTAGTTATTTGTGACAAAATAAACCTGGACACCAAACTTACTCCTCAAGCTAAAATAAATTCCATATGCTTAAAGTTTAAATATACATAAAAAACAAAACATAAAGGAACTAACATTAAAACTGATTTTATTTTGGTTATTTTACAATTGGGAAAATCTTTTATAATCATAAGAGAACTAAAAAGCTGCAGAGACATGTAAGTATTAATATAATATAAACACTTCTAAAACACAAATAAATTGGCTAAAATGTACAGAAAAAAGTATGAGATAAAAGGCTAATGTCCTTAATGTGCTAAAACTCTTATAATCAATACAAGTTTTCAAACTCAAAAAAAAAAATGAGCCGAAGATTAACAGAAGTTTAGAGAGGAAAAGAGAGAAATATTTTAAAAACATTTTAAAAGATGCTTTTCTGACTCCTGAATAGGAATCACTTGGCAAAAATCTTGCCCACTGAAAGTATTTGAAAATTGAAGAGAAAATTATTATATAATTATAACTTTGTTCATAAGAAAGAAGAAGAGAAGTGGGAAAAGAGGAGGAACCAGGAGGGAGAATTAAAGCAGTGTAGAATGGTAAGAAAGGTAGCAGATGCTGCTGTTACCCAGAGAATCACATTCATCTATGTAAACTGGATTATTGGTTTTTAACTTCACACGGATGGATGAATAGGTCATAGATCTCTGCAAGGTCAGGAATAGAAACGTGTCCAACCCTTAAAGAGCTTCCAAGTCAGTGAACGGCTGGATGAGAAAGAAAATACACCCACAGGGGAAGGCAGATACCAAGAAACCTTGTAATTTTTTTTAAAATTGTAGACACTATTAACGATTCCCTCATTTCCCCTCCTTCGCCCACTTTCACCCCGCCCCACCCCTTCCCTCCGGCCATGGCCACACTGTTGTCTGCATCTATGGGTTATTCATATATGTTCTTTGGCTAATCCCATCACCTTTTTTCATCCAGTCCCCCCTCCCTGACATCTGTCAGTCTGTTCCATGCATCCATGCCTCTGTCAGCATTTTTATTCCTTAGGTTCCATCTATAAGTGAGGTCATCTGGTTCTGTCTTTCTCTGACTGGCTTGTTTCGCTTAGCATAATAAGGAACCTTGTATCTTTTTGTTGGGAATTTGAAGATCTGTGACTGTCAATGCTACTCACAGATGGGGGAATAAATCCTTATAATAATTTACAACTGTCTGGAAATTCTTGAGCAAGGAAATCAATGTAAATGGATGATTTGCTGGACAAAATGTAATTTTCCACTACTTACTCAAAAAGTAATAAAAAATCTCAATAGTCACATGCCATTAAGAAAATCGAATGAGTAAAAATTTTTCACCTTTCCTTTTCTACCTTCCACATCATACATTTCCAAAATGTCTGGGTCCATCCATTTTCTAAGAAAGTATTTTAAAGTCTTTTAGAAATAGCTATTAGTCTTATTCAAAATGATATTAGAAGAAAAAAGGAAATATACCCAAGTAACTATAACTTTGATATCAAAAGTAGGTAAGGACATAGAAAAATTACAGCTGAACTTTCACTTAAAATATAAATGTAGAAGTTCAAAAAATAACATTTTAAATAATATATTAGCAAATTATTACTAAGTCAAAATAATTTGAGAAACATAAGATTTTAAAGATTATAAAGATTTGAAAATCTCTAAGAGAAAAAAGAATATTATCTCAACAGATGAAGGAACACTATTTCATAATACTCAACACTACTTTATTAAAAAAAAAAAAAAAAAAAAAATTAAAGTTACTGTGGTGGGATGAAAATGGCCCCAAAGATATCTATGTGCTAACCTCTGAAACCAAAGAATGTTATTTTATGGCATAAAGGATCTTCGTTTGGGGGGAGGACCCTGGACTCTCCAGGTGGGCCGCAGATGTGACCACAGGGTCTTTGTAAGCGAGAGGCAGAGGGATGCTTTCCTGCAGGAGAAGGTGGCAGGGTGACGGAAGCGGAGGTCGTTGCAATGGGCTCTGCAGATGAAGGGCCCCAGCCAAGGCATTCAGGCAATCACAAAGGCGGAAAAAGGCAAGGGATTCTCCCCTCCGGGTCTCCAGAAGGCGCCAGTGGCCATCACCTTGACTTGAGCACAGTGACACTGATTTTCGACCTCTGGCCTCCACAACTGTGAGGCGATAAATTCATATTCTTTTAAACCACTAAGTTTATGTTAAATTGCTATTCAGCAATAGGAAATCGATACAGTGATATGTGATGCTTTGTGTATGATGCCATGAGCATTTAAGAAAAAATAGATTCATCAGCGAAGCTTCTGAGACAATTGGCTGTCTGTACAGGAAAGATGAAGTTAGATTTCCTACTTTATCTGTTTGCAGAAAAATATGGAAGATTTATTTTTCTGAAAACTAAATGTGTACTACAAACACATGGAACTTATAGACGAATATAAAACAATACCTTTATGTACTAGTGTAAGAAAATACTGGTTTTTTTAAAGGATACACTGTAAAGAAAAAATTATTAATTTTGCACCCAAAGTGGTATCACTAATAAAGGTTTATTTATTTATAAACAGTGTGTCAGTATCCAGTATATATGTATAACCAATAAGGAAAAGGGAACAATTGGTGGGGAGAGACATAAACAGGCCCTGAAAATGGGAGGTACCCAAATGGCCAATACAAAGTTGGAAGATTCTAGATCTTACTGTTAATCAGGCAAATGTGTAGTAGAATAATTATAATTACGTACAATTTCACTCTCATCAATTTGGTCCAATTCGAAGAAGAAGGGTTATTGAAGGTGCAGAGAAGCAGACATTCTGGAGGGGTGTAAATGATACAATCGTCTTGAAGAATTTAATACTAGTATAATTTTAAACACACACACACACGCGCGCACAAGCACCCTATACATCCTATGGTTTGGCAATATCTCTTACTTGTGGCAACTGCACATACAATTGAGGACACTTTACCTTTCCTGACATCATGAATGGACCTGGAGCGTGTTATGCTGAGTGAAATAAGGTGAAATAAGCCAGTCTGAGAAAGACAAGTGCCACATGATCTCACTCATATGTGGGATCCAATGAACACAATAAAACTAACAAAGTGGAGACAGACTCCTGGATATAGAGAACAGATGGACAACTGTCACGGGAGAGAGTGGGGGGCTAGGTGAAAAGGGTGAAGGGGTGAAGCAAAGGCAAAAAAAGAGGCTCATGGACACAGACAAGAGTGTGGTGCTTGCCAGAGGGAAGGGGGTGAGGGAGGTAGAAGGAGGTAAGAGGGGGTTAGATGGTGGTGGAAGGAGACCTGACTTGGGGTGGTGAACACACAATACAGTATACATATGATATACTGTAGAATTGTACACCTGACACCTATATAACTCTATTTACCAATGACACCCCAATAAATTCAATAAAAAATAAATTAAAAAATAAATGGGTCCTGAGACCAAAATTCATATTAGTAAACACTGAATAATTTTTTCTTTTGCTAACTCACACATTGTTTGTATTTCAAGGGCCACTAAACTCCCAGAGAAAGATCTTTTTAAAGTGATATAAAAAATGTTTTGGGAGTGGAGAAGTTTTAATTAGTATTGTCTTACATAGTTTGGTTAATTCTTCCCTGGAATTTTAATTCCCCTACACAGTTTTGTATAAACCATTTCACAATATTCTAACTATATAAAATGTTTAAAATAACATTAAAATAAAGTGAGTAATAATCTAAATGAAAATAACCCCACTGCCCCTGAGTAAGGGAATAAATCATTCTAATGAAAATGGATCATATAATACACAAATTTATATGAATTCGATGAAAATGCATTTACGTAACTATGTCTCAAAAGCAAAATGTTTAGTCAAAAAAATCAATTTGCAAAGAATACAGAATATGATTCCATTTATATCAACTTTTAGAACATACATAATAAAATTTTACGTATATTTGCATTTATGGTAAAAGGACAATGACATGAGTGGTAACACATGTCCGTATTCATCCGCTCGTTATTAACCTGACAATTATTTCCGAGATGCTATGATGTGCGATTCTCATCCCACACCGGGGATTTAAAGTGAACCAAACAAACACGAATCCGTCCCCTCGTGGTGGTTTAAAACTAGTGAAGAGCCCGGCCGGGCGTGGCTCAGCGGTTAAGCCTTGACCTAGGATCCAGGAGATCAGGTTCGATTCCCGTCAGGGCACAGGCCCGGGTTGCGGGCTGCAGCCGATCAATGACTCTCTCATCACTGATGTTTCTATCTCTCTCTCCCTCTCCTTTCCTCTCTCTGAAATCAATAAAGATATATTAAAAAAAAAAAAAAAAAAAACTAGTGAAGAGAAAATATGAAAATATACCTATAAAATACATAATATGGTAAACAGAAAAAATAATTCTTCAGGACAATGTTTACCTTTGGTGGGGAAAAGCAGAAAATGTAGTGTAATAATTAAGATTCATGCAGAAAATCTATTTCTCAGATGAAACAGAGACCTGAAACAATGGCCAAATATTAAAGTGGTTTTAATCTCCTCAGTATCTACATGCTTGTATATAACACTTTCATGTGTAAAATGCTTCATGGCTCCTAAATATAAAATAAAAAGTGATATTCAAACTCTTCGTAACTTAAGTATTTTTCCATCTCTGGTGTTGAGGGGAACTCGGAAGAGGAATGAACTGTGTTCTCTGTGGCTTCATTTAGTAGAAATTGTGAAACAGTGCACACTTTCTGACCAGCAATCCTCCCTCTCGGAATCGACATTAGAGGAACAATGCAAGAACTAATAAACTTCTGTAGATAAAGAAGTTCATTTTGCATTACCCATAATAGCAAAAGCAGGAGATAACCTAAAGAAAGATGTGATTATTTAAACAAATGCTGGCTCAGCAATCTAACGGCACATTATGCGGGATGAGATAGGTGTCTAAGAACCAGCTTGAAGTGTGCCTGTGATATATTGTTGAGTGAAGAAAGTACCAGAACTATATTAATGGCGTGAAGCAATATTTGTTTTTAAAAAAATCTCTGTTCATGTATTCATAGAAAATGTCTAGAAGGATGGACACAAAACTATTTATAGCGGCTGCCTCTGGGACATGGAATCGAAGAGGGTTTTAATATACGGGTGTTTATTTTGCCTTATGCACCTTTACAAGGTTGCATTTGAACCACTATTATTATTTTAAAAAGAATGACATTAGAATAACTGCTCACGAAATGAATTCCTTTTCTCCATGGGAAACTGGTCATGATCCCCTGACTCCCTGCTTCCCGCATTCCTCTTCATGCCCCCATGGAAGCCTCGGCTCTGTTGAAATGCGCCCCATTTGTCCCAAACCTGCCCACATGGCTGGACACGCTGGAGAGAGAGCCACGAGGTGACCAGTCTCACTTCAAGTGAGCCCACTAGTGGCGCCAAGGATTCAACACATGTCCCTAAACCCATCAGTAGCTCATGCTCCCAGCAAGCCCTGTCACTTTCCCTTCAGGTCTGAGCTCTATCTCCCGGGCCCTCCTTCCCAGCTAATAGCCCAGGTTCCTGTTTGAGGGAGGGAAAGAAGGGCCCCCAGGAAGGGGCTTCCAGCAGCTGCCACCATGTGCCTGTCCTGTGCCACTGGCCCAGGCCGAGGCCCAGCTTCCTCACATGCATCGCGCCCCGCTTTCTCAGCCACGCATGGACTTGGCTCCAGCTTCCCTAACGGGCAGTCCTCCCGTCTTTAGAAAACAAAACCCGGATACAAACTTCACGGCTCCGTGTCCCCTTGACAATACCTCACGTCCCTGCTCTGCATTTGCAACGAACATTTCAGTGTTTGATTCCCTGACTCCTTCTGTCTCCCTTCCCTCATTTTCTCTTGAACTCACTGCATACAACCTGGAAAATTAAAAATTCATTTTTGTATCCTATCAGTGAAACCAAAAATTTCTAATGTTTGTTTGAGAAAACTCCCCCAAAAGGAATTCACTTAGAATAAACAAAATTTATTTTTACTCGATTTTGGGTGTTAAATTTGGGTTATTAAAATTTGGCATATGTTCTGTTGTAGACTTGTATGTATGTTGGATAATTTGTATTTTTACAACTTGTTTAAGCTAATCAAGGGATAATATGTCCCCAATCTTTTATTATAAAAATAGGACATTAAAACTAGAGGGAGGCAAAAAAGTTTGGCAAAGTATTTTACTTATTTCAGGGTCATTTCAGTTCAGGCTTTGGGCAAAGATTCAGGCCAATTCTTATTTTATCCCAACTAGTGCATCCCTGATCATAATGCCAGCAGCCAGCTGTGTTGATTCACTTGCATCTAGTACGTGCTTTTATTGTGCTGTGGAGGAAAAGAAGTTCAGCTTATTTTATGCTCGGACAAGGGTATTTTCCATCAGAAACAATGTAAGACCATCTGATTTTTGCCACAGTGATGCCTGTGAATGAATGCACGTGCAAAAGATTGTCTCCTAAGTTAGTCTATGACCAATTTAAAATAACATTTTTGTCTTTCTTGGATATGAAAATAAAAGTATTTAATCCAAAATTACACAATCATTTATAATATAGAGGTAACAGCCTCTACATTGTCATTGGTTAATGAAATCTGCTGAAAAATGCCCCAAATCACATTTGATGTTGGTATTATATTGTCTTGTTATTTTTATTTATGTGCATTCAAGAAAATTTAACGTAAATGTGGATATTGACAAGGTCTGTACATATAATATTTATTCACATTTATAAACACACACACACATACACTTCACCATAGGTTTAGTATCAGTTAATTTGTTTCCACATTATCATGAAGGGATGTCACCTTCAAATTCACTTCATAAAATAAATTCATCTGATTTTGAGTCTTTTAAAAATAAGACAAAGCACAGTGAGCCTAATAACTGACACTATCCCGAAATAGTTTTAGTCAGTATGTTATCTTAACAATTTAAGAAATATGTATAGCCATGGACACATTACCTGCTCAATTAGGTGCTCCATATAAATATCATATACAATCCTAGTTCTAAGCAAATTCTAGTTAAATACAATAAAATTATATTTTATTCTTCAGGTATACTCCAAGACTGAAAATAAGGTAAAATGTTCCTAAAAATAAATGTATACATCTTCATACATAGAGGCTATCCATGTTCTGATCTAAATGATCTGGAAAACCTATTTAGTTTGAATATATAATTTGTAGTAACTCAAAGTCTTCTATATTGTATATGTAACCAAAGTTATTTTAATTACTTGATATGTAGGATTGCACTGAACATTATTTTTATAATGAAGGCATGTTTGATAAGCAAATGGTACATATTGTAATAACATAGTATAGCATTTTAGCATTAAAATAACATTGTTTTTACATGATATGGTTAGAACTCAATGGGGAGATAATATAAAAATAATAAAGAGTAAAACAATGTATCATGTTACTGAACAGTCTCAACTCATGCTCCAATAAAATTATTCAATTCAAATAATAAACATATTAAATAAATCAATATTCAGAAAACAGTTTTGTCAGTGCATATACGTAAGTCCAATTCCCTTTTTCTCATTTTTGTTTAAATCTCTGTCCTAGAATTTGTGGTCAGTAAAGGGCAATTCCAGTAGGTGGAGTAATAGTAAAGCAAATACTCTATGAGACTCTATAACTTTGTGCTTCTATTGTCATTTTGGCCAGAAATTAGCATAAATCAGATGAGGTTAATATAGGACAGAAGAAAGAGCATAAGCATAGATAAATGCACTGCTTTACAGAGTAAATATGTTGCTGTAGAATAAAAACATACTCCATTTAGTCTTCAATTTTCTCTGTATTTTTCCCTTTCCCTTTCAAAAGTTTCCTGAGAACTTGCATTTAATACAAAAGTCTGAGAGACTAGCATATTATCAGCAGCACTAAATTTGACAGAGGGCCCCTGAGTAATGCGGTGGCAGGATCAGGACAGACTTAGGAAAATTCAAGGTTGGCATTCAGGTCTTTTGAGATTTCAGAGAATTTTCTAACAAGGCCATGGCCTTGCCAACCCACTCTTGTGTGGCCTGGTCAGAACCTCCACTGTCCTGAGCAGACGCATGACAGAGATCTTTGCCAATGAGAGAGAAAAGGGGGGGGGGAGAGAGAAAGAGCGAGAGACAGAGAGAGATGATAGTGACGGTTGCTATCAAAGCATCTAACAGTATTTCTCCTGGGAATCGTACTGAGTTTTCATCAGCAAATTTTAGCCACCAAGTATATATGTTTATCTAACAAATATATATGTGTAAAGAAAGGTAAATAATATAAATTCATTCTATCAGTATCCATATCCAGTAGCCCCCTCATCTGGGCAGGTTTTTTTCCCCAATACCCCTCCATGGATGCCGGAAACTGCAGACAGTACCCCACTCTTGATTTTATTTTTTGTTAATCTTCACCCGAGGATATTTTTTCCACAGATTTTTAGAGACAGTGAAAGAGAGGGAGGGAGGGAGGGAGGGAGGGAGGGAGGGAGGGAGGGAGGGAGGGAGGGAGGGAGAGAACCATCAATGCGAGAGAGAGACACCGACTGGTTGCCTCCCACACACATCCTGACCAGGGCCAGGGATCGAACCCACAACCCTGGTACTCGCCCTTGACTGGGAATAGAACCCAGGACCCTTCAGTGCACACCAACCCTCTAATCACTGGGCAATAAAGGCCAGCGTCACCACCCTTTATAAAAATGTTTTTTTCCTATAGATACATACCTATGAAAAAGTGAATTTATAAATTAGGCATGATAATAAAAAATAACTAGTAATAAAATAGAAAAATTATAACAATGTATTGTAATAAAAGTTATGTACATAGCATTGAGGCCATGACTAAGTAGAAGGGTTACTTGACCAGAAGCAGGGCAATACCATAACAGTCAATCTGATAACCCAGTGGGCAGTGTATAGAGTTTGGATACACTGAATGAAGGGGTGATTCACTTCTCAGGTGGGACAGAGTGGCACGGAATGAGATTTCAGAATGGCATACAACTTAAAATTTTAAGGTTATGAATTGCTTATTTCTAGAACTTTTTATTTAATATTTTTGTACTGCTGTTGACCACAAATAACTGAAAGTGAAAACATGAATAAGGGAGGACTACTGACTCTGTCTTCTGTCCACCTATCATCTCTCTATATTTTTTCTTAATTTATATAAAATGTATGTAAGCTAAAGAAAAAAATGAATGTTTGTACTTTATTACCATTGTTTATGATTCGGCATAGAAGTTTCCCTTCTCCCCAAACTCTGGTCATAAAATTTTGTAAAGAGCTCCACTTGAACAAGTAAGAACGTGCCTAGTATTCAAAAGAAGACCCTGGGATTGCTTCCAGAATGGACAACAATTCATAAATGTTCATTCCCTGTGTTTTCTACCCTTTGTGGATTAATTTAGAGATTACTTCAGGATGCCAGGGTATTATAGTTTAGAATCATGGTGATATGAGGATAGCTAGTTTTTTGTTTTCCCTTTGGCCTGTCATGTAGCTGATGCCTTGAAATCTAGGCAACATTCTTTCACAGTGATATGCAGAAAAAAAATTGCTCTTTTAATATTTTTCCTAGTTCAAAGTACTACATATAATCAATTAAAAACAATAAAGCCCTAGCTGGTTTTGCTCAGTGGTTAGAGCATCAGCCCTCAGACTGAAGGGTTCCAGGTCTGATTCAGCCCAAGGGCAGGTACCTCAGCTGTGGGCTTGATCCCAGCCCTGGTGGGCTCAACTGATCTCTCACATCGATGTCTCTCTCCCTCTCTCTCTCCCCACTATTCTTTCTGAAAAGCAATGGAAAAAAATATCAAGTGAGGATTAAAATCAATCAATCAATCAATCAATCAATCAATCAATCAATCTCATTTTGCCTGGCCAGCCTGGCTCCAGGAAATCACTGTTCGATTCCCGGTCAGGGCACAGGAGCCCGGGTTTCGGGCTCCATCCCCAGCAGGGGGCGTGCAGGAGGCAGCCGATCAATGACTCTCATCATTGATGTTTCTCTCTCTCTCCCTTCTTCTCTCTGAAATCAATAAAAACATATTCTAAAACAAATAAAAAACACACAATAGAAATAGCCCTGGCCAGTGTGGCTCAGTGGTTAGTCAGCCTGAGCAAGGTTGAGGGTTCGATTTCCAGTCAAGGGCACGTACCTGGGTTGCAGGTTCGATCCCCAGCCCAGTCCAGGAGTGTACGGGAGGCAACCAATCTATGTGTCTCTCTCACATTGATGTCTGTCTGTCTGTCCCCCCCACCATACTCCCTCCCCTGCACTCTGTCTAAATGGAAAAAAGATCCTGGAAGGGGGAGTAACACCAGCAGCAACAACAAACAACTGAAATAACAAATTTCCTTAGTCTAAAAGTTGTTTCTTTGTGTCATATCTCACCTTCTCTATCAACATGATATACTTTTTAAATCAAACAGGCATGAATGAGCAATATTAGTACAAACCATGAATTCCATATTCTACTACATTGTTACTACCTATCAACTATTCCCTTCAAGACAGTCTAACATCATAACGATGCATCAGAAGTATTTTATTTATATATTTATTTTTAAATTTATCTATTGATTTCAGAGAGAGGAAAGGAGAGGGAGAGAGAGAGACTGAAACATCAATGATGAGAGAGTCATTGACCAAGCCCACAACCAGGGCGTGTGCCCTGACTGGGAGTCGAACCCCGATCGCCTGGATCCTAGGTCGATGCTCAACCACTGAGCCACGCCCGGCCGGGCAGAAGTATTTTAAAAATTACTATGACTACTAAAGTTAATCAGAATGAAATATATATATGTATATTTAAATGCATCCTCTACGTTCCCCAAACCACTTCAAAATGACAATTTTCATTAGCATAATTGGATAATACAGAAGTTAATAACAAAAATATTTTAAGATCTAAACAAAAGTGAGTCTTTAATCAAGACTAATCTTGATTCCTTTCATAAATGTTAAACAGAGAAAAAGTAGTGCTTTACTGTAAATACTTTCCACCTCACAATCAACTCAATTTTTTTTAACAATTTTTCTTGCCCTTATAATTCCATATCCTTCACAGGTAGATAACTTTTTTTTTTTTTTTAACAGCAGACCTACAGAATCTCTGAGGAAAACACTGGCTTTTTCCCCTCATTTTGAAGGGAAAGAAAACTAATGAGTCACCAGCAGAACAGAAGTATCTAATCAGGGACTAGCCCATCAGTTAAGTGAAACACATTTTGTTAGAACATGTTATGCTGGCGAGAACACGCCTTCCTCTGACATCACATTTTCAGGTGAAGATATGCTTGTGCTAGAACATCCCTCCTCGCTACATTCCCTATCTTTTCTCTCTCGTTGGTAGGTAAGAAAAAACTCTTTCAGTGTCTACTTCATTTTCCTGACTTTGCAGAATTAAAGCTCTGCAAAGTTTAATTTCTGGTTATTTGCTCTATATTTAGCCACCTCAGCCCCGAAGAGGCAGAACTAGTCTTTAAAAGTCAAGTTGCTTTGTAGACACAGCCTTTCCCTGGGGCGGGAGATTCCGAGGAATTTACTAGTAGAGCAGGAGGCGGCGATATGGGAGAAAGAATAATAGTCTATCCCTTCTAGACACAAATCTAAAGAGACTTTCTACATGTTGTTTTTAATAACAATTTTCATATCCACCTGGCTGCCTCCTGTGTCTTCCTTTTCAAGCAGGAGGGAAAGAAAGGAGCATCATATATCCACACCTTTAATCCTCAAGATACGTCTCAGACATTCTGAGAAACTCTGTAGAATATAATCACCCTAGATAGCTTACAACTTAGCTGAAAGACATCCTATCAGAGCGATTGCACATATTATCGTAGCATTTTATATAATTATTCTGTCTTCTAACATTATCTATAGCCAGGACATTGTTGTAAAATAACAATAAAATCTGCTGAAGATATGACAATTCATTCTTTGATGAAACAGATGCTTAAAAGTTAGAATATTCATATAAACATACATACATGCAGCATTGACACACATGTAACATTAACATATATGTCGGATCTTTCCTAAGAAGTTTTAGTTACTGGGTCATGAAATGAACCTTGTTATCATATATCTAAGTAGAGAATATTAAATAGAAGAGTTCATTTTGCCAATATGTATTGTCGGAGCTTCTGATCCATAAAGCTTCAATTTGTTAAAATGCTCCAGTGAAAGTATAGATAAAATATTATATGAAATTATATCAACTGGTCATAAGTTGGGGTGATAAACTTTTTTATATCTAGGTCAGACTTCTGTAAAATTTTTCACTTCAAACTGATATGACATACAGATTATTGTATACCCTCCTTTACAGGAATATGTGCAGTTCACATTCATTTTATAATCTTCATTTAAAGACAAAATCAGTAGTCTTGAATTTGAGGTAAAAATTTAAACAAGAAAAATAATTTGGTCATATGGCCTTAATCATATATGAAAGCACAAAATGCAGGTGAATCATTCAATAATAAGGCAAAGGGGAAAAAAAGAAAAGCCCGTAAGTCTATATGTAGGTTTTTGTTCAAGGACAGACTTCTTCCATAAAAATGTAAAAGATTAATGGATTTGTGGATTGGAATGAATTTTTAGAGACTCACTTCCTAATCTCCATGACATATGGACACACACTTGTACAACTTTAAAGGCATAACATGATTTAAAGTAGAATGTTGCATATGGCACATTGTGACTTGAAAATGATGTTTCCGGTAGGAATGTAATATTAGCAGAAAGAAAGTACATTTCAGAGAAGGAAGAAATGATTATGTGGTAAGTTCCATCTTATCTAGATGGCAAAAGAGGTCATGTCAGTCACGAAGGACAATTCCAAACTATCGCAGCCGAGCAAAATTCCATTATACATCATCTCAATACAACATCTCCATATAGAGATTCAATTTGAGAGAGTCACCAAAGCATGACCTCATTTGGATAGTGATATATAACATTACAGTAGATCTGCTTTCACTACTAACTAGTTGTGCAATCTTGGACTGACACTTCCCCTTTCTGAGCATTATTTTCTCCATATATAAAATATGAGGATTAGGATAGATGATCTCTCCAGTTTCCTGCAGAGTGAACATTCTGTGTTTGTTTCTCTCAATACACAAAGAGAATGTAACCAGAATTCTACTGTTGCTTCTCAGTGTCAGTGCTCTTAAATGAGATTATGTTGCATTTTAAATGATGAATAAAATAATTTCCGTTAAACTAGATGCATCAGTTCCTTAGAAATTTGAGTGAATTGCTCACCTGCTCAGGGAAGAGAAAAGTCACTCACCATTGATTTACTTATCACAAAGGTAATGTTTTTTGATGTTTGGGAGCCTTCAAATTCAAATTCACTTCTTTATGAATGACTAGTTCTCATGATACCACATTAGATACTAAAACTATGGGTATATAATAATGAGCATTTAACATTTCTGATATATTTTGGAACTGTAATTCAATAATCAATAGTCTCATTTCATTAAATGTTTTTAAGATATAAAATTAAGTTGTACGCTCACAAAATAGTCTACTGCGGGGTTTCCCAACTTTAGCACAACTCACAATATGGGCTGGATAATTCTTTGGCATGGGAGCTCTAGTGCGCACTGTAAAATGTTTAGAAACACCCTTGGCTTCTAGATGTTAGTTATATTAACATCTAAGCCTCTACCAACAAGTTGCAATAACCAGAAGGCAAATATCTTCTAGGGCGCAAAATGGCCCCTGGCTGAGAACCACTGGTTCATTGCAAAGCTATCTCTGCACGTATACATGCTCTCAAGAAAGGGCTTATAGTTTTCAAAAACTTTCCCATCTTAATGCTCCAGAATGAATCGCTTCATTTAGTTCTAAATATGTGTTATCACATTTAGTGTGAACTGCTAGAAGTATCAAAAAAAAACAACAACAGAAATTATCTTAGCCTAGTTTTTTTTCCTAGAACTTAAAATAAAGTTGTAGTGAAGCTACATAAAAATATGAATAAGGTTTCCAACTGCCAAAGTATGAAAACAATCTAAATTTCCTCCAACAGATGAATGAATGAATACAAGGTGGCGTACATCGGACGTTAAAAAGAAAGGTTTCCATTTGTGACAACGTGTGAAATAAGCCAGAGAGAGAAAGACAAATACAGTATGGTATCCAATATGGTATCATTTATATGTGCATTAAAAAAATCCAAACAAACGATGGTTGCCAGGGAATGGGGACAGGGTCGGGGGTGTATAGGTGAAATGGTACAATCTGAGTTATAAGAAGAGTGAGTTCTGAGGATCTAATATGCAGCATGGTGACTATGCTTAATAATATGGTATTGTATCCTTAAAAGCTGCTGAGAATAGATCTTAAGCATTATTACCACACACACAAAAGAGTTAACTAGGTGAGCTGATGGATGTGGTAATCATCTTGATCTTGGTAATCATTCCACAATGTATACTGTATATCATATCATTACATTGTGCACTTTAAATATATACAATTATATTTGTCAATTATTCCTCAAAAAAGTTGGCGGGAAATACACACAAATAAGGTTTCTGCTGGGGGAACTGAGTTTTGCAAATGTGGTTCCCTTAGCATAGAATCTCCTCATTATTGGACAAATGTCTTCAAGTTCCTGTGTGCTATGCCACTGAGGAGCTGCAGATTGAATGCTGTGTCCTTTACTGCGACTTCTGTGCTCAAAGCATTTTATTATGCCAGCAAAATACTGTTTATTACTGTTTTTGAGCCAACACATTTGTTGGTTCCTAATGAAAATGCTTTACTACCAAGAGTTCTGTTTTGGCTTTGCCTTTTTGTGTGGATCTCTGATACTCCCATCATTATTCATTTGCATATATTGAGGATTATTTCATATATTTACCATTCTAAAAGTAAGTGTGATTAAAGCCACCATGCATCTGTGCTCTGGGGCATTCTATTGAGGCAAAATTATAACTGGCATTAAACCTAGAGGAAATTATGCATGTCCATTGAGGGAATGTTATTCACTTAGAGCACGGCCACATAGTGACTTCAATCAGGTTTACTTTTCAAGTGCTAAATGGACTGAGTGACTCTAAAGGTTTTGGACCCTCTCCAGCAGTAAAGTAGTGCAGTTCAAGTTCTGTGGTTAAAATGGGAGAATCTTTAATACGAAGCAAATAAGTCTAAGTTGTAATTTATTAGATGCTCATTATTGAAACATAGTTTAAATCTGAAAAAGGCCATGGACTTTTTTCTTCTAAGCATAAAAATTACAAGCAGTGTTACTCCAACTGCAGTCAGTTCCAGTAGTGTGAGAGGCGACTTGGTTGATAGGTCTGTTTTCTTTAACAGTAATGATTATTTTTCCATCATTATTCATGTACTATTCATCTACTAAAATGTCTTTCAAATAATACATTTTGCAATAAAATGCCTAAAAATCCAACTGCATAAACTTAAGTGCCATATTCATTCTTATAAGAAAAATCATCAAAATGTAAAAAATTAAAGAATGTAATTACCATCAACTAAATTAAACTTATAAAAAGTGAACTGAAATGATATTCTACAGACTTAACTTTCATTCTTTCCACTGTTCAACTGCATAGTAAGTTGAAATCAGAAATGGCAGTTTATCTCAGGCGCCATCTACATTACAATTCCAAATATATTTCACAATATATTTGCTATTTGCCTTTCCAATACACATATTTTTAATTATCCTAAAATAAGGCAAAATAAATAGGTTTTTAACTTTTTAAATTTTAACCAGGAAAAAAAATCAACTTTGAAATTTACTTCTATGTCCATATAATTTAAGGTATACAAAAAAGAGGCTTTATCAAATATTCGGTATAATTAGGTAAACTAGATAAATAACATAGTGAATTCATATTTAGATACTGAATTTGTCTAGCATATGGAAAATATTTCACTTTTTCTCTATCAATATTTTTAGTACGGGGTAACCATATTACAAGGGCTACTGGCTCTAAAGTCAACAGGCCGTGTTTATCTTCTCACATCTACCTTCTAGACACCTTGATAACTGACAACTTATGTTCTCTGTGCCTCAGTTTCTCTTTCTCTGTCTCTACCTCTTCCCATAGATTGAAGTCTGTGTCATCTGAATTAAATTAGACAGTAGTCATTGAGCATTTTGATAAATAAGCCTAGTAAGGTTTCCAAAGCATTACTTTTTTAGTTCCCACTAGATGCAAGTTATAAAACTATTAATTCATCTTCATAAATGGACAATGAAATGATGAAATATTTTACATTAAAAAGGCTCATGTACTATTGTGAATTTTATTCAGAATATATATTCCTGTGTGTATTTCAACACAACTCATATAATTATTTCCCCTCTACAAAGAGTAAAGTATTCTAAAAGTAAAAATCGATAATTCCAATTCTTTATGATTAGTTCTTTATAAAACATAAAAATAAATCTTTTAAGACTATTTCCATATAGAGTGATGATCCCTCTACCAACTTCTGATACACACAAACAACCATTGGTTTCTCTTGAATTGCGTCTGCTTTCCTGGCACATCATTTTTAATTTAATCCTCATAACGACCTTGGGATTTAGGTATAACTACCATAATTTATTGTATGAAAAAAAAGAATTCACAGGTTCTTGAGGGTCTGTGATTCCAAATCAATTCCATGTGACGCTTACTCCCCGAGTGAAATGGAAGCCCTGGGTTTCCAGAAACCCTCTCACTTGAATGCAAGTATTTGCTTGAAGACTTGCTTTTGGGAAAGAAGCCAGAGTAAGATAAATCCTACTTTAAAAAAGATAATTATCCCAATTTCTTTTGTCATATAGAAGAAAAGTAAAATTATCTGAGGGTGACTTTTTTCACCTATTTTTAGCTCACTACTCCAATTCCTTAATTTCCTGCCTCAGATGAACACATGGGGGGAATGAAACCTCTGGAAGCAGCTGAGGCCTGTGCCGGGGGCTGCGTTAGGGACGATACCATAACCACACTTTACGAAAAGAAAACTTTGGGGACGGGAAGAGGTGGGAGAGGCAGAGTTAAAAAAAGGAAGAAATCTGCACAGAGGCATTTAGAGCTGAGCTGTTACTTGAATGTGATTTGAACTCTAAAACTTATACTACTTGGAAGTAGGAACTTGTCCTTTTCATTAAACTAATTTGAGGATTTTTTTTTTACCATTGAATACTTTTTGTCCAATTCAACTTTGCTTAGTTTTATGTGTCTTATATGGTAAACTTCAAGAGAGCATATGTATATATTTTAAAGTAATTTAATTGTCTGGCCCTGTTGATAGAGATCCTTATTTTAAATGAAAAATGACCAATAAAATAATTGTAATTATTTTCTTTAATTCATAGCCACATCCCTGCATTAATCATTAGTGAAATAGATATACTAATTTGTGGGTGAGACTCTGACATCCTGAATGAAAACTAAAATATACTAAATACTTTTTACACAATCTGCCTATTTACTATCATGAAACTGAGCTTCAAAATATTAGTATATAGGAGTATTAAGTATCTTTGACCTTGATAGTTTACAATTTTAATGAAAAAAAGTAGATCATTGCTTTTAGTACAATCCTTCAAAAATATCAGAGAGCTCAAAAGATGAAATAAGTGTTACTTTTAAAGAAGATAAGCTAAAATATTATCAATGAAACAAATTATTAGTAAGAACAGCCTACAGTGGGGGGCTGAGGATTAAAATCGCTCTCATTATGAAGGATTTGGAGTAGGAAGTTGGGTTATTTCTGAGCTCAGTAGGACAGAGACACAAGACACGAACCTGTAAGAACAGCCAAAGTGACTGTGGATAAGGGGTAACTTTGCACTAATTTACACCTAAAAAATCAATATTTCAAGGACAGCATTGAGTTCTATTTAATCTACTTCTGGCTTTTAAAAGAGATCTAAATATATGAGTTTAAAAAAAATAGAGGACAGCCCGGCTGCGCGTGGCTCAGCGGTAGAGCATTGACCCAGGATCCAGGCGATCAGGGTTCGATTCCCGGTCAGGGCACAGGCCCAGGTTGCAGGCTCCATCCCCAGTCAGGGGCGTGCAGGAGGCAGCAGATCAATGACTCTCTCACCATTGATGTTTCTATCTCTCTCTCCCTCTCCTTTCCTCTCTCTGAAATCAATAAAGATATGTTTAAAAAAATAGAATAAAATAAAAATAGAGGACACCATTATAGATGAGTTTACAACTATTTCTACCATGATACTTTTTAAAATATTAATTACTTTGTATTATAGCCATATAATAAAACCATCATTTCCTTTTTTTCCTTTAGTTTAAGATGATTCTCCATTATATTTATGGCTCATCTCTGCAGCAGGTGTCAAAAAATTCAAGAGAGGAACCACAGATAAATAATCTACATTATTAGTTTACTACATATTTGAATTGTAAATGAGTGAACAAATTGTTCTCAGAACTCTTTAGGACAAAGATTTTAGATGTAGGCATTGTTATTTTCAAGGGGAAATTTAAACTGCATATCTGCATATAACTTAATTTTATTAGTTAAAATACTTATTCCTATACCATTGATATTACTTGCTGCCCCATATACTTTGTGTGGGTATGTGTGTGGGTGGGGAGAAGAATGAAATTAAAGTTAGTAAGTCAGAAATAATGTAGCACCCTCTGCATATGCTCAGGAGGAAAGGAGCCATCTCTCTTTTTATTTTGTAACTATTTTCTCTCTATTTGGCTATCTAAGACAGCTTATTACCTACTTAAACCTGAAAGAAAGTTCAGCAAATTTTAGTTAAGGAAAATAGAGGAAGGACATATTCTTATGCAAAACCACCTTTGTTCTCTCCAAAATCATTTTTATCATTTTACATCAATAAATTTTTAAAGACCACAGAAATATCCTTTAACCCGCAATAAGAGTTTGTGAGGAGAAATCCTTTCTATTTGGAAAATTTGTGTTCATATTGAGATTTCAATAATACTAAAATGGCCTTTAAAAATCCATTAAATGGATTCCCAGAACTGATCAAAGATAAACTCATAGATATAAGGTCCATAATATGTGTGAAATTATATAAATAAATTACAATAAAATTGCAAGAGACCATTTATAAAAAACAAAATGAAAAGCATAAAAGTGGCAATAACAATGACATGACAAACAGATTTACGGCAGACTTTTTATCAACGATAGAAGCAAGAGGACTGTGGAGTAACACCTTCTGAATGACAAGACAAAATACCCATCAACCTAAATTTGCTCACACAACAAAACTGTCTAGTAATAATGAGGGTAAAATAATGATATTTTCCAATTAACTAGAGTTAATTTTACCACAAATAATTCTTTCCCAGAGAAACTTCTAAAGGATATATTTTGGGGGGGAGGGTGGAATCCCAAAAGCATGGCCTAAGATGCAAGAAAGAACAGTGGGGTGCGTGGGAGTGGGGAAAGTATGGGGAAGATGACATGAAAATACAGGAAGGAAGCTAGGTGGACACAAAGGCACCATCTACGAACCTGCTGGGGAGTCCTCGGACAGATCCTTCCTAGGCCCTCTGAGGGAACCAACCCTAGGGATAGGGGATAGCCTGATTTCAGATTCCAGCCTCCAAATCTGTGAGGCACATTTCTGTTGTATAAGTCACAAAAACGATATAAATGTATTAAAGTCTAAATAAAAGTAATCTGTATATAACAACAACAACATCAATTGTGTCTGACTAAAAAGAAAGTAAAATCACAAACAGAACGACCTGTGAAACGCATCAGAGTTGACAAAGTGAGAGAATCTGAAGGTATTTAATCATTCAGAGGACACTGGTCAATAATGAAGGATGTTTGAAAAATGACGGCCCAAACTCCCTAATTTCACAAGATAAAAATCAATGAAAAAATAGGAAAAAAGCAAACATTTTCACTGACATGTAAAATAAAAGGAGGAAAAAGATCATAAAAAAATGAGGGAGAAGCGTAAAACACTAAGATGAAGAATTAAGTCAAAATATATAAACATCAAAAGGACTAAATTTCTCACATAAAAGCACAAAGTGTAACTGGATAGCCAAACAACATTCCAAATTTACATATATGGGAAGGGGAGGGTCACTACGTAATGATAAAGGCTCGATTAACCAGGGGGATAAAGCAACTGTACATTAGTTTACACCTAATAAACTGTGGTTTTAGGATTAAATAGAGCAGCATGTGTTTCAAAATTTAAAACAGCAAAGGCTGAAGTAGTTTATTTTCCTCTCATACATTTAAAAGTCAGGAGCAACTGCTCAGTGCTGGTATGAACATTTTGCACTTCAGCTTCTTCAAGAACCAGCCGTCTTCCACCTCATCACCCTTAGGCATAGGTCACACCCTCATGGCCCGAGAGAGTGACATTTGTATCCCACGCTATAGGCTAGGTAAGGGACAGAGAGCCAAAGGTGTCTGCCAACTATCATCCAAAGACTTTTAAAAGCTACGTGACACTGCCTGTTTCCCATTAGCAGTGATTCATAGCTAATCGTTACATCATGAGTAGATGCAAAGGAGGCCGGCAAAGGCAATCTGCCCAGCTGCTTTTACTACTGAGGGAGCAGAGAAAAGATTTTAGAGGACAACTAGCAGCCTCTGCTTTAACACTATCAAAGAACAGAAAGCAAAAGTTGATAGAACTACAGGGAAAAAATGACAGCCTCTATTACATGTATTTTTATCTTTCAAATAATACATGATTGTTCTGGGATTTGCAAAAGCAAAAATAAACTCAATTACAGCTGGGTTTTTTTTTGTTTTTTTTTAAGAATTTCAGAGCACTATTTCTGAGGTATAGTCAGAACACTATGAAATATGAAAATCATATATTGCACCATCAATAATACATGACAGTTCATTTATTTTATATGAATTAAAATAAAATTTTAAATTAAAAATTTAGAGGGGAGGGGGGGTTGCAGGGTTGGGTGAAAGCATAAAACAAAACCAACAAAAAAACCTCACAGACACAGAAAACAGTATGGTGATTACCAGACAGGAAGGGGAGTGGGGGGAGGTAGAAGAGGGTATATATTGTGATGAAAGGAGACTGGGGGTGGGGAACACACAATACAATATACAGATGATGTATTAGAATTGTATACCTGAAACCTATATAATTTAAACAAAAAACAGTAAAATTAAAAATAAAATTAATCAACTGCACACATATATGCAGAGAGAGAATGAGAGACTGAAAGAGAGTACTTTGCAATTATATTTCAGCTTCAAGTTATATTTCCTAAATTAATATTCCATGTCATTTGGTCAAAGTTACTGGTTATGGCTATCGAGTTTGAAGCAAAAATACTCCTTACCGAGCCAAAAATTCTCAAGTGTCAGCAAAGTGTCCAAATCTTCTATTTCATATTGATGTGCCTTTTCAAAACTTTCCTTTTCAAATCAAGGGCACTTCTTTGTTCCGGATTTAAGGAGCAAATGAAATATATTCTAATAGATTCATATCATAAATCTCTGGTGTCTTAGTAGACCTAAAGAAACATCTATCTATCCTGATCAGTATCTCCAGAGGCTATTATATTCCCATTAAACAATTGTCATCAGGGTAGAGCCCATCTCAGTCTCTAGCTCATCAATTCAGAACATTAGAATACCTCTTTCGTTTGCTCATTAAGATGTATACTTTTTATGCATCGTGATAAACATTAATATTAAAAAAATATAGGAAAATGCCATAGGCAAGTGCTTAAACTAGAGAATACTGCTATGCCAAACACGTGGAGCTTCCCAATTACTACTGGACACTATTTCCATCTGGCAACTGACTGTTACATCACAACACAGGTGCCATTTTGAGGCTCAGGTAAGCAGCTTCAATCTAACTGCTAGTTGCAAGATGACTTTGTAGTCCTAGAGGATTGCAAGATGTGGATGATTGCTCCTCAGAGGGATAACTGTTGATAGGGCTGGTGAAACAACTCATGAATGATGAACTGAGAAAGCATCCAACTGTTCACACAGACCTTTAAATGTGCACACCACAACCTTGGGAAGGATTACAGCAATTTCCCTGTGTCCTATTATTTGCCTCTGACCAAGAATGAGAGATGCACAGCATCACTAGGTATGGTCTGGATGTACCTTCTGCATGCCCTGATCCTTTAAATTCATTGAGTTAAGAAATATCATCATACAGAGTTATCAAAATCTTGAGGTTCTCTACTACATCTTCCACATATATCATTTTCTTTGTTGCAAAATTAATGCCTAAAACCAACTCTAATGATGCTTAAAATAAAGGAAGAACTTATCAAGAGTTCAACATTGTACCTGCGCTTAGCCTTCCATTCCCAAGGCTAATAGGAGGTACAATGACTTTGATTCGCACTCACAACATTTAACACTTTTTGTAAAATCAATCTGAACTTCTATGCAAATTTATATAAATATAAGCATGATTTGAGTAACTTTCATTGTGGAAAAACTTTTACATAACAATCTAAAATTTAAAGAAAGAGCATAATTTATTCCTGTGCTGATAATTCTCTCTGATAACAGACGCTATAGCATTTATAAAAGAAAAACTATGATGCAATAGAGAAAGGATTAATATACACACAAGAAATGGGATCGTTCCCTTTTTAACAGAGCAATCCCATTTTATTGTCTGTGGTACATCTTCCACTATAAACTGCTCATCATATGTGCCCTCATATCACAACATATACTTTAATTCATTTTAAATTTTAGAAGTTAAATAATACAATCAGTATATGAGCAAACTTTCATTTTCCTCCATACCCTACATAATGTATCATCCATCTTATTTTTTATTTGCTGACCACCTCTTTGCTAGCCATTAATGAGCTACTTTAGCCACTCATCTGTATCACTCATTGCCTTCTAATTCTATTATTTATTATTAGTAAGAATATATCTACCCTCAGCAACTTTTTAAGTGCACAGTAGAGTATGTTCACTATAGACGCACTGTTGTACAGCAGAGCTCTATAACTTCATCTCACATAATTGCAACTAGTACCTGCTGAACAGCAACTCCCCATTTCCCTCCTACTTCCCACTTGGTTTTCCCTGTTTCCCAGGTCCCTCTGCTGTATCTGCGTTTTGCCACCTGCCCAGTTCCTTCTCTGTTTTAATAGCTGCCTACTTGCAAATTCATACTTTTTTTCACTTTTACTCCCAATTTTCTGATGACGATTCAACTCTATATGTGAATATTTGAATTGTCAAACACTTTAAAAAGAAAATCATAACCTAATGAAGGGATTTTATTTTGTGCACATTAGATAAACACTTTACAATATCAATATTATATGAGGCCCTCTCTGCTAAGGAGAGAAAAATATGCTATACTAACAAAAATAAAATGAGAAGAAAAAAAGAATATGCTATACTATTTAATACATTTCTTGTCATCCAGCCTGTTAAACTTAGGTTTCTGTATGTAAATTAAGTTTTGGTGGTTGTCTTTGCTTATTTGTTTTTAATATCCCTTTAGTTCCTCCTGTTAATTCAGTATTTTATTTTTTTTTATTCTTTATTTTTTTAAATATATCTTTATTGATTTCAGAGAGAGGAAAGGAGAGGGAGAGAGACAAACATCAATGATGAGAGAGTCATTGATCAAGCCCACAACCAGGGCATGTGCCCTGACCGGGAATCGAACCCTGATCACCTGGATCCTAGGTCGACGCTTAACCACTGAGCCACGCCCGGCCGGGCTTAATTCAGTATTTTAATCAAAATGAAATAGTAGCCTGGCTGGTTTGGCTCAGTGGTTAGAGTATAGGATTAGACTGAAGGGTCTTGGGTTCAAGTCAAGTCAAGGCACGTATCTCAGTTGCAGGCTCCATTCGTGGCCCCAGTTGGGGCCCATGCGGGAGGCAACCGATGTGTCTCTCACATCGATGTTTCTCTCTCTCTCTCTCCCCCTTCCACTCTCCCTGAAAAGCAATGGAAAAAAATATCCTCAGGTGAGGATTTAAAAAACAAACAAAAACCTCTCAAAACGGAATAGCAATGTTTTCTAACCAATAAGATTCTAAAAATATTAGCGTCTGGATGAAGAAGACCTAGTCTCCAGTCAGATGAGGTAACAAACTGAGAAGGGCCGCAGCCGCTCCCACCCAGGAGGAACCGAAACGCTCGGCTATCACTGTCTTGTTTCCAAACAAGAGTTTAAAATGAAAGCAAAGCCCCGCTCTGCTCTATTGGTTGGTCGGTGAAGGTTTCGGTAAATATAATTGACTAATATTCATCCTAAGTTTATTTCAAAACTCAATTTTTCAGCAAGCTTTATGGGAGAATACATACTCAGTTATATTTATATTTACATACATTTGAAAATATAAAATAGTACATAGCTTAAATGTATAGAACATTTATGACCATAACAGGAGAAAGTATTTCTAATTATTTTCAAAAGGAACCATAATCCTTATGTACTACTTAATCCTTGTGTGAAAAATTAAAATGTGCCACAAAAGCCAGAGGACCTACTTGCCAATTTGAAAGACTGAATTACACACAATTGAAAATCAAAGGTCCTGATAATGATAGGCATCATTTCCTAAAACAACAACAAAAAAATTCTAGTTTTTCTTTTTATTGAATTTATTGGGGTGACACTGATTAACAAAATTACACAGGTTTCAGGTGCACAGTTCTACAACACATCATCTGTACACTGTATTGTGTGTTCACCACCCCAAGTCAAGTCTCTGTCCATCACTGTCTATCCCCCTTCTACCCTCCTCGACCTCCCCAGTACCCTACCCCACCCCTGCATTCACCTCTGCTGTTAGTGCCCATGAGTTTCTTTTTTTTCTTAATCCCTCCACACCCCCAACCCATTCTCCAAACGCCCTACTGACAGCTGTCAGCCTGCCCTCTGTCTCTGGGTCTCCTCTATTTTGCTTGTGAGTTCATTTTGTTCATTAGATTCCACATATGAGTGAAATCATATGGCACCTGTCTCTCTCTCACTGCCTTATTTCACTCAGCATAATGCTCTCCAGGTCCCTCCACGCTGTCCCAAAGGGTAAGATTTGGTTCTTTCTTACAGCGAGTAGTCTATTGGTGCTAGGAATGCAGACTGGAGCAGCCACTGTGGAAAGCTGTATGGAGTAACCTCAAAAAATAAAACATGGAACTGACTTAAGGCCCAGCAACTCCACTTCTGGGAATATATCCAAAGAAAACCAAAGCACTCAAAGGAATATATGCAACCCTATGTTCACTGCGGTGTCAATAGCCAAGATTTGGAAGCAGCCAAAATATCCATCAGTAGGTGAGTGGATAAAAAACTACTTCTTAAATGTCATCTTCTAGTTACCTTTTAAGAATTTTCCTCTTTTCCCTGATATCCTATTTTGACACGATCTTCTAAGAAAATAGGATATTCAGGCTAAGTGACTTGTTTAGAAAGTGATTTACAATGATAATATTAGTCCCCATATACTTACATATGTATATTATTCACTAAGATCTCTATTTAGAAATCCATGTTCATCAACATTTATTAAACATTTATTTCTCCATGGATTATAACTTTATGATCTATTTAATAATTAATAGTGACAAGCAGACTTAATCATTCTCAAGTATCCAATTAGTAAATTGAAATATAATACACATTTATAAAAATAACGCATTTATCAGAAATATTTTCCTCTGTAACACTGTATGCTTAGGTTACTGTGTACCCTTCTAGCAGACATAAAGTGCCAAATTATGGTAATTTACAGCATTCTTATATGTGTTAGAAAAACAATGATCTTCAAGTATATGCAATTAAATAAATTTAAATATGTATACTTTATCATAGTATAAATCAAGTACATATAGGAAATGAAACTAATGATCATAAATAAACTGTAATTATCTCCTTGCTTGTGAAAGTTTAGTTGTTCATGATAGCACAAATGTGTTATGATTATAAACCATTTCATCTGCAAAATGTACAGAATTTAAGTAGAGAAAATGCTTTTATGGTTTAAATGTAGGAAAATATATTCCCTTAAGGTTGTCAAAATAAGCTTGGAAAGACTATGAATTTGGGGGCCAGACAAGCATTCTTCTAAATCTTGCATCTGATACTTACATGTAATGTGACTTTACGTCAAATTGTTAGTTTCAATGTCCTCCCCCCCAAAAAAGAGAGACAGTCAAAATAGGTTGTGTAGATTATTATGAGAATTATATGAAAAAAAACTTCAGTTTAAGGACCCAGACCGTATCTGGCTAACAGTGACATTTCCACAACTATCAGCAAATTTTCCTCCTTCCGTTATCATAACTGCAGATAACCAACAGTCTAGATTTTTCCTTCATACTTAAAAAAGTCCAACAAAGCAAACCAAAAAAACTGTGGTAAATATATATACCATAAAACTGACCAATTTAACCATTTTTAAGTGTACAATTCAGTGGCATTAAGTCCATTCACATTGTTACAAAACCATCATCACTCTTAATCTCCATAACTTACATCATCTCCAACTGAAACTCTACCCATTAAACAATATATTCCTATATCCTCTGCCCCCAGCCCCTGGTTTCCACTATTTTACTTTATACCTCAAGGGATCTGATTATCCTACTTAGCTCATATAAGTAAAATCATACATTTTTAAATGCCTGGCCGATTTTACTCAGCGTAATGTTTTGAAGGTCATCCATGTTGCATGTATCAGATTATTCCTTTTAATGGTTGACTAATAATTCATTGTATGTATATGCCCCATTTTGTTTATCCACTCATCCTTCCATGAACATTGGGTTGTTTTCACCTTTTGCCTCTGTGAAAAATGCTGCCATGCGTATGGTGTACAAACATCTGTTTGAGACCTTGCTTTCAACTCTCCGGGGTATATACCAAGAAGTGGAATTGCTGGATCCTAGGTTTATTCTATATTTAATTTTTTGAAGAAAAAAAACATACTATTTCCCTCAGCAGCAGCAGCAGTTAAATTCCCAACAGCGATGCACAAAGTTTCCAAGTTCTCAACATCACTGCCAAGAGTATAATTGGTTTTGTTTGTCTTTTGTTTTTTTTGATAGTAGCCATCCTAATGAATATGAAGTGTTATCTCCTTTTGGTTTTGATTTCATCTCCTTAATGATTAATGATGTTGATTAGTGATATTGATCTTTTCATATGGTTATTGGCTATTTGTGTATCTCCTTGGGAGAAATGTATATTCAAGTCCTTTGCTCATTTTAAAAATTGGGTGTTTGTCTTTGGTGGTTGAGTTTTAGAAACTCCTTATGTACTATGAATATTAATCTCATCATATATATTATTTGAGAGTATTTTCTCCCATTTTGTGGGTTGCCTTTTCACTCTGTTAATGGTGTCCTTTGATGCAAAAAAAGTTTTTCATTTTGATGAAAGCCATTTTATGTATTTTTTTCTTTGTCCATGCTTTTAATGTCATACCCCAGAAATCACGGCTGAATCTGATGAATCTTTTACCCTGTGTTTTCTCCTAATAGTTTTAGCTCCTACATTTAGGTCTTTTACCCATTTTGAGTTAATTTTTGTATAAGCTGTGAGGTGAGGGTCCAAATTTATTTTATTATTTTTGCATATGAATATTCAGTCTTCCCAGCATCATTTGTTGAAAGGCCATTCTTTCCCTGCCGAAGGGTCTTGGCAACATTGCTGAAGATCACTTAATTGTATATGTAAGACTTAATTTCTGAGCTCTCTATTCAATTTCATTAGTCTAAATATCTACCGTTATGCCAGTACTGAAGTCTTTTGATTACTGCAGATACTAAGTTTTAAAATCAGGCCATGTGAGTCCTCCAACTTTGTTCTTTTTCAAGGTTGTTCTGTCTATATGCAGTGTCTTGAAATTAAAAAAAAATCCTGTGTGTTTTTCTATTTCAGCAAGAAGATATCATTAGGAATTTAAAAGGGATTGCATTGCATAGATCATTGTGTGTAGTACTGATGCCTTAATAATATTATGCCTTCCAACCCATGAGCACGGATGCTATTCCAGTGACTTATGTCTTTCATTTCTTTCAGCAACATTTTATAGTTTTCAGCGTACCAGTGTCACTTCTTTTTCTGCATGAACCGAGAGGATCCTTTTCCCACTTCGTTCTGTTACTGTGGTATGTTAGTGATTATTAACTTTTTATTACTGAACCATTTTTATATTCTATGAATAAATCCCACTTGGTCATGGTATATAATCCTTTTAATATTCTGCTGACTTTGGTTTACTACTTCAATTTTCGTTGAGTATGTTTCAATATTCATAAGGAATATTGGTTTGTAGTGTTTTTGTTGTAGTTTCTGTTTTATTTAGTGTCTCCATCTGGCTTTGGTACCAGGGTAATGGAAGCCTCACAAAGTGTCCTTTGACAGATAATTGGCTGAAGAAGATGTGGTACATACATACAGTGGAACACTCCTCAGTCATAAGAAAAGATGAAATATTGCCATTTACAACTTAGATGGATCTTGAGAATATGATGCTAAGTGAAATAAGTCAGAAAAAATCAAGAACCATATGAGTTCACTCATGTGGGATATAAAACTGAAAGCAACAAATGGACAAATAAGAAAAACAAACAAAAACTCAGACAGACAACAATATGGTGGTTATCAGAGGGAAGGGGTTTGGGGGTAGTAAAAGGTAAAGGGGGTCAAATATATGGTGACAGAAGAAGATCTGACTTTGGGTGGTGGGCACACAATGCAATATACAGATGATGTATCATAGAATTGTACACTGAAACCTATATAACTGTATTAACAAATGTCACCCTGATAAATTTAATTTTAAAAAATAGAAATAAGTATATGCATTTAAGACTTGTCCCCATACTTTTCATGTAGTTGGTTTTGCTATCACCACAACGACATCCTCAGAATAATCCTGTTGGACATTCTGAAAATCCTATGTAACTAAGGTAAGCCACATTCACCTACTTCCATCATATAATGTCTATGAAAACACGTGTTTAATAAATGTCCTAATTAATTACACTAGGCCTCATGCCCCATAGCCCTATGTGAACAAACAAGGCAGTAATTTCCCTAGGAGAAAGCTAAATTTCCAAGGTATAGTTCAAAGCAATTTTCAATTACCATAATTTGTGGGATTCTTTCGGTCACGAGTGAATAATAATCTTTTTATTTTCAATGCTACATTTGGACATTTTAATTCCACCACACCACCTTTCAAAAATGTTTGGACAATGTTTAATCAATGAAATGTGTAAATTTTAAAAACTCTGAACTTTACTACAAATTTTACTTTTTGTCTAGGAAAGATTGTTTTTTCAATACATATTTGAGATTTCTAGAGAGATTCAAATATTTTTAAATATTTCTTTACCAAGCACATACCTAATGTTTATTAATTATCTGTGATTTAACAATGCTTCCTAGTTTTAGTGATACTACTTGTAATATCTAAAATTATTGTATCAATAAATTTTAATGCAATCATATGCCAGATTTATAGAACATACAATTTGGTTCCTCTACTAAGTTAATTACGATATGTTTCCCTTAAAATAAGTATGACCTTGTCATAAGACCTAGTGAATTTCAGCTCGTGTTTAGTGGTATCCGCATACCTAGTTGGGACTTGAATTACCATCTTGCTATGGTAGGCTGTGAAGGCTAACCATGTACCTCTTTACTCAGTTTTACTTCTGTAAAGAGCCCAAGAAAGCAAAATTCTATCATAATTCAAATCATCATTTTCATCTCATTAATTCTTCTGTGTGTGAAATTTCTAGATCTATTGGAGTCAGAGGTTCTCTAAGTATAGTCATTAGTCACAAAGCAAGGATTTGTTCAGCAGTGACTCCCATATATGACAGTGGTCCCATAAGATTATAATGCAGCTGAAGAATTCCCACTGCCTACAGATATCATAGCCATCCTAACATTGCAGTGCATTGTATAACTCATTAATTTGTGGTGATATGGATGTAAAAAAACCTACCGCACTGCCAGGCATATAAAATTAAAGGACATACAATTAGGCACAATACACAATACTTGATAATGAAAATACTATGTTACTGGTTTGTATATTTACCTTGTGTTTACCACATCTCTTGATTTTATTATTTTCTTAGGTGTTTGATTTAAGCTCATGCTGTTCATACATTCAGGGTGCCCCAAGTATATCGTACAGTGTTTATCAAGTTTACAGTAGTGGACAGTAATGTCTGAGGCCTTCACATTCACTCACCACTCACTCCCTCGGCCAGAGCAACTCACATTCCTGCAAGCTCCACGCATGGGAGTGCCCTATACACATGTACCACGTTTTATCTTTTATATTGTATTTTTACTATACCTTTTCTGTATTTAGATATGTTTAGCTACACAAATACTACTGTGTTACAGCTGCCTTCAGTGTTCACTACAGTCACACGCTGTCCTGGCTTGTAACTTATTGGCTACACCATATAGCCTAGTTGCGTAGTAGGTTATACCACCCAGTTCTGTATAAGCGCACCCAGTGATGTTCACACAACAAAATCACCTAACAATGCGTTTTCTCAGAACATATCCCCATCAAGTTTGCATGACCGCTTAGTATGCATTCAAATCACTATAGGCTCCATCTCCAGAGACTCCAAATCAGTAGGCCAATGGTGAGACACAGGATGCCGCATTGTCACTGTTTCACTGGATGATTTTCATGCTACTTAACCTTGGATCACAAACTGAGAGGCACTATTTCAGGGTGTGAAACTCTAGGTTCAGAATACATGGAGAACTGAAGAAATTCCTGAGAGACAATACTTTGACTGCTGTATTTCTTTTCTCAGTTTCATCTTTTCATAGCATTTTATATGAAGGCAATTACGGTTAAATAGATGGTGATCCTTAATTTGAGCTAAATAAAAACACAGATATTCCAAATAAGTGTTATATAAAAGAATGGCTGGCTAAAACTAAGTGGATTATGCATTTTCATAATGAACATACGTTAAAGTGAGAAGTAAGGAGTAGGATCATTAGATGCAGATATAGCCATAGAAATCACCATTAATGACAATGGTATCTAAAAGATCTCAAAATTGAACAATATCCACCAAAAAATGAAGGGCAATTAGTCAGTACATATAACTAAGAAAACAATTTAAAGTAAATGGTGGTGACTTCTGGTCAAGATGATGGAATAGGTAAATGCTATGCTCACCTCCTCAGTTTATCTCATCAAAATTACAACAAAATTATAGAACCACCACCACCCTTGAGAACCATATGAAGACTAGCTGAACAGACGTCCTATAAACCAAGGCTATAGAGAAGTCACACTGATCCTGGCAGAAGGGGTGGAGATGTGAGATGGACTGGCCCCACCCCCTCTGTGTGACAGTTAAGAATCAGGAATGTGGAGGTCCACCCTGAGGAGTGAGGGGTCCCAGCCCCATTCTAGGGTCCCCAGTCTGGACCAGAAGTCCCCACAATATCTGGTGGTGAAGATTAGCGGGGATTCCCTGGGCGAGAGGAAGGGCTGCTGAAGTCCCGGGTGTTCCTCTTAAAGGGCCTGTGGGTAGACGTAGTTGCTGCTGACTGGTCCCGAGTTCATTGCCGAGGCAACGGTTCTAAAAGTGCTAGAGACATCCAGGGAGGAACTGACTGTGTGGCTTCAGTGAGAGAGTTGGCAGGTCTCTGGGAGTAAACTGCCGGCAAGCCACCAACTGTGTTGGTTCTGGGGCCTTTTGGGAGGGGCTTCGGTGCAGGCACAGGTCTGACCTGCCACGCCCGGGGCCACCTCCTAGGAATGACCAAGGGATAAGTACTGGTACCTGCTTGTACTAAACTTTGAGGCAGCTGGGGAGAGGCTACGCTGCAGCCTGAGGCCGACTGCCACTCGTGCCAGGGGCTGCTTAGCAAGAGGTATAGGGCCTGCTGCTGCGGCGAACTTCTGCTATTTGCAGACCTCTGAGAGATTTTAGGAAAGTCCTCAGCAGGGGCAGAGGCCAAAAGTTTATGAGGAACTGCTACTGAAAGAGGTTTGGGCTGGTGTACGGGTCAGGTAGGAGGGGAGCTCAGGGAGCCACCAGGGTGGGGCCAGTTTTATGGAGACTCAGAATGGGTGTCCGCCTGTGCCTGCAGGCTGGGCGGTGACAGGGCTCCGCAAAGGAACAATGCCTCATGCCCGCTCACTGTGCCTGGGGAGAGCTCAGCAAAGGAACTTTCCACCTTTACCAAGCTTCAAACATAGCAACACAATACTTTAAAAATACATCATTGCCAATGAAAAGGTGTAGCTTAAAACATAAAAAAAGAAAGGGAAATATTCAGGTACTAACAGTGACATTTTAGCCGTGGCAGTAAAGTGTAAGTTGAAGCTGTGCGACTTACAGAGGTACTGGGGCCGGTACAGACCTGAGAGTCTAGGATGGTAACGTACTTGAGGGATCCAGAGCTGTAATTTGTTATGGCAGAACTCTATCTGGGCTTCCTTAACAAACCCAGTAGCTTGGAAAGCAATTCATACTCCCTGAAACTTCCAACAGCTGGTTAAACGGTACCTATGAGAAAAATTGGATCTGAGGGAGGCCATTCGAGGGAGTGAGGCCGGTTTCATACCTGTGCAACTGGGTTGAGATATTTTTGGTCAGATGGCAAGGTTTTATAACTCATGCATGTGTTAGGAGTTTTGGGTTGGTTTTTTTCTTCATTTTTATTTCTGTTTTTATTTTTGTCTTTGTGCTAAATCAAAAGAGCACTGCTAAACCATGTGAAGGGACTATCCTAGAAAGGAAGGACTACCACTCAGGGTGCAATAAAAACAGTGAACCACACTGAGTAGAGTAAGGTCTGCATCTGCTCAGAAACTATCTTCTCTGAGAAGATTTTCCTAAAAAAAAAAATTAAATTCCTGGCTGCTCTATATAACAATGCTATGTCACATTATATTCTACCCTTCTCCATGTGTTAATTTTCTGGCCCTCACATATCTCCACCTGACATATTTTACATTTAATATAAGCTTCACACATCAGTATTATTGCTGGTTTGGTACAGTGCTACATATTCAAAATCCAGAACCTATGCCTGGCATCCAGTACGCACTCAATAAATATTTGCTGAAATTATTGAAGGAAAGTTTGCACATAGACAGTAAATATGAAGCATGTTGCCACCAATTTTTTTGGCATTTTATTGGATATTTTCAGGTATTAACCATCTAGTATGAGTTCCCATGTAATTATGAGAGCTGAAAGTAGTCAGTAAAGCAGGTGAGAAGCTTCTGCTAAAGAAAAAAGTGATTTAGTTACTATCTTATTTTTGAAATGCTGATGAAAAGTTCAGCTGGCCAAAAAAACCCACTGTAGTTTCACCAAAGTCTGTCTTTGTCTCTATTCTTCATAGGATAAAATAATTATTTTATAGCCCAGCCGGGCGTGGCTCAGCGGTTGAGCATCGACCTAGGATCCAGGCGATCAGGGTTCGATTCCCGGTCAGGGCACATGCCCAGGTTGCGGGCTCGATCAATGACTCTCTCATCATTGATGTTTCTATCTCTCGCTCTCCCTCTCCTTTACTCTCTCTGAAATCAATAAAGATATATTTTAAAACCTAAATAAATAAAAATAAAAATAAAATGATTATTTTATAATTATAATATATAAGTAGGGAGAGACTTAGTTGAACATTAGGACAACTTTGTGGTTTAACTTTTATGTGAAACTAAAATGCAAGTGTTTTTTTTTTTTAAATAGTATTCTCTATGTAGGAAGAGAGAGTCTTATACACATTAAAATAAAATATTAACTATATATTATTTCTTTAAAAAGAGAATACATTCTCATCTGGCTTTATTTGAACTAATTCATCTTGACATGCCTGTGATGTTTACTGAGATAGAGTGCCAACTTATTTGCAGAAAATTAAAATCTATGTGAAAAATATAACATCTGTTCATTATTTTTGCGTTGAAAACAAATAAGTGAGATTTCTAATAATTAAATTAAAAAGCTTTGTAGAAGGTTAGATTATTGTTTATCTATTGCCCACATTTCACAACTAAAGATGCAAATTATTCAGTGGCTGTAAGTAAAATGTGGTCTTCAAATACTTGCAAGGAATTGGGGGAACTGAAGGATGCTAAGAGAGTTTGTAAAACTTGCTTATTTTATAGGAAATTTCTTCAAAGGCACACAGTTTGTTTTTATCATATTAAAGCTGAATGTGGAGCTTCACTTCCAGGTTTATTTTAATTCAGTGTGGTTCTGGGATGATTTCTATTCTCAGTATATTATTAAAGAATAAAGAAGAGGAAACAGATGCTGGGAAACAAAGACCAACAAATGAAACCAAAGAAAGAACTCAGATGAAAATATACATCAGAGGCTGGATTAAATAAAATGGCCAGACTTTCTCCTGAAGGAGGGATGCAGAAGTTGCATATGAGTCAGGTCAATATCACTGTCACCACCAACACATTGATCTCTACTTTTCTCAATTTTTCTTCAGGTACAAAATATCAGTTCTAATTTTTCCATTTCTTCAATTCACTTCATTCGAGCTTTAGCCCCTCATTTCACAGAAATTTCTTTCATTAACTTTTGTGACTTTAAAGTAAATGGCCAATTTCTCTTTATCTTATCTGACATCTTAACTTGGAATATATGTTGCTGCTACTTTCTTCTTGAAATATTATTTGCTCCAACTTCTATTTATAATTTTCTTCTGATAGCTTTGGCTTCTCTTCCATCTCCTTCTCCCCCCTCCAAACCTTTAAATAACGGTGTGCATCAAAGTTCGTACCTTCTCTATTTTTGCTTTCCCTTCGCTCTTTCTCCCTAGGAGACCTCATCCATTCCATGGCTTCAGTTTCATTTTCTATATAGAACACACAAGTGAGTGTCATTACCCCACTCCTTTATATGTGAGAAACTTCATCCCACTATTATCTGTTATATAAGGATGTCTCCAAGGCCCTTAGAAGCCCCCATGCCCAAAAGTGAACTCATTATTTTCTTGGGAAATGGATCGCAAAATGATGTCCAAATCGGCATTTCGTAAGTATTATTCAAAATAAATTGTATCCAACACAAAGAGAATCCCTATGAACTTTACAGAAGACATATTTCAGACAATATTCCTATCATATGCCCTTTAACAAATCTCTACGACAGGCCACTGTCCATCTTATATTGGCTTCTCAAACAGCCACTTCTTATGCAAAAAATAAATGATGCTCTGAATTCAGAGTAAATATAATATTGTAAATACAGTATTACTCATGCACTTAGTCATTCATTGTTCAACAAATCTTGAACTTACAGCAAAGAAATACAGACAACTAGGCCTCTGGTTTTGTGGAACTTACAATCCAATAGGAGGAAAACAAGTAGCAAATATGCATACAAATTATGTGATTTCAGATAGCAGCTAAATATTATGTAGAAGATTACGCAGTAAAATGTATACAGATCACCCTGGAATTGAATTGTGTGCTACTGTAGCTTGAATGTGGGGAGAGCTCTTTGAGGAGGCAACCTTTTTGGTGAGACCAGAGGGATGGAAAAATGCAGCCAAGCAAAGATCAGAAAGAACAACTGAGGGAAGTATGCAGGTGTTCAGATGGTCTAGTGCGGTGGGAGAGGGCTGGAGGAGTGAGCATGCTTGAGAAAAGAAAAACAAGGATGGACAGAAAATGGTCAGGGCCCTGTTCACAGGGTTAGGTGGGGTGGGGAGATAGAAGAAGAAGTGTGGAGTGAGAAAAGCAGCGGCCCACTCGTGTAAGGTCTTTGTCTACGGAAAATTTCTATTTCATTCTCAGTACAATTTGGAAGTTAGCGGGAGTGAGGGGTTTTAGGAGGTCAGTGATATGACCTAGTTTGCATATCAAACACTTATCCTCATTAGTCAGAGAGAATGTGTTAGTCCTCCGGTGGCAAAAACGATGATGTATAAAACTCTAAAGTAGTTGGTGGCCATGTCCCCACCATATGGAGGAAGACAAACCACTATACGAACTAAGCCAACAATCGGAGAGAAACAAACACCGAAGACAGTAAAGGCTCTGTGTTCGTTATCTACTGATGTGTAACACATTTCCTCAAATTGTAGAAAGCTCAGAACAGACATTTATTCTCTCAGAGTTGCTGCAGGTCAGTGACCTGGCACAACTTTTCCTGGGCCTCTATCTCAGGGTCCTCACAGGCTACAGCAAGGTGTCAGTTGAGCTTTGGTCATCTCAGATCTCAGCTGGGTGAAGATTTGTTTGCAGGATCATGTGATTGATGGCAGAGCTCCATTCCCGAGAGGCTGCTGAACTGACCGTCTCAGCTACTCACTGGCTATTGGCTATATGCTCCCCTCAGCTCCTTGTCATGTGGGTTTGTCCAGCAAAACAGCTTGCTTCATAAACACATGCTGAGAAGGCAACAGGGACAGTCTACTAGAGAGACAGAAGTCACAATCATGGAAGTGGCACTGCATAATTGTTTCCACATTCTATTTGTTAGAAATAAACCATGAGCTCCAGCCCATACTCAAAGGGAGATTACACAAGAGCAGGAACGCCAGGAGGTGCAGATCATGGGAAGCAAGCAATATTAAGTGACTTCCTACTGCAGTCTAACCTCTGGCCTCCAATGATTTATGTCCTTTCCAAATGTCAACATCCCCTTTCAAGGTCCCCAGAAGTCTCATTATACCATCAGCTCTAAGTCCAGAATCTTCATCGTTAAATCAGCTCTTAGTTTAGTACTTCTCAGTCTATGACCTGTGACTATTCAGGCTAGCCCTGTGACACCTACTCATGCGAGGTGGAGTGAAAAAATCACCTAGCCAAGCCTTACCAAATTCTTGAACCATGTATTTGCAGGATTTAATATAAGGGCTATAATTTTAAGCAGCTAAATTTTGTGGCATTTTGTTACACAGTAATGGAGAACCAGGAAAACTTACTAGGAGCCTCAGTTTCTAGAACAGAAGTGCAAGACCATAAAATGTATCCCACAAAAGGTGTGTGCCAATGTCTTGAAGCAAAGCATCCTATGTTTCATGCTCAGAGAACATTCCTCTGGCGAGCAGACTTTGAAGACCGAACAGCTACTGTACAGCACGCTGGGTAGGTTTTAGCACCGACCTTGGTGCTCGAAGTCTTTTCTACATGGGGCACACAGGTAAAGCCATTCGGACACTGTATCTAAGGAGGTAACTCTGGTATCCACGAACGGTAGCAGGACATGCCACCCTGAAATATAGTTTTGATATATTGATTTTTTAAAGCTGTAGTCACTTAACAGCAAATACAGAGAGAGGCTTTCTCTAAATTGTCCTTATCGACCTAAAGATAGATCTTCCAAAAGGAACTCAATTGTCATAAATCCCCTCTCTGGGAGTTTTATCAACCAGGGAAAATTGACTCTTATACAAGGTCAGGTGGATTAGAAGTCAACACCACACCCAGACAAACTTTGCCACAAACTATCATATTTCCCCACATATTTTTCTAAAACCCCATTCATTTTTCCTAAACATCATTTACCCTCCCCTGAGAGTCCTACATCTTCCCTCTCCTTTCCCTATTAATATGATATTTAATCCTGAATTCTAAGCTACCTTGGAGAGTTACTTATTTTCCTTGGGTATCTCGCATGTATACCTGAGGTATACATGTTAACAAAATTATGTTTTTCTCTTACCAACCTGTCCTTTATTATAGGAGTTTCAGCCATAAACTTAAAAGGATAGAGGGAATGATTATTTTTCCTCCCCACACTTCATGTGAAATGCATTATTTCCATACCCATCAAGATGTGGTGGAAGACACATTCTTATTTCCCCATGCCTCCCAAGCCTTCTCAGGTAGAGTGGGGAACAAGTAAATAACATCAAGCATCTCATTTTTTTTTTTTATTCCTCACCTAAGGATATATATTTATTGATTTTGAGAGAGGAAGAGGGAGAGAGAGAAACATCGATCAGTTGCCCCCCTTATGTGCCCTGACTGGGATCGAACCCACCACCTAGGTACGTTGTGACTGGAAATTGAACTCACCACCTCTTGGTGAACCAGGGAAGATGCTCCAAGCCAGCCACTGGGCCAGGGCAAGCAGCTCGCTTTTTATGAAGTCAATGATAGGCCCTAGGCCTCCTATCTCATTTCATTGTTGAGGAGAGACATCAGTTGCCCAGAGGTCTGAAGGAGGTTGCCTTTATGCAACATAGGTGTGTCTCAGACATACATGGATATGGCTAGGCTCCCACATCTGTAAATCAATAAAAAGTGGACTTCTGCTTATGAGGCTTTACCTGAAAAAATGCTGGCTAATTTTTAAAGTAAGTTTGACTACCTGTTGACTAAAATTTCATTCAGTTAAGAACAACAAGAACGCATTGTTAAAGTTGTAAGATAGGTGCAGTAGAATTGTCAGCCTGGTACTGGCACTGGGGGAATGTAGCAACGTTCATGAATGTGACAGATTTTCACAGCAGGGTTTAGACTCACAAGGTAAAGTATTTACCATAAACTCTCTTGTTATCCAGTCTCATGACTTTAAATATCTTTCTGCTGACGGCACTCAAATGTCTCTAGTCTCCATCTATCGCTGGTTACCCATCGCCTGACATTCATATTTCTACCTGCTCACATATCCTCTTGAATGTCTAACTGGCACCTGAAACTTTATATGTCTGAAACCAAATATTTGAATTTTCTTTCTCCCAAATCTACTCCTCCTTCTCCTGTCTGCAAATCCATGTGAGATGCCTCCGTTCACCTAGTTTCTCAGATTAAAAAAAAGGGGGTAGTCATCTTAGCCCCCCTCTCTCTCTAACATCACACAGTGATCCATCAGATAATCATGTTAATTACATCTACAAATTCATCCTAAATCTCTCCCTTTGACTCCATCCCCACAGCAGCCCTTCTGAGTCACACCGCCACATTCTTCCAAGTGGACAGTGTGGTGGCTTCCTGACTGGTCTTCCTGCTTCTATTCTTACACTCCAATACTCTGTAAGTCTTAAATGTAAGTCTGTAAGTCTGATTATATTAAATCTGGTAATTCCACAAAGGATGCTTTCTATTCCTAATAAACTAGGTCAACTACCTGTTACCTGAAAATGTCAACTCTGGTCTCCTTTCCTGCTTGAGCAGCATTGTGTCACATCTACTAGCAGCCAAACCACTTCAGTAAGTCTCATCTTCCCCATAAAGGCAGAAAGCATTGTTTGAATGCAGGTGTGCTGCCAAAGATGCTTTCTAGCCATTCCCAAAGTCATCAATAGTTGAGGGGCTACTGTATGTCTGAAAATGGCCTTACCAAACCTGTGAAACATTTGTTACCTCCAGAAGTAGATGTTTATACCCATACCAATTTCTCCTCTTACCTCCCAAGAGAACTGTGATGACTTCCTTAAATACCAGTGGAGGTAAACAATCATAGGAATGGGAAGCTATGCTGTAGCAAGCAGCTACTTAATATATTCTGTTAGACCTCTACTTTGCTCGTTTGGGAAATATTAACTTATGAATAACGTAAGTCATGTCTTTGTTCAGAGCTTTCATTAGTTCCCACATATTTCTGTTTATTCCAACTCCTGCTCCAACCCCATGGCCATGCTGCACCTGGGCTTGAAGTTGCCTGAAAAGCTTTTTGGTAATTACAGAGGTGAGTGTAGATCAATAAACTGTCATGGGAATTGGTGCTATATTTTATTAACAATATACTCCGACTGGGAAGGTCCGTCTGCTTTGAAGAGAAACATGAAAGGTAATGTGATGAACTGACTTCCCACTGTAGAGTTTACAAAGCTCCTTTTGTTTGTAACTTACTGTTACTTTCAGTCTTTATGTTTCAAAGGTTTTAGACAGCTCCTTAGAGTTTGGAATTTATCTGTCCAGAACATTACAATGTCATAAAAAAGGGGGGAATATCCCCAAGTTCAAACTTCTGTTTTCTATAATAAAGGCATAAAAATCCCCCAGAACTCATTCTTCCTGCTAGAATTGTGTGCAACACAAGCTGGGACTCAGGACAAAGAACGGCATACATCTCCTCTCCCTCATTTCCCGGCAGTTCTCACTTCAAGCAACCACTACAAAGTGTTTTTTCTAGTTACCAACATGAGTTAAAAAAAATGCTCCAGGGCATTTCTGTGTTAAAAAAATGATATCACCTGAATAACTAATGGAGACCTTAATGTGATATTCAACTTTATGACTGCAGTTTAGACAGAAGAAAAACAGGCGAATTACACTTGGAAACATCCCAAAATATATTTGACACTTTGACCTATAGAGTAATCTTTCCCATGAAAACAAGGTCTTTTCGCAAGCCAGGGGCACTCAATGTATGACACTGCCTGTGTTGATCAACACTGAAATAACGAACACAAAACGTAGAGCCATCGCCTCTTCTCACATGAGGGAGCTACACCTCCTGAGTTTTGACCTGTATTTTTTATGTGATTATGCTGGTCATTAATTACAAAACAAACAGAAAGCATCAGTTTCTGTAGTTTGGGGATCTAAAGTATTCGAAAGCATACATTCCATGTGGGAATCTGACTAATGTAAAGGTGGTTTATGGAGTCAGTATTACCAGTACATTCCCTTTGGAGAATACTTGTCTATGCAAAGGGCTCTCTATGTTAATTATTTCAAAAGAATAAAAACTTTAACTAATTATATTGAAAAACAAACAGTAATTACATTTATTATTTTTATACACTTTTAGGCTGATAAAGTTCAGTAATCCTTATAGACATATGTGAAAAAAATACATAGTCATTTTATTTTAAGCTTTTCACCATAAAATTAGATCATGCTTTTCCAATTGCAAAAGGTCAAGTAATTGATAGATATGTTTTAAGACAACAGTAGTGTAATGAAGACTCCTAAAGGGAAAAACTGGATTTGAATTTTGCTTTGCAGCTTACTGTGCAAAGGATAGGCAATGTACTTAGCTTCTTTGGGTCCTAGCTGCAGAAAAGTTTCATTAAAAAATTATCCCATGGAAGAGTAATTCAACTTGTTTCTCTGGATCCCAGTAGTTACAAGCAGGACCAACATGTATAAGCATTAAATTTAAGATAAAGCTTTTTACAAGTTAGAGGTGCCCAAAGATAGCACGGGAAGCAGGCAGAGTATACACATTCAAGCTTAAGTTCATGCTGAGCAACCACATGGCGGGAATCTGGGAGAGGAAACCCAAGTAACGAGAGAAACATAGGACTAGAACTCCTACTAACCCTGAGATTTATGACTTTCTGGTGTCCATATTTCTAATCTTCCTCAAATACTGCTCTCATCAGGCACTTCCTTTGCAAAGGCTCATTAATTTAAACCATATTTAGTCAAGGCCCTATGAATGTTTTTTATGGTTCATGGTCTCTATTTAAATGCATTTATCCCCTATTCCAACAGGACAGTCTTCACCTTGTGCCACAAACACCCCACCGCCATGCCTGTCCCCCCAGAATGCCTTCCTCTCTTCTGTTTGGGCTAATACCTGCACAATAGCTGCATTCTCCAAGGCCTGGCTTCAGGTCTAAAACACTTCCCGTTCGCCCAGTGCTGAGGGAGGGATCTCACCAGAAGGTTGAGGGGACGGCTCAACACACAGCCCCCCACTCTGGAACAAGGACATGGACAGCAGACTAGTCACATATGCTCAGACTGGGGGATGGGAGCACATGCCATGCAGGGCCCCCGGGGGTTGCACTTAGGAACGGAGTGAACAACCAGAGGCTGCGGGAGGTGATTTTGTATTATCAAGAGGGTGAGGGTAAGGTGTGCCCTGGTTCCAAAGGTAGGACATGATTGGCTTGTCTCAGTTAATTCCATGGGCTGGCAGGGAACTAAAACCTGCTACTCGGGAATAAGCAAGACATTTACCGGGTCCCTTTAATGAGGGTTGTTTGGCTGGAGAACCGTATCTGTGCAGGAGCAGAGTAGAGGGGACTTGCAGAGAAGCTATTTGAGGCCCCCCAGATGTCATGGCAACACACAATACTGGACCTTAATTTTAGGCCTTACTCCACAGCTATGTCTCATCTTTCCCCTAAAACCTTCTGATCTAGTGATTTTTTAAATTAGTATACTATTTAAGATGTTAGCTTTCCCTGTCCTTGATGTCTCCATCCAGCTAAACAGAAAGCATGTAAAATGTTGTCTTACATGTGCATTTTTATTACTAATTTGCTATTTTGGTCTCATTATTTTAACTTTTACATCCCTTAAGGGTACAAATTTATAGAAACCATACTTTTACTTCACATTCTCTACTGTACAGTATTGAATATGCAACAGTCATTTGACTAATTTAATCATAAAGTGAAAAGAAGTCATTTGACTAATTTAATCATAAAGTAAAAAAAATTAACCTATGACTTGTAAAATGCCCATTGCATTCTAATAAATTTGTTCATTCATTCTCACTTAACAGAATAGAAGCATTTCAGGAAAACCAACTATCATATATATTCCCTTTCCTAGATGAGCTCCATTATAATATCGGAGACATCTATCCATGTATCAGGCTTTAACAGACTGTGTTCGTCATCTCTAATGTGGAAGTGATTAAAATCATAGCCACATGAAATGCTGGAATAGGAAGAATTATTAAACAAGAGGTTTATCGGCATTTCGAAAATAAAATTATAATAATTGGAAATAGCGATTATTTATTGAGAAAGAGTAACACCAGAATTGACTCACTTGCTTTTTAGAACTTTTAACTGATAATATTGATTTGGAAAATACCTTGTAGTATATTTTAATTTTCTTGAGATACTTGACGTGTCTTTCTCAATGTTCTTGGGGATCAGAAATAACTGATGGAGGAATACATGGAGCATATTGTTTAATGTCAACCTGACCAGAAGTTTCTTCTGGTTTGATATTCTGTCTTTGATCCTGTTTTGTATGAAAAAATTTAATGACTAGGGTAGGACAGAGAAGGTATGCCTGTCAAATTTAGAATGATATACAAGTTGAGAAAGATGACGAAGAATCACATAAAAAGTTATCTCAACGAGCTGGAATACTTAGTCCAAAAAAACAAGATTAAATTTAACAGAGATGGTACAAATAGAGTCTTATATTTAGTTCAAATAGTGCTTGGGGAAATTACAGGATGGGTCTATCTGGAAATATGGCTAGCTACAAGGTTAAAAACGAAATGCCAGTGATACAAAGTTCATGTGATGGATGGCTGATTGGGCACAGGGCCTAGATTAATGGGGCAAGTTGGAGCCACTGCATGGCACTGATCTGCCCCAGCTATAGCCCTCCTCTGTCATGTGCAGAGAACATGCTAAATGCACGAAATGACCAGGTAAAAGCTCCAACTTGGTTTAAGTGCAGGAAGTTAAAAGAGAGGACAGGTACAGTATAATTTTTATGAAAAATGCTAGGCTGGAATTTGAAAATAAAAGTTTAGGGTTTCTGTGCTTTGATTTTATACTTAATTACAAGTTCAAGAATGGAGATATCATTACCGGTTAGAAGAGGTTGCAGTGGAGTTGCTCACATACATAGTTCCAAGTTCTTCTAAACAGCCTGACAAAAGTGACGACCAATCCAAAGCTGACCAATATCCACTCACCAGGTTTTCAAGCCCTTGGTCCCAGATCACCAGGCAAAGAAAACAGAAGTATGTTGCTGAAGCCAAAAGACACTCAGAGGTCACTCAAAAACACAACTTCCCCTAGCTATCTAACAAAAGGGCAATCGGAAGAAGCTGCAGGAAAGGAAAGATAAAAGATAAAATAATAATAGTGTGCTTCTAGGCTGTGAACTTCATAGGGAGAAAGGTTGAAGGATAGAGGTTGATACAGAAAGGAGGGAGGACCGAAAGCTAAAAGGACATATTAAAATACCTTCAAATTCACTATTTTGTTCTGCTTTCTTTTAAAGCTTGGCCTAATTATAATGCAACTGTAGTGAAGGAAAGTTTCCAATTTGCATATTTACGTTAAGATATTCCAAAGTATCAGGCAAATTGGATTTTTATTTATATTTAGCAAATTAATAATTTGCCCTGAGAAACAGAAAGTGCTGATGTTCTGAAAATTGTTTTTCAACAATTAAAGAGGTTGATATTTGCTCAGAATCTCCTGAGCTATTGGAAAACTGAAAATTGACAGAAAAATAATTTTGTTACGCCAAAGAGCCTGACAGGTAGGCAAGGTATTTGAGGGGAATTGCAGTGACTTTTAATTATCTATACTTAGACACTTATTTGTTCCTCACGGTGTCCTACCTGATGAATAATTCTTCGGCAGATGGTGAGAAAACCAGGATTCTTAATTGCCACCAAGCTAAAATTAACAACAATCATGAGCAATGCTAGGGGGAGAACCCAGCATAAAGCAGTTCATCTATCAAGAAGAGGAAGCTGAACCATCACTTTGATGGTGTGGACTGTAAAATAGATGGTAAGGATCGATTTAGCATTATAAAACCTCATCAAATTCTCTTGCTTCTAAGAGCAAGTATAAGTAGTTAAAATAACTTAATTTTTCCCTTGGATTAATATGTCTCTTGTTCATGCTTTAAAGTCTGTATTTATTAGCCAATCCTCAAATACCTTAGAAGCAAATATAATGTCGCTTACCCCTATGGCAACATTAACATCTGTAACATGAGTTTAAGTAATTTAAGTTGACAGCGATTTAAACAGTACATACCTTCCTTTTCCAACATTTAGAGTTCATAGCATGGCAAGTGCTACCATCATTTCTCATATGTGCCTGCAGCTTCTGAAGCAATGATAGATATTCAAATAAATGTACAAATATGATGATGGAGTACATAGTGTGGTGTTTAGACGCATTTACTATTAATGTTACTATTTCACTGTAAGTCATTCTGTGAAATAATTTAAAAATTAGGGTAGTAATATACAATTGCAAGGAAAGAATAAAAAAGTTAGAAGACTGAATAAGCAGAGGCATTTTTAAAAAAATGATTTTCAGAGAACTGTCTACATTTCAAACAATTTGTGTTTCAGCTTCTGTATTCCTGCAACCAACTATTGACCAGTTTAAAATTTTTCCTATTGCCTCTTTCAAATCACATTTCTTCATCACAAATTGAAAGTGAGAAAATTAGATGAAAACAAGGCACCACTAGCCCACATAACCTTTTAATCTTAGTTCTATGTTTAACTTCTAGGTAACAAGTATAGAGTCCAATAATCTATTGGTTTGGGGAACAGGAAGGGGGCATCAACGTTTCTATTCCAAATCACTTTTTTTTGGTGAGTTAAACAAGGTCTATGAGATTAAAAAACAAACAAACAAACACTTAGCTTTAGGCTACTTTCAAACATGAGTCTATGCCAAGGTAAGTCAGAATGTAGTAAATGCTGGAATCTTTGAGATAATTTAAGTTCCACCTTCAAGAATCACTGAGCAGGAACTAAGAAAAACATAAACCTAGATATGACTTGCTGGACCACTTCCATACCAGGGTCTTCTGGAATTTTCCTTCAGGTATTTCTATATCTACCTCGAAACCCTATCACAAAATTGGTCCAGAGTTAAGTGACTCAAACATAAAGAAGGAACACATAATTTGAATCACCCAATTCCCTTTAGTGTTAGACTTATCAAACACTATACATTTTTCTCTTCTATTAAAAGATTTTAAGGGAGAAATATTCTATCCGCTAAACCCATTCCTACAACTACCTAAGATTAAGCAGATTGACAAACCTAGAGAATTATTTTTGTTTTGACCTTGGCTATATGAAATCGCTGAAATGACTTTAACCTTTCTAGTTCTTCAGGTTGAAATTGAAGCTGGGCAAATTTTGCAATATTGAAAATCTTTATATAGTAAAAATAAAGGATATAAAAGACTAACTTTTTATTTGCCATGCAACCATGTTCGTAAATTACTTCTCTTCATGGTATTTACTGCATATTTTTGGAAAGCTGTTACAGTAAAAAATACAAAAAGTGAAATTGAGTGATTCTTTTCGAAGCCTTCTTGGGCTTTTCAGGGCAAGTAAACAAGAAGCTATTAAGTGCTATGACAGCTTCCAACTTCAGCCTTCTCTGAGCTGCCGAATAACGAACTACATGAGAAGAATAAGAAATTAGAAGCTCTTCCAAACCAGCCTCCAAGAGAAAGTTGTCACACTTCCTCACATGGCGCAGCAGTTCATTGTACAAACATCGACTAGCTCTTAAGATGAAAAAGATAGCTATTTCCTTGTGGGAGGGGCATCGATGAGTTTTCAGTGTTGTTTGTTTTTGTTTTTCATGTTGCCCAGGGGATTTAAATAACACAACTTTGAAAATTATTTATAAAGAGTCGGCTAAGCGACATGGTGCTTTAGCAAAAGTTTCCGTGTGGCCGTTTAAAATTTAATTATGTCTTCAAGCTGCTGGGTGCGTTTCCGTCGCTGCCCTTGGTGTCATCTAGATCCACACTTATTAGAAGTTAAAAGAGACTGTGCTTGTGACACTCTTCCGCGGTTTAATATTCCAGATTCTTCTTGTGACTCATTCTTGCAAATGCCACTATGCCCATATCAAAAACTTTACCCCAAAACACAAATAAAATTCCCTGGAGCTTACCCTTTGTTCCTCTGCCTAGTCCATGATCGCAGATAACTTGTCTACTTCATCACAGTGGAGACACGCTTTCCTTCTTACTTGGCATTAGATACGCGCATTTTACTTTGTAATGCGTTTATCATCAATCAGTTTTCAATAGCTGAGTGTACTACGAACATGAAACAGCGGAAGGCTGTCTTGATAGAAAACCGAGAATGCCAGAGCCAGAAAGACAGTAACTCGGGCAGATAGAAAGGCTAACACTTAAATACAATTTCTGATTTTGGGGGAAAGAATGATTGGACCTTCCCTAGCCCTCTTCACTTATTCTGTTGCCCCTCAGGTCTTCCCTTTTCCGCTTTTAATATTAGATTTAGAAAGATTCAATTGACTCCGTGCCCTACTGCCTAATCAGTCAGTAAAAAAGCACCAAAGTCAAGAAAAATATTTTAAGAGATGTCAGTTCCATAAAAGTCAACAGAGATAAAAAGATTTATTGCTTCTATCCTCACTGTTGACCTGATTCTATTGGAGTCGGAAATCAAGAAAATCCGATTGTTTGTGTGGGTATGAAGGCAAGCAAGCTTGAGAAATAGATTTAGTCTGCAGGGGGAGAATAATAATATTTATAAGTTGTCAGAAGTCCCCAGAAGTTGATATTTTATTGTGCTATCTGAATGTCTGGAACTTTTCTTTTGTTTACAGAGTAGAAAGAAACAAGACCAACTAAAAGGTGTAGCACTGTTGTTATATTTATTTGTTCATTAACTCATGTACTAGTTTGATCAATATTTACTCTGCTCCTATTGTATGCTGGGAATTGTGCTAGTCACTATAGTTATAATAATAAACCATCCTGATTTGGATCTATTTTCATGTTCTGGGATCATTTTTAGAAATAATCTCCCAGTGAATAAAGGAAAAATTCACATTTCGAATGGAATAAAACACATTTTATCTTGCTGTTTCCCTAAGGTTCCATTGGGCCCTTTTATAAATATAAGATTTATTATGAAAACTTGGTGATTTACTTTTACTATAATGGAAAAATAGTCACATTAACCAGTCATTTTAAAGAAAAATGAAAGAGATTGGAATAGCACAGGAATGAAAGAAGAAACTGCTCAAGTTGCTTTAGTTCATACAGGAGACTGTTAACATAAATATTGCTACTGACACCTATCTCAACTCTCACTATACATACATATAGCAATACTAAACATTTTAGGCCTACTTACTGCCATACCCACAATCAATTCAATACCTAAAATATTACAATAATTAACTGATTAATTCGAGAATAATTACCTGTGCACTTCAAGCTAGGAATTCCATAATACAAATACCCTGTCATGCCACAGAAACTCTCAAAATGTACCAACACACAATCCCTGTTCTTACTATGATACTCCCATTTCTCCATTTTATATTTATGGGAAGGGAGAAAAAAAGGCAGGAGGAGAAAAATTACGAAGGTTTATCTTCATCAAAAACATACATGTTCAAACATTAGGGCCTGGTAAAAGAAGTTAACTCTAGTATACAAGAAAAATTAGTTGTCTTCACATACCCTCTGAGTCCAATTAACTTAAAAAAATACACTGAAGTCATTTGTGTATATTATAAGAGTAAAGGTAGAGAAAAAATAGCTTTTTAGAAATTTTAGTAAGATTTTAAACATAGCACACCATAATTTTTATGCCATATTTTTTCTTATTCTGAAGGTACATACCCGAAATGGAGAACTTTTTAACATGCATTTAACTGCTCATCAACTTTTATGCATGGACATGAAACATAACTGTCTTGTAAACAGTGATTCCTTAGGTACACCTCTGATGGGTTCTAATTTGTCAATGCTCTTGCATTTATGCCACCAAAACATAATGCCTCTGAATATTTTGACCATTCTTAATTTTTTAAAAAGAGGGAGACCATCACCTATGCTTCATAATTGCAAAATATTTTTATTTTTAGATTTATGAATATCAATTAAAGAAGCCAATGAATTATTTTCCATTTCAATGTGGTCAATTTCCATTCACTATTATCTTTGCATGCACACTGGCCTTCAGCTCTTGTCCACTTATGAAATATATTGAGTACATTTTTGAATAAACATTGTGAAAAACAGAATAGGATGTTGCATGTTTAAGCAAAAAAGCACACTTCAGTTCTTATTATAAAACCTGCATGATGAAATGCCTTCTGTTCAATGAAGAACTCCATAAAAATATATTTCCATTTTCACCCTTAAAAATTATAGTTCTATTATTTAATTCTGCTCACCAATTCTTGAGTTTGAGGAAATTCATGCAATTTACAGTCACTGGAAGACACATAATCTGAGATTTCTGCTTCACTCTCACCATTAAAGTTAGAGTCTTGAGTACTGATCTCTTACTCTGCATTTGTCTTATTTGCCTGATAATTTTTTAATGTCTTCTTTTGGCAATGTTCTAGTCATTGCCATTATACATGAAACTTGTTTTTATCTGAGTTCTTAATTCTGTTCAGTGAAAACTGACAAATAAAAATACTAAAAGTGGCACCAGACTTCTCTTAAATCTTTTTGAAAAATCACACAATAAGGCAATATAATAAAAAAATGACAAGTGATTTAAAGTTATTTATTTCACCACTGTATTATCCTCTGAGGTGGGAGCTGATCCATATTTCCATCCCCCTCCCTTCCTCTCTCTCTAAAATCAATTAAAAAACACTAAAAAAAAAAAAAAAAAAAAAAAAAAAGACTACAGTTACTAAAGTTGCAGAACCAACAATCTTCCTTGCCATGTGTGTGTTTACCTCGGGGTGGCATAATGACATCCAGACAGACCGGAAAACTTGAGTAGGTGAATTAACAAGGGTTTAACAAAACATTGCATATTTGAGCGAACTTTGCCATAAACTGCCCACGTGGAAAATCTTAGCCTTTATAATTTCTGAATATGCATCATATGACTTCCTGTTTTACCCACTTATTTTAGATTGAACAATATCAGTTCAATAGTTAAGTACGGTGACCTACATTAGGTTGTCAAAAATACTTACCGAGGCTGTCCAAAAACATACCACTTAAAAGTTGGATCTATGTAGGTCCTAGTTTGCCTGGGATGATCTACTTATGACTGACTAGGCTTCCATTGCTTTGATTATGGTCTGCTTTCACTCTCAAAGTGTTCTGGTTTCCAAGAGCAATTGTATGGTCACTCTACTCACAAGAATCAAAAAGGACTATCCTTATCTCTTAGTTCCCAAAAGTTAATTTGTGCTGCAATAAAAATGACTCAGGGTGTGAATAAAGAAAAGCCATCCCCTGCAACCCAGGCCATCACTGGGAAAGCTTTTTACTAGTAGAAGGCACTGGGTTGGAAGACCCAGAAAATGGAGATTTGTGAATCATTTGAAGGCCAAGGTTAAGTCTGACTTCTTTCATAATTCTTCCACTTTATCTGCTTCAGTGTTGGGTAGATAGAAGCAATAAGCACTAGCAGATAGGTTAGAAATATTTTTATTTCAAAAGACAGACATGAGAATGACCACTCAGTATTAGAAAAATTTGTATTTATGGTAATTTTAGAGAAGGCGTCTCTAAAACAATCACCCATACACAAATAGGTTACTAAGACTTTGTTTGGAATAAACTTTTCTTTTTAGTGAATACAATGAAGAATGAATGAATTTGCCTCAGATGGTCTTTGAGGCAAAGTCTGCCTTATAGGCAACGATGATTCAGAAAAAGAAAAAAAACAAGAAAAAAGCCCAGGGCAATAATGTATTTATACTGAAGAAAAAACAACCCATTTTGTTTTTGAAACAACCAGGTTGACTATAGAACATGTTCTAAAAATGAAGCTTCAAATTCTAGTTAAGACTACTTTTATTCAGGAAATTGTGTATTTCTCTACTTACAGCGGCTTTAATATTAAACAGACTTTCCCAGCTCATGCCAAGCATTGATTTGTAATTTCCATACCTGAATGAAAAAATTATGATGTAGAACTGCCAAAATGTGTCATTAAGTCAATGCATTCTGAACTAGGATGCTGTGATATCCTGGTGTGATGGGAGCAGCAACTCGGGGCTGTGAGAGCACAGGGGCTCTGGAGAGATCTGCTTCACTACCAACACCTTGCCCTAAGACGGAAATAGGACAAATCCCAGCAGAAATACAGACTGGGATTTTAAGCAGCAATAAACAAACACAAGGTATTTGAAATGGGCATTTAAAAATGATAGTCTGCCCAGCCAGTCGTGGCTCAGAAGTTGAGCATAGACCTAGGATCCAGGAGATGGTGGTTGGATTCCTGGTCAGGGCACATGCCTGGGTTTTGGGCTCGATCCCCAGGAGGGAGCATGCAGGAGGCAGCCCATCAATGACTCTCATCATTGATGTTTCTATCTCTCTCTCTCCCCCATCCCTTCCTTTCTCTGAATTCAAGGACATATTTTTTTAAAACAATGATAAAGTCAGAATTGTGAAAAAAGGGACAATACCTGATGATGATTAATTACTCGATAAGGGGTGGTCACTCACACTGAGTGGCAGTCAGGTTCTTCGTCCTGAATCCTGCTCTTCCTCATGGAGTCTCCATCTTAGTGAAGAGCTCCACCTTCTATCTAGTAACCTAAGCCAAGCCCTGAAATCATTTTTACCTCTTTTGCTAGCCTTCTAAGTCATATCCCCACAGCCTTGCCCAACACCAACCAAAGCTCCACACTCATGCCACCCTCCTGTTACTACTATATGCTAATACTAGAATGGGGGTTCACCATTTTGTTGGAAAGCCCATTAGGTATGTTTGAGAGTAACCAGTTAATACTATGTTCCTTTGGGGGCTAGAATCTACTTGGATTTTTTTTTCTTAATAAGATGGAATGTTCAGGACCCCAAGAGAAAGAAACTATCAAATGCGATGCGTAGGCAATATCATATGTTACACACATGCTTCTCTAAAATTGGGCATATTCCATCATACGAATAGTCCCAGGCTTCTGCAGATCATGGGCAGAATGGTGTTGCTGTCACCCAAGTTTATGGACCAAGCTCAGTAGACGATGACCTTCCAAGAAAGTATGTTCTCAGCACTATTCTCCTGAGACTAAGGTTGTGGGCATAGTATAAAATAAATGAAAATTAAAAACTTCCATTGTTTATATACAAAGGTAGTCTCTTTTTAATTTTTTAAGGAGCCAGGAATATCAACAAATAAATAAGCAAGATTTCCAAAGAGGTTGCTGATTGTTGGTGATACTGAAAAATTATTTATATCTTACAGGCACTGCATTGTATTTAGTAGATATGACAATAAGCCAAACAAACAAAAATCCATCTCCTCAAGCAAGACAACATTTTATTTTTTTCTTTAAATACTCAAATCACTGTTAAATAAAAGAGTAAAGTTATCAATGCCCACCTAAGAACAGTTCATCTTGTTATATTTTTTTCATCCAGAAATAAAAGTTTTTATGTGAAGGAATGCCAGTTCTCAATCTCTGTTTGGGAATTGATGACACAGACTTTCCACTCTTATTTCCAATGACTACTCCATGAGCCTATAAAGAAGAGATTTATTTTGTTTGCTACCCAACAGCTATTCCCTATTCTTCTTGTAACCATTCCGATGTGTGGGGAACAACCTACTGGATACATTCTGATGATATGGGCAGTAAAGATAGGAAAAAAGGCCAGAGAAGCTGGTCACAGATTCACTCCCACAATGTAACCTACAGTAAATACCCATTATTTCTTGCTACCTGGAATCCATGTTGTGCCCTGGTTACTGCCCTGATTATCCCTGTGAGCTCCATAAATCACCCCATCAAATTTCCCTTGGCTTTAGTTTCAGTTTTCCTTGTTTGCAGTCTAAGATTCCTAATGCACACCATGGGTGCTCCCAGAGGCACTGACGATGGCACTCCCTAGGCTCAGAGCAGGCCTAACAGTGTCCACAAACAAGCACTAAGATGAGTATATTTTATTTAAATGAAAATGAAATAGCACAAAAAGATGGTGTTAGACTCATCTTCTAATTTATTCTTATGAATTATTCCATGTGATTAATGTAGCTAGTAGCTAAAACTGTTGCTTGGACACAAGACAGAAATGCCAGAAAATTATCTTGCTGGATAGTAAAAAGCTACTGACTTTTTTATTTTTTTTTACTAGATTATTACTACAGCAATTACACAGCTGACATGCAGAAGCCTTGAAGATATGTGGCCCTTGAGACAGCAAACAAGAAATTTGAAATAAATGAAACTCAAATACCGGAGTCGTGTAGATGGTCAGCACTGCTCCTCTTGGCAAAAAGCAGTTTCTTCTCTTCCAAGAAACGATTTACATGACACTTGCTGCAGACATTACTTTCCTCCCGGTCACACATTAATTGACTACCCAGGTGCTCAAAGTAAGAAGAGCAACACCAAACGATTATTAAAAAAACCTTTCAAGATAGCACAATGTAACCAAAGACATGATTGCCTTGATAATAATTAATACCTTGGGGCTAACTTGTAGCCTACATCAATAATGGTTATTTTTCCCATCTCAAATCTATAAAATTCCAGACACCATCCTTTCTCCACACCCCTTGCCCTAAGAGCTAAAAGCAAAGTCTGCCTCAATTTCTTGATTTTATATCTGTTGCAGACACAATGCAAGAGATAAAACCTAATGAGTTTCCTGAAACACAACCAATTTGTTAGCATTGACTGGTCACTTCAGTGAAAGAACCAGTCAATTTAATCCAATCGCCCAAACTGGCCTTAAGCTTAAGTGACAAATGGATGCAGTCAAAATAATCAAACTAAGTAAATAGACTGGGTGTGTTCACTTCAATATCCTTACTGTGGTTCTGAATCTTAACATTTTTGCTAATAAGCACTAGTCTCTGCTGAGTGGAAAAAATGTTAGCATGGGGGAACACAAAGCAATATGCCTGCTTACCCCAGTGGTCATAACCAATCAACTGACTGAGCGAAACATGTAAGCAATTGGAATAAACCTTTCCCCCCACCTCTTGACTGAGGGCATGCCCAGGAGTGCTACACCAGGTTTTCTAATCACTGGCATATGAAGAATCCAGAAGAGACATTGCCCCTAGCCACAGTATAATTGGCTATATACATAGAGTATAAACATACATTTACTGGACAGTGGACACAGGAATACTGAATTAGAAAACATGCCCAAGTGACTCTACCAGGAATCTAAGAAGAAGAGACAGCGGAGAGGGCTTTCTAAAGCCCCGAACAATCATGGCAATTCACTCCCACCTGTTGCCCTGCTGGCGCTCTTCCTAAGCAAACAGGGGGGAGCTGCTGCATTTCTCAGATAACAAGGTAATTAATGTTAAAAGGGAAGACCAGATTGAGGAGGGTCAGTTGTAGCTTCAGAATTATAAAAAGGCAGAATTAAAGAGCCTATTTCCACTCGGCTCAAACTTCTTTCCTAAAGCTTATTTTCAAGAGATTTGAAAAGGCAGGGGTTGAGACGTGAATAAACAAAGACTATTACAGGAAAATGAAATTCCTTTCCTCTTAGCCTCTTTGCATTACAGAACTTTTCTGAAGCCCCACTGGCATTTCATAACCCAATCTTCCAAAATTAGTTTCATCTACTGTAAAACAAAAAATCATATCAGAGAATTTGTTCATAAACGCCTTTAGGGATAATGCCTTCCTTTCAATGAACTAAGAATCTGCCTCACCTTCCCACCCTGATTCTCTGCTTTGCAAGTAAATACATAATCACTATTTGTTAATTGCTCAAACTCTACTGACAAGGGTTACAATTATTATAGCATAACATCTGAAGAAATTTTACCATTACTAGATGGTGATGGGCTTTCAGAGAGCTCTATGGGAGGATTACATAAGATTTACATGTTCTACGTTAAAAAGAAAGCCTAAGAGATATTTAATATCACTTTCAAATCCATCACATTGATTTCATAATAAGTGATGACAGTAAATCTTGTCCTTTAACTATCAAGCAAAAGGAAATAAGCAGCCTTAGGCAAAGGCTAAAAGCAATAAACGAGACCTTGAGAAATACTAAGCAGGCTTACTTAGAGAAACTGTAATTATGAAAATGATAACAGCTAAAATGTACTAAACACTTCTCTCTGCTAGATACTAGGTTTAGTGTTTTAATAAGTATTAACACATTTAAATTTCATAATAACCTCAAGAGGGAGTTATAATTTCTATCCTCATTTTAAGATAAGAAAACTGAGGCACAAGGAAATTGAGCAACTTGACAAAAGTAACAGATAAGTGGAGAAGCTAAGGTTTGAACCCAGAAAATCTAGGTCTGTGATTCACACTCTTAATCTATATATGCAGTAGCCCTAAAATAAAACATTTGGATGTCTGTACAAATAAAATAATACTATATATTTCTTAGTTCTGAATATAATGTACGAGCAGGGTAACCAATCAAGAAATGTTAATATTAATGGTAGAAGAAAATGATTGCAGTAAATAGCACATGGCTTCTATATAGCATTCTAAAAAATGTTAGAACACATTTTTAAAGGGTAGTTTTAATACTGTTTACTTACATAAGTATATGTACCAGTCACACACTTAATTACTTAGTAGTGAAACATATGTTTTAAACAATACCTACTACAGAATTTTTTGTTTTAATTTGCTCTTTATATTTACCTATGTTTCTTTTAATGAGTATTCATGTATTACTTTTTTTTTTTTTTAATCTTCACCTGAGGATATGTTTTTCAGTGATACTAGAGTGAGAAGAAGGGAGAGAAAGAGAGAGAGAGAGAGAGAAACATCAATTGGTTGCTTCACACCCCCACTGGAGATCAAATCCACAACCTGGGAATGTGTCCTGACTGGGAATCAAACCCGAGACCCGAGTTGGTACATGGGGGACGATGCTCGAGCCAATGGCCAGGGCTGCATGTATTACTTTATAATTATAAATGTAGTTCATCGGTTTGGGTTTGGGGAAAACTATCTTGAATGAAATTAAACGGTAAGTCTTACTAAGCTTCTAGATCCTGAATATACGACACCAACTGGAATCCCTGACGGTTTCATTAAAAGCCTGGTAGATGGAGAAGCCAGAATGTGAGTAATCTGGATTTCAAATTCCAAAGTGCGGTTGGCTAAAATCCATAATGTTGGCTATTTCATAAAATAATTCTTAACACATGTGACTAAGATAGGAGCAACCATGGCCTCTGGCCCATCCTTCCAACCTCTTGTCCCTGCTGCACACAGAAGCACACACAGCCCACCACCAATTCCATTACAGCAATGCAGCAAAATAAATAAAAAGAGGGGGTCAAAAAAGGTCCCTGAATATTTTAGATTTTTTAAAAGGCTAACTCTATCATTTTGATCAACATAGCTAAAGAAAAACCTGAACAGCTCACACTCCTGAAACTGAGAGATGCCACAAATGCAGAAAAAGCATCGTCATGAGTCTCAAGCTATAGGAAGTCCCCGCAGTCCCTTCACCTGGGCCAAGGTCGGCCTCATTAACCTTCCGGTGATGGCAAGGGAGCCAGGCGGTAGCAAAGAAAAGGGGTTGCACTAACTCCAGGGAAGGTGACAAGTCAGAAGTAAGATGGGTTGTGACAGGGACGCTCGCTAAAGGAAAGGAAAGGAAAGAACCATGGCAATCGGCGGCACAAATGGGAAGTGACAGGAGGAGACTGTTTGGGACTGTAAATGAGCTCAGCGGAAACAGAAGTGGGACAGGCATTGGAGGGAAGCCACTGGATGATGGGCCTGTGCCCCCAGAGCTCAGCGTGGCCGCACTGTCTCCCCGCTGACAGCAGGGCCGGATTCATTACGCATCCTCTCTGCCTCTCATCCTGCTCTCGGAGAAGCAGCAGAGTCACCTGGCACAAGAAAACCACCCAACCCTTTTCCTTTCTTGCCTCTTCTTTGCTTCTCAAATTAGAGAAAATGTACATGTAAATTTTCTCTCTGCAGCTGTAACCTCACACAGTGGTGACACATCAGAAAATGCTGGTGAGAAAATTTAATCTTTCCATCAGGCGGCTGATGTCCCTTTGAAAGTGCTAATGGACCCTCTCCTGTTCAGAGGCCAGTACATTTACCTTTTACGCTTTTCTATAAAAGGTCTTTTAAAAATGAAGAAAGCTGGGATGTAATTCTTATTTCCTGTGTTTGAACCTCAGGTGCTTCTCCTTTGTTTTCCCCCTGTAGGCACTGTTAAGAGATTGCGTGGAGCAGGAGGCCCTCAACTCTGAAATCCAGGTCACAGACGGATTGCTCCTTGCTCAGCAGCCACTGTTTCTAGGGACGGTCTAACTCCACTTTAATTGAAAGATATTTAACACTTCTCTGCATACTGTGAAATGTTACAGACTTATGCAATCAAGTTCAATGGGAACACATCAGCTCACACTTCTCGAATGTTGGATAGCAGGAGCTGGGGCCATCTACACTCTACCCCATGCGGTCTGGCTCTTAAACGAATATCCAAATAAACACTTCGCACGCTGTGTGTTCGATGCCTCCCTGCTTGCGTTACTTGCCTGGTAACAGATGCTTACAAATGCAGAACAATAGCAGTCAGGAAGCAGGGTTGTTGGGCTAAAGCTTTTGAAACAAAAGTTATCTGATGCAGATTTTTAACAGAGCAAACACACATCAAGTAATTATAACTCAGAGATTAAAAGCAAACAGAACTCAGGGATCTTTTAGCACAAAATACTGATGAGTCTAGAATAAAAGGCTCCTTTGCAAGGAAGCACAGGGTGATGGGGCAATGAGAGGGCATATGAATATGCCCTTTCAGATGCACTCTAAGCCCCTGAACTAGAGGGAATTCTCTCTCCCTGGCAAAAGTGGCTGGTTTGCAGGGTTTGGACAGGTATGCTCATTCATTAGGCAAGTTTGGGGGGGGGCAGTATGAGTATATGCCAGAAATCCATCCCCTCATCACACTGCACATTGGATGGGCAACGGCAGGAATTGCCAAAATGCAAGAATATACAGAAGACTGAGCTACTTTCTCCGAGTTTCCGCCAGCGCCCTTGAGGGAGAAGGAAGTGTGATGTTCTGAGACTCAATGTCTACAACTTCTCTTGCGAGGGGAGGCCTTGGGGCAGAGAGGAAAAACCATTGATCTCCCTCAGGTTTCACTTCAAGGTGTCACACTACGGGATCAATTCTGCAATTTTCTTGTCTGTGAGATGTAACAAAAACCATTCGGGCAGCCTATGAGAGCTTTCACAAATTGTAGGGAGAATTTCCCGGGTGAGAGAAGTGCAACCTGAGGAGGGAGAGCTTCCCGTCAGCACAGCGGGCAGGAACAGGAGGCAGAGTCAGGAGACCGAGCAAGGAGTGGGATGTTTCGGTGCCTAGAAGGGCACGGCAGAGGCTATGCAAAGAGCACCGGGGGACATTCACACTCATTACTGCCCCTGTCCATGGGAGAAAATGACAATCCCCAAGCTCAGAAGTGACCACAGCAGGGCCACTCCTGTCTGAAATTGTTCATTGGGAAATTTAAGCCTTGGGGAAGACAGAAGAGTCAGAGAGGATAGTGTTTTCAAAGATGAGGAGATATACTTTTTTATTCTTTATATCTGCGTCCACTTCAGATCTATGAACTATGGCCTATTGGGGGAATCAAGTGCCTCAGAGACAAACTATCGGGGCTAACTCGAGTACTTTTATAAAAATGATGGCACACTGGCTTTGCTCTAATATGAAAAATTGCTACAGTTTCAAAAAAATAAGACTTTTAGTCTGAAGAAAATTATTAGAGGTGTTTAAAAATATTTAAACTTATCCTTATTATATTGTCTCATCATTGGCTTATTTTCAATACTGTGTTGTCCTATCAGTAGGAAAATAAATATCTGAAAATCTAAAATTATTTAAATATAACAGACCCTTAGGGCTTCAGAATATTGACTTCTAAAAACAAAACCAAACAAAAAACCAACACAAAACAGAAAAAGAGATGATCTGTGTTCTTATAGAAGCTTGAAAGCAAATTATAAAATTTTTAAAATTAAACATAAGAGAAATACAAAGTACTGAAATAATGTTTTAATATAATTTAATAAAATTCTGAAAAATCAAAATATAATTTCAGCAAACTAATATATTGTTTTTTAAAATATTATTTAGTAACTTCTAAAAGGAATTTATTATTGTCTCATAAGAATCAGTAGGTCAACCAATAAAAGTAACAATATCAAGAATATCAGGTTTTACTTCACAAATATTCATAACAGATAATTGTTAGATGGACCAGATACAGAAACCCGGGTACAGACACTTACCAGGGGAAAAAGCCCTGGATGCCTAGCAAGGGCCAAAACAGAAAACAAGAGCCTTGTCCCCAGGGTAACCTATCCTCCCTAGCATATGCAGTTTGGACCCCTGACTTTTCATATTGCTGGTCATAAAGTCTAGACCCCCTGATCTTTCCCTCCTTAAACATCTAGGCATCAGTTGTATTTCAGCTCCAGGCCCAGATAAGCAGCAAAACCAGACAAGCCTCAGGACCAGCTACATTGATTAATGACCCCTGTCCTGACACCTACCTAGAGACCAGGACCCTGAAAGAGCGCACCTGGAAAGTTGATGAATATTCTATTGAGACCCTCCCCTGAGAACTCCCCTCAGATTCCTGCCTGCAAGAAAGAGATAAATACACTCAGGACAAAGGGCCCAGTGCACGCTCCCCACCAGGGGAGCACATCAACGCCATCTCCATCTTTTTGGGAGGTCCCAGGAAACTTGCAACCAGGGGAACTGGGGGAACAATGGGCAGTGGCAGGTCGTCTGGGGCTTACCCCCTGAACCTGTCTCCAAGGTCCCCTTCCCTGACTGCTCAGTGAGCCAAAGCAGCCCCGCCTGGCTCTTCTGTTGCTTCTTCTATGCTCTTCCTTGTGTCACTATCCCAAGTATACTTTTGCTGGCATCATGGAGCCAATACCATTTGACTCAATGCTGTGTAGCCCTTCCCTTTGGATATCTCCACCCCCTTTTAATAAATTAATTCTTCTTTGTTCAGTGTCTGATATGGCTATTTAGCCTGCCTGCACACCACCACTGACCACTAACGTTTCAATAATAATATATCTTTTAGGATAGGTAAAGAATAGGGAAATTAAATTAAGAAACAAACAAAATACAAGTCTACACTCTCTTATCTGAAACACTTGGAATCAATGGGTTTTGCATATATCATACACATGTAGCCTATCCATCCACACTACGTAATTTAACATGTTTCTCAACATTCACACAAAATGGGATGTATAAGACTATTAATGTTAATATCCGTGTAGGTCAAGTTTAGCTACCAAATGTGATTTGGTGTCAAACCTAAAGGGGGGGGATAAGACTGTTCTTTGTTTTCATAGTTTGTTGCTTTGTAGAATAGCGTAACTGAGGTTATGTACCTGTGCACAGACAAATCTAAGAACTTCACAGATTATAAACATTCTGTGTCCTATCAGAGCAATTCGAATAGCTGTATAAATCAGTGAAAACATAAAAGAGGAGGGTCTATCTTGTTTTGATCTAGAGGGGACTCTGCAGTCATAGGTGCTATACAGAAATTCATATGTGCCAAAAAGATAATGACTGAATTTGGGATATTAACAGAGAGATTTATAAATAGTGTTCAAATATAATTTCAAGCGATGAAAATGTCTGAATGGTCATTAAAAAATAGTTTTAAAATTTTAATCACTTCTTCACTAAGTTATTGAGAAATACATTGAGTACATCCACTGTAGTGGAGCTTTTCATCCTTGAAACACTATCCTGCAGGCAGGAATCATAGGGGATGACATATACTTTAAAAGGGCTCCTTGATTTCAGCAGGAGTCTTGGGATAGTGGACATGGTTACTGTAAGGCAGGCCCAAACAGTGATCAGAATGATATAGTCATTAGCCATCTTTTGAGTAGCTTATTGATTGTAATATTCCTAAGACTGAAACAGACAAGCGATTGACTCAAAACCTTGCTTGGTATGTATAAAAACAAAAATTAGAGGACTGGTGAGCAAAGCTTAAAATGAATCTCCACAATAAAGTCATAGCTTTTTACCCAATGTCCAAACTTGAGCCAGCCTACAGACTATGAGTCCCCTTGTGAAAAAGGACTGTGTCACCTTGAGAAAGGACTCTGACAGTGCTATAAGTATGTGTCCGGATACTTCCCATAAGGGACCTGAAATAGTTTACCATGTCACTAAACTGGAGAAAAGAACTGGGGTTCCTGGAGACTGGATCTCAAGTGATGATAATCTTCGGCACCCAGAACTGTACTATGAATGTCAAGTGATAGAGTTTTGGTTGGAGTCTGTCTCACTTTTTCACTTCGAGAAGGAAAGGCTGCAACAGATATGCTTAACAACTGATAGAATTAAGCAATTAGGTACGTTTAATCAAATGATCATATATTCTAATTTTGTGGCTTATCAAATAGAAGAGTTTTAAGTTACTATTTAAGAAGTTAACATGTTTTTTAGAGAGTTAACCTTCATATATGAAGTTATCCATCATTTCATTATCACATAATTGACCAAAAGACTTTGTAAAGTGTAATGTATGAGATTCAGCAAATTTTCTTTAACAGCAAAAACATATGTAAAGGCCACTCCTTAGGATTATCAAATATAATCTTATTTGAAGAAAAGCTTCCCAACCAGTGTGCTGCAGAAAGAGTTAGTTTTAATTTGATAACTATAACCCTTTTGTTGTGATTAAAAATTATCTTCAATTTTGAAACTCTCCTTAATTAGAAAATGGAACATGCATACAGACATATACTTAAGTTCATTTTACATACTTTCAAGGGTAAGGTGTGTATTTTCTATATACTATGTAGATGTCATACAATACAGCATTTTATTTTAAAATATGGGTTTTATATTCAAAGACCTGAATGTAGGTCCACTTTCACCACTGACCACATGAGTGACCTTGGTCCAGGTTATTAACTTCTCTGTGGCTGTTTCCTCCAGTTTCTCTAGCATGAACTGAAGTTTTAAAAATATTCTTTTCTCTCCTGTTCTTCATGTAATTTCAAAATAATGTATTCTATTGAAGTAGGTTAAGAAACATGAGATTTCTGATGTAAAATGCATGCATAGTACCAAAGATGTAGTAATAATAGCAATATCATTACTAAAACTCTAATAAAAGCAAAATTTAACAAATAATAAAGGTATAATTTACTTAATCTTGACAAAAATCAATTTCAAGGACGTCTTCTTATTCCCCCCATTTTTAGAGATGAGAAAACTGAGGTACAAACTCATTTAGTAATTGGCCCAAGGTCACACAGCTAGTACTTGGTAAGGTGAAAATACCAACCTCACAGTTTGACCCCACTATCCATGCTCTTCATTGCTCTGCTACATATAAGTAAAGACCAAGGGCTAAGAGAAGTATGTTGACTTCAGTCCTTTGCTGCTATACTGAAGGGTCCTGATCAGCATTTAATAAGGAGGAAATGCTTTCATGATGAGATAGCAGAAACAGAGTAAGGGGAATTTCTCACACAGGTGAGAGCAGCCAAGTGTACTATACAAGCTCCACTCCTGGTTGGTCCAGTTATGAGGGCCTTACCGAACATTACCAAGATTATAACACACAGAGCAGCATGCAAATGAAGTAAATAGTAATGAGAAGTGGGATAACGTGTGTTGTAGCTAATTCCATCTTCAGAGGACGTCTGAAGGGGGCATTGGCAGTAGAAAACAGATGAATGTTCAGACTTGGATTGTAAATCTAAGGGGTTGTAATGAGACTGCCTACTCATCAGCTTTGGTGACCTGTACATTTAGCCCAGACTTCTGTATCTTGCACAGACAAGGTTTTCTATGAATCTACATTTCCCCACTTATTTGTTGATGTCATTACTCAGGGAAAAAACTCTAGTGTAGACTATAAAATGGTGGAACTATTTTCTCTTGAGACCTGTTGATGTTTGGCTGAGAAACATGGCAATTGCAGAACCGGGTATTTGTGTTTTTCTACATGACCTTTACCACAGTTGGGAAGAATACCCCTTGAGGAGTTAGTGGCAAAGGAAGAATGTAGATTTTGCCATTGTTGTTGTTGTTAGGCATAGTGTATAATCCAGAATATATGGGACTCTTTTGTTTCAAGTGACAAAATTAGTTTAAACTACTAATGTCAATATACAACTAAGTATTCAGAAGTGTCTAAATACAGGTTCCTGCCTATATCAGGCTTTCTCTCTCTCTCTCTCTCTCCCCCTCATTTGAATTTTCCTCTGTGTTGGCTCACTCTTTTGGGGTGTTTTTTTCCTTTTTTTTAATTGAATTTATTGGGGTGACATTGGTTAATAAAGTTATATAGGTTTGAAGTATATACTTCTATCTATGACACATCATCTGTATATTTTATTATGTGTTCACCACCCCAAGTCAAGTGTTGGTTCATTCTTAAGAAGACTCCGCACAGAGAACACAAACATCAGGAGCTCTAGTCTTAGTATAAAAAGAAATCACCTTCTCTCATCTTGGGCTGTATAAATACATAAAACTTAGAGTAGCTCTGCTAGTCTAACTGTTCCATCCCTGGACCTGGACCAATTACTTGACCAGGGGAAGATGATAGAATAATCTGATTTTGCAAACTTGAATTACATGCCCATGTCTGGTACTAGGACTTGAGGTTCTAGTGCCAGTTAGAAATGTTGAAGGAGTATGATAGAGGAGTGTTTCTTTAAAGAATACCTGGTCTCACTTAAGTAGTTAAGATGCACAATTGTGTCTTCTTTCCTTTCTCTTCAAATATTCTCTTTATTTCCTTTCCAATGTTTGCATGCTTACTACTTATTTCCAAGGTTAGAACCTTTAGATATATGAATAAAAACAACAGATTTAAATGAAGAATACCTTAAATTCCTTCAATTATGCATATTAGAAGCAACTAAGTAAATATTAAATTTAATAAAAACACTTTAATATTTTCATTTTAGAAAACTTGTTTACTAAAGTACAGCACTATAACTCCCCCAAAATGAACATTATTATATAAGTCATCTCAAAAATGTTTTATAAAGGAACTTTCTGTAAAATTTCAAAAGCTATGCTCACCCAACAAAGAATCTTGTAAGACTTGGAGGAGGGTACAGACACTGAATTTTGCCATTAGTAGTTCTCCACATTTCAACTGAGGAGAATAATATTCAAACTAGAAATATAATCATCTGGTCCCTGCCATCCACATTTCAATATTTGCTCTCCATCATATTTCCCAGGCCCCCTTCCTTAAAGTCATAGGTATTAACTTGTTCATTCAAAATCCATCTTTAAAATATCTATTTTCTTACTTCCAATTTCCCACGTTCTCTAAGATTTTAGAAGAAAAAAATTGAGAATTATTATATCTAAATTTAATTTAATAACTTGAGATGATAACGTGTTTAATGTCTAAGGAGTTTATCTCTTACCCTATATTTCCATTTTTTAATATTAAGGATATTTCTGATTATAAAACATTATACATGTCATTCCGTACATTCACAAAGGTATAGAAAGACAAAAAACTTCTCATCATCTATAGATGACCTCTGATAATATTTTGGTGATTTTTTTTTCTTCCTATGTGAGTGCAATTTAAACAGTTAAGGCTATATCTATGAACTTTTTATCTTGAGTATTTTCAATAAACATATAAGCATCCCCCCCCCATGTAATTGTCTGTTTTGATTACTTAATTTTACCATAAGAATATATAATTTTTTTCTATTCCTAGATGCATATATTCATGAGTCTGTTTCTGAACTCTAAATTTTCCATTGGTTTGTCTATTCTTGCACTATTACCACTCTTTCTAGCTCTATAATCAGTCTTGATATCTTATAGAGTAAGTCCAACCCCTTGTGCGTTTTTAAAATGACTTGACAATTACATTTTCCTATGAATTTTAGAATCAGCTTGTCAGTTTCCACACAAATACATACCTACACAGTTTGGTGGGAATTTTTATTGGAATTTTACGAAATCTATCAATCAGTTTGAAGATAATATATTTACCAAGCTTTCTCCATTCACTTTGTCTTTTTCTATTTCTCAATATATTTAATCTGTAATCATTGTACATCCATCCATTTTAGGTTTTTAGTTTCTCTCAGTTATTTCATTGTCTTAAATATCTTTTATTAGATTTGGTTTAATATGCTATTAAATGCATATTTAATGTATGTACTATATTTTGCAGTTTACTATATGTTTATTGTTACTGTAATAATTTTCTTATTCATTCTTGTACTGCTGAGCATTTGGGTTATTTTAAGCTGAATGTATGGTATATGTGCAAGTTTCGGGTAGAGAGTGTGAGATTGAGTGATTTCTCTGTATCCTTTAGGAATGCATTGTTGCAGTAAAAATGTTAATTTTATAGGTGGAAATAAAGTTTTATCTTAATTTTCATTTCTTTAATTATTAGAGATATTGAATATTTTAAAATGTTTATTAGCCATTGTAACTGAATAATTAATGATTCTGCAAGCTACAGAACGTCTATAAAAATATTAGCTGGTTTCTAATCATATGCTTTTTATGCAAAAGGCTTTATGTAGATCAGCCTTTTTATTTAAGCACTGTTTTATTCTGTATAGTACCATTTCCTTATGCTTTTAGTAACATCTGAATCTTTAAAGTCCTTTCATTATGCCCTTGTTACTAATTGGATTCATTTATTTCACTACTCGATGCTGAAAGTTTCATAGACATCGGTAACTTTATGACAAAATATATTTTAAAACTTATTGAATCCTGATTTAGATACAAGAATTTGTCATATGCTGTGAAAAAAACAAATGAGTAAGATCCATTCCCTACTTTCAAGCAGTTGACCATCTAGTAGGTAGAACGCCATGTGTTCAGCCAAATATAATCAAGGCTGGGAACAGAATCTGAAATTAGCCAACCACAGAATTTTAAATGGGACATCAAATTTACTTTGTAGTTTAATTTATTTTGCCCTGTTGCTTTTTTGGATGTTAATGAATCCTACCTGGCCACCTGGGGTGAAATGAGCAAATCCATGAAAAGACTGAATTTTAAATGATGCAAAAATTATATCAAAAAGGATAGGTGAAACAGAAAAAAAACCTCATTTGTTACCATGAGATTAGACATAGGAATGGAATTTACAATCAGAATGGCATTTGCATTCCTTTTATCATGTATTTCAGGTTAATTTATAGATTTGTTCATTGAAACCTGGAATGTGTTCTAACAGCACCTTTCCTAAGCAGCGGATTCTGGATCTTCTCACCCTGCAGGTGTTACAATTAATTAAACCAGCGATTCTCTTTTACAAGCATTATGATTGCGATAGCTAATGGTGATTAGTCTAGATAATATTGATAGGCTCTCCCTTTCCCGCTTAGGGGTATGGCTTTCATTCTGAAGTGTTGATTGTTTCTTATCTAACTTTGAAAATAAGATTAGATGCTTTTTAAACTGATGTCTCCTATATTATCTAACTATGGAAATTTATATAGTAATTGAAAATCTGATAAGCTATGAGTGGCATAAGTCTGCATAATAAAGCAATCATAAGCATTGACACATTGGGCAGAATTCAATTTGGTTTGCCTTTGCCAGGGAAAAATTTCCTATCTCATGCTGAAGAGTTAGAAAGGGACATTTGAAGATACTATTCATCATCTAACAGAATTATCTTTATTTTATCCACTTTCTGCACATGTCTGGAAAATTCTATTTTGGAACTTCAACAAGATGAATGAAAGATGTAAAGGACAGTAGCCCTCTGGTTAGCATTTATGCAGTTCATTTATTCAACACCTATCTTCTGAATGCTAAGTTTATAAAACAAGCCACTTTGGGACGCACAAGAAAGGATCAGATGCCACTACTAGCATCTAATAGATGTCAGACCAATTTATACAGGATTTGCAGCATTACAACCTGGGTACAGATTTGCTACTTGCTAGCAATGTGACCCTGTAAAACTGGTTCATCAAAACTGTCCTTTTATTAAAGGAAAAAAGCAATAATATCTATCTATCTATCTATTATCTATCTATCTATCTATATCTATATCTATCTATCTATCTATCTATCTATCATCTCTATCATCTATCATCTATCTATCATCTATCTATATCATCTATCATTTATCATCAATGTGGTTGTGAGGATTACATTATATTAGTAGCCCAATCACTGACATAGTAGACACCAAAAAATAGTTTGGTTTCCATAGGCAGCATTGACACAGTTCACAATAACCCCAATCTCTTGGAATTCACATCTTTATGTGATACTCTTTCCGCTGAGTGTGGGCTAGACCCAATGACTTACTTTTCAAGAATAGGGTGCAGTAGAAAGTACATATGTCCCTTCATTGTTTAAATGACAAAAGACCAAGATTTCTCTCCTGCTAGTATTTTCTTACTGTCACTCTCTCCCTTCCCTTTATCCACTCAGCTTGGTTATTTTGATGAAGCAAGATGTAATGTTGGAGAAACCCATACAACAAGAACGAAGGCCCTCAGTCCACCAGGCTGTTGGGAACAAGATCCTGCTAACACCCAGTGTGTGAACTTAGAAGTGAATCTTGCCCCCGTAGAACCTTGAGATGACCACAGCCCCTACCAATACATGATTGCAGCCTTGTGAGACAGCTGGGCCAACACCTTGGTTTTAATCTTGTGACAGACCCTGAAGCAGAGAACCCACCAAAGCCATGCTCTGATGCCCAGCTCACAGAAACTGAGAGATAATAAACTTGAGGTGTTTTAGGCTACTATGCTCAGGAGTAATTTGTTAACCAGCAATATGTAACTGATACAGTTTATCTTCCATGTTCCTGCTTTGAATTTGCATTTGCTGATCTATAAAAAGATGATAGATAAATCATGCATGGCCTACTGACTTCAGAGGAGCTTTATAAAGTTTAAACATGATAATATGTAGAAGAACTTAGCAAACTCTCAAGCACTCTAGAAACATAAGCTAATTTTAAGGAATAAATGTTAAAACAAGTGATTAGTGTCACAAGGTAATTACCGCTTACTGAGCACCTAGGATGTTCCAGACACTCTAAGATATTTTAGAAATGCATCTAATTGGCACTACACATCCATAAGAGGGGCATCACTATGCCCACCTTGTCGCTGAGAAAATGGAAGTTCAGCAAAGGTTAGTGACTTGCGAAGACTAAGATGGGATGGATGTGGATATCATCACCTAGATATGTCTCAAAAGTCCATATCCTTTTCTGTATAAAACCCTGTTTTCCTGTTGGTTTTTAACAAAACAAAAACGTAGGTTTTCCAAAAATTAAATATCGTATAGTGAGTAATGTTGGTGCTCCACCAATATCTCCTTAACTGAGTGGGTTCCCTAATTCTCCAGCTCTTCAGTCTCGGCTGCCAAAGGCTCCAGCAGTCCCCTTCTCTGAAGAAGTCCCATCATAGGGAGGCCTCCTGGAGCTGAGGGCTGACTGACAGCGGCTATAACGCACATGCTCAAATGGAGAGCGGCTCTGTGCTGTGATTCCTGCATCGGTTTCCCACAGGACGGAGCAGGAGCATGTCCTTGCCGTGCTTTTATTCCCCTGCCCTATTCCGCTTCCGTCACCCCACTTCTGAGAGTCCCTCCTCCCTCCATAAAGCTTCACCTGCATCTCTGCCTCAGCTTCTGCCTCAGAGAGCTCAGCCTAAGGCAATCCTCTGCCTCCCTTATTTTCTGCTTCTGTCTTCATATATTCCTACCCCCAGATCCCATACACCCTTGCAGAGCAACATGCTTATTCAAGCCTTCAGGTTATAATTACACAGGTTATTGAGCTTAACAAAAGAACTAGCTGAGGGTCCGGGGGTACTAGGCCAAAGCTTGTATTATAGATTTTCTGGCAGACGCCTGGAAAGGTTTTTTTTTCATGGCTCTATGATACAAAAATCTGGGTATACTGCACATGTGCTATTGCATAGGGGGAGTTCTGGGTTTCTTTAACACATCTTTCATATATAATTATTTTTTTAACCTTGTTCATTTGACTTATAAAGTAATATAGTTGTGGTAAAAGTTTTTGAAACTACAGAAAAAATATTTGTAGAAAATATAAATGTACCTTGAATTTTCCTATTCAAAGATACTTTAATATTTATTTATTTATTTATTTATTTTTAGTTTTAAAGGTAAGTACATAGCAATACTGCATATGGGTACATTTATTTTTTTTTGGGGGGGGGGGGGCGTTAAAAATTTTAGTCCAAACTGACTTTTTACTAATTTAGAAGATCAGTTTTTGTGTGTATGCATATTCCTGTTATTTTATTATCCTGTGGTTATAAGTCATCTTGTAAATTCATTTCTCACTCTTCCCAACAGTACTATTATCACAGTAGGACAATTCTGGTCTTTCCCTTAGGGGTGCTTTTAGACAGCAGTAGGGCTACATTTCTACTTCCTTTATTACATGTTACATTTATTAACTTTCCAGAACTCACGCATTATTGACATTCTCCACTTATGGCTCCATGTAAATATAAACAGGATACTCACTGCCCTCACCTTAAATTCTACTCGGTTAAGTAATCCATCAGACAAATAAGTATTATTTTATATCTTCATTAATATCACCAGTAGGACAAAATCATCAGCAATCACAATCATACTCCTAGTACCCCCACAAAACTCTAGGGTTATATAATCCAGCTAGCCATGAGACCTGAAATTAATTTTGTGGCAGCTGAAGATTAATCCCATAATGTCCTGTTCAGACTTTTTCTCCCCCAAGCAGCCTTTCTTTAAACAAACTGGCAGGAAATAATTCCCTTAAAAATGCTGGGATGTTGCATAGCATTTAGCACATTTTCAATAAATATTGAAAAGCTTAGATCTTTGATGCTAACATTGTTCACTATCATGCAGGTGGCAGAGTTCAGCGGTCACATGCTCTCTCTTTCTCTATTTGGCCTTGGTCACTGACCACTCAGATTACTGTTGAAATGTGTCTCAATAGATGCTCATCTTTGTCACTAGGTCTGTGATCAAAATGCCTTCTTTGACGCACAAGTCTCTTAAGTTTTATTTCTTCTAGGTGATATAAAATAGTGGAAAAGGAGCACAAAAACTCCCTTTGAGTGCAAGCCATTCGTCATCTGGTAAGGGAAGCCTCTCCAGGCTATGCCAGCTGCCGTAATTAGGGTAAGTACATAGCAATACTGCATATGGGTACACTTCTGTTTTCTCTGCAGGTATTTCTTAGGGTATTTTGATTGTAAATACTAAAACAAAATATATCAAAATAAAAGTTTCAAACAGACTGATAAACATTTACTTGCCTGTCAATATTTTTGCTTCCCATATCAGAGCAGTGTTCACTTTAAATGTAAGAGTTATCACAATGCTTCATTCTGCCAGTGACTGAGTCCATTTGGACATCAATTCTGCAAACACATGCGTGGTGATTGTTATATGTGAGGTACTATTCTAAGCCCTACAATGGCACTCTGACTATGGTGTCCAGGTTTCTATCACTATACAATACTACTTCTCATTCCAAACACTTTGGAAGGTCATAATCTGGTTGAGAAACCTGGTTGAGATTATACTTTTAACTTTATATTCTTGTATTTATCCCAAAACATATTGTAATATCCCTTGGACAATACCATTTCAATACTGCCTTTGCTTTCCCATCTTTTAAAAATATTTTTAAAATTTTTTTTTGCAAGGATGCATTTCCTTCCCTGAAAATCAATCTTATCCAGCTAAGACAGAATACAGAGTTTGTAAACACCATATTGTAGAACACAGTTTTGACTGGTTGCTCAGTCAATTGACTAGATGGAGAAATGGGTATGCAATTATTAATCTACCCAACAAAAATTCATACCATGTAATTATGAATATATGAGAATACAAATAGGTGTACATCTTGTTTTCATTTATAGCCACCCTTAGATAATTCGAAAAGAATCATAGCATTTGAAAAATCCTCACTATTTTATAAGAGATAGTGGGTATGAAAAATAAATCAGTGACAGATCTGACTGAGTGGTAAGTTATCTATAAGTATAGAAAGTTCCCTAAGTAACATCCAAGTTTTACATTCTAGAAAATTAGAAGTAAAATATTTTGCTATTTACAGTGAAAATCTTTCTGATTAGTACTGATATGACACCCTATCACAAAACAGAAAAGTCGATCTATTCATATGAATGAAAAATCATAATCCCTCCCCTTTGAGGGAAAGACCAGATTAGAAATTTCATTTAGAAATGGGGGCATCAGAGCCCCGAGAGTTGAATGATTTGCTTAGATCTATCTGCAAGACAGTGGTTGAAACAGCATCTCACTGCCAGTTAGTCTCCAAGGAAATGCAGTCTCTAGTTATTAAAATAAGCACAAAATTAGCATGGCCTCTGGTAGAGCAATCACATTTTGGTACACATCAATTACCTCAAAACAAAGAGCCCAGTGCTCTTTGTCTTAAGTATTCTAATATCAACGTCACAAAATCTATCTACATGTAAGTTAGGTTTTATACAGTTGCATTTGATTCAAACAATTTCTGAGTAATACATCTCTATTTCTTATCTGCACTAGCCATCTAATTAGGAAATCCGATGTCTTTGTGAAAACATATCTTCAATACTTCATGACAAAAAAAACACACAACCCCATATTCACAAAAAAGGATAGCATATCACCATATGCTTACATGTATGTGTGTTGCCTGTGTTGAAATTAGCTATTACTAAGTACTGAGGCTGTAATATGAGACTTGAAAACAAGGCCCTCTGGACATGATATAAATTCTACTTTAATAGGATATAAAAAAATGATACAAATGAAGGATTTGCCTTCATAGTGACAATTTCTGATCCAGCTATAGTATCGGAAATCACCATGGTTTTAAGATCCAAGCTGTCCTACAGTATGTTGAAAGGATAACAACATAGACTATGATATTTTGATTTTAAATCTGTCTACATATGTCTATATGTATAATTCCGATGTGTGAGGGCTTTTACCCGCACTACCAAGCAATTCTTGAACACTAGCTGGGTGTCCTACAATTCCATCAATTCTGATGCTGTCTCCCTGGAGACAGCATCGGATCCACAGGTTAAGGGCTCAGTCTTCTAAGAGTGCCCCACCTCAGATGCTAGTCTTTTTACCAAGTCCAGGTTTTCATCTGTGCTTCTCACCAAAGGACTATAGGCTGGAAGTTCTAACAGCCCCCTCCTTAGGTTCCACTCATTTGCTACAGAGGCTCACAGAATTCAGAGAAACATTTTACTAAAGAGATTACCAGTTATAAAAGGATATCGCTCAGAAAAGCCATAAGGAAGATATGCACAGGGCAAGGTGTGGGGAAAGGGTGCAGTGCTTCCAGCCCTCTCCCTGCACACCAGGCGCCTCAAATCTCCACGTGTTCTTCAACCTGATCCCCATCCTCTGGGTGTTTAATAGAGGCTTCTTTATATAGCCATGATTTATTAAATCATTGGCCATTAGAAATTATTTTAAACCCCCAGTTCCTCTCCCCTACCCAGAGATGTGTGCGGCGGGGTGGGAAATGGAGAACTACTGAAAGTTTTAACCCTCTTATTATACGGCTGATTCCCCTGACAACCAACCCCGCGGCCCCATCCTCAGGTTACCTCGGCCTTTTCCAAAAATTATCACATCAACATAATAGACCTCTTCATTGCTCTCATCACTTAGGAAATTACAATGGTTTTAGGTGCTCTGTGCCAGATGTACATTTTTATTATAAATCACAATATCACACGTATATATATATGAATATATGTGAATATTCAGAGCTATGAACACTTCAGGTATAAAGCACAATACAACAAGCACTCATACAGAGTTTTCCACCCAGATACATGATAAAACATTACCAGGCACGTAGGCCTCCTCTTCGCTCATCCTCCTGTCCTGTCTCAGACATAACGGTAACACGAATCACTTACCATGCTGAGGCCTAGCCCCCAAATGCCACGCACTTTCCCATTCCTATATAGTGTTCCCTTTCACAAGTGACTTTGAATTTTGTTCATGAGGAGGTAGAATCTGGACTTCGCTATGTGAGTTTTTTCGGCCAATTTGACTGTGGATGTTCTATGTTATCTTGCGTGAGACACTGTACCTAGATGTGTGGTCTCACATTATTCTGAACGTTTCTGTAAGGATGTACTGGGATTAGGTTAACATTTAAACCAGTGGATTTTGAGCAAGCAGACTGTTCTCCACAATGTGGGTGAGGCTCCTCCAAGCAGTTGAAAACCTGCATAGAACAAGACCGACCTCCCCCGAGCAAGAGAGAATGCAGCAGAGAGCCTTCGGTCTTGAACTGCAATACAGGGTTTCCCCCGAGTCTCCAGTCTGCCAGCCCACTCTACAGATTTGGAGTTGGCAGCGATCATAATTGCATGAGCCAATTCTTTAAAATAAATTAAATAAAATATATATACCATTGGTTCTTTCTCTGGAGAACCCTGACTAATACATTGCCTTGCAAAAATCAAGAAGCAAGCAGAAGTTTGCAAGATGCTTGCATGATAAGCCTTGACTTCCCTTTGTGCAAGTGCTACTTCCTGGACCCTTGGGACAGCACCACTTGAACAAACCTGGGCTAGATGGTTGGATGACAAGAAGCACAGTTAACTTCATCATTCATGCCAATAACCAGTCTATGCCCAGACATGGAAATGAGGAACAACTACCAGCTGCCCCCAACTGCATGAATAAGCCAAACCAATGTAATTCAGAGTTGGGATGAGCCACCCCAGTAAGTCCAAATCAAATTGCCAACTCACTGGTTTTGAGATTATTTGATGCAAGTATCCATAGGGCTGCTCACAAAGTCTCAGCTTGCTTTCTCTGGAATGAGTGATCCAACAGGGAGAGCAAGAGATTACCCAAGACAGAAGCCAGGGTTTTATAATCTAAAGTTGGAAGAAATATACTAGAAACATACCATATGCATTGGTCACAGAGCCCTCCCTGGTGCATGTGGGAAGGGAGTACACCACACATATTTATCGAAGGAGGGGATCAGTGGGATTCTTTAGAGGTTGGCTACCATAGAATTTATGTCTTTCAGTGAAGGCTGAGTAATAATTTTATTTTAATACAGCTTTTGCTAGATTCAGACTCAGACACCTCATTTTATTTTATGGGTAGTTATTATTTTAAATGACATTCTAAAAATTTACATTTTAAACATTTTACTGCTGGTATTTAAAATAAATACAATTGACTTGTGTATACTGAGGTTTTATACAGAGTTTTGCTAAACCCTTCTTATTAATTCTGAAAATCTGCACCTCTTTTTTGTATGGTTTTGACAGATACTGTCACATAATTAACTAATGAGAGTTCTATTTCACACTTTCTAAAACCTTTCTCTCATACAAAGAGTGATAGCAGGTAGGTATCATTGAGCTAATCTAAAACTAGGTCTTTTAACTATCATTTCTAAGTATTATGCTTGCTCATTTAATCTTCATAAGTTTATTTCCATTCTGATATTTAGTGATGAATTAATTTTATTATGAATGTATCCCGAATTATGAATTATATTTAATGTTTTTACTACATCCTTTCATTTAATAGATTAATGTGGTTAATTACAATATAGATTTTATTAAAATTAAACCAATCTGGAACAAGCAGTGACAAACCCAACTTGGTCATGCCATATGGGCATCTTAATACATGCATTACTACAAATGTATTTGTATCTGTACTCAATAGGGTAAACTAACTTTCCTGCCTCATATTATCATTCTCAGTTTTGATATTAAGTTTATGTTGGCCACATAAAATTTAGGAGAGTTCCTGTCTTCCATTACTTAGATAAATTTGATTAAGTTTGAAATGAAATCTACCAATTTGGGTAGAAATCGTCAATAAAATCACCTGGGCCTAATATTGTTATAAAATATTTTGGGGCAGCCCTGGCCAGTATGGCTCAATTGGTTGGAGAGTCATCCTGTACACCAAAGGGTCACGGGTTCGATATCTGGTCAGGCATGTACAGGAGGCAAAGAATCAATGTTTCCTTCTCACATCATTGTCTGTCTACCAGTCCTCCCTTCCTCCCTCCCTCTTTCTCTTTCTCTCTCTCTCTCTTTCTCTTTCTCTTTCTCTCTCTCTCTCTCTATCTATCTATCTAAAAGTCAATAATAAAACATATCCTCAGGTGACAATTTAAAAAAAGAAAAAGAAAAATATTTTGGGGTAAAAATATATTTTACCTACCAATTCAATAGTTTTAACAGTTATGTTTCTATTGTGATTTTAAAAATATATCTTTATTGATTTCAGAGAGAGGAAGGGAGAGGGAGAGAGAGAGAGACAGAAACATCAATGATTAGAGTCATTGATCAGCTGCCTCCTGCACGCCCCCCACTGGGGATCGAGCCCACAACCCAGGCATGTGCCCTGTCTGGGAATCGAACTGCAATCTCCTGGACCATAGGTCGATGCTCAACCACTGAGCCATGCTGGCTGGGCTCTATTGAGATTTTCTATTTCTTTTTAAGTAAAGGTTGAATATTTTTTTCAAGGAATAATCATATTAATAATTATATTTCATCTAAGTTCAAATTTAAGCTAATTTTTAATTATTAATAAATTAATAAAACAACTAACTGCATAATCCCTGCTAATACACACACACACACACACATATATTTATGTTAACTTTTCAATCATAATATTGTTTATTTCTAAAATTTCTCACAGGAGGACTTTAAAGGAGAGATCGACAGCAATACAGTCATACTAGGGGACTTTAACACCCCACTGACTACTGGATAGATCTTCCAGACAAAAAAATCAACAAGGAAACAGTGATTCTAAATGACACACTAGAGCAGATGGATTTAATTGACATTTACAGAATATTTCACCCCGCCACTGCAACATATACATTCTCCTCAAGTGCACATAGGACATTCTCAAAGACAGACCACATGTTAGGACACAAAACAAGTCTCTACAATTTCAAGAAGACTGAAATCATATCAAGCATCTTCTCGGACATTTACACCATGGAATACTATGCAGCTGTAAAAAAGAAGGATCCCTTACCCTTTGGGACAGCATGGTGGGGCCTGGAGAGGATTATGCTAAGCCAAATAAGCCAGTCAGACAAAGGCAAGTATCCCATGATCTTACTCATGTGGAATTTCATGAACAAAATAGATCCAGAGACATAGAGGCATGGAACAGACTGAGGAATCTCAGAGGGAAGGCAGGGGTGGGGAGGGTGGGTGGGGAGAGATGAACCTAAGAATTTATATGCATATTTGCATAACCCATGGACACAGACAATAGTGTGGTGAAGGCCTGGGGGTGTTTCAGGGTGGAGGGATCAATGGGAGGAAAGGGGGGACAGTTATAATACTTTCAACAATAAATTAAAACAAACAAAAAATAGCAGCATCCACCCTTCACACCATCAAAACTCAACTAAAGTAAAAATAAACAAAATATTGTACCTTTGGTCCTATTCATTCTCCCCTGATAGGTCTTCCATACTGTGCATCACCTTGATTCTTGGTGTAGAAGCACTAACCCCTGCTTTATTATAATGAAGCTGATGGCACAGCAGGGTGTAATTTAAAAAGAACTGCTAGAAACCTTTCAGAGACCCACTTATTCTTAAATGTGGATTTACAAAAACAGACACAAGCTATGAAGAAGCTTTCTCTACAAATATCAGTAATCATAAGCAAGTTATATAGACTAAAAATATCTGACTTCTCCTCAGACATCATGCATACAAGACCAGAACAGAGTGAAATATTTAAAGTGTTGAAAGTTAAAAATTAAAACTACCCACCTAGAATTCTGTACCTTGCAAAATTATCCTTCAAAAGTGAGGGAGAAATATTTTATTAGACAAAACAATGGAGGGAATTTCTTGCCAGTAGACCCACCTTGTGAGAAATGTTAAAAAGCAGTGTTTTAGAAAGGAGGAAAATAACCTAGGTTAGAATTCTGGATCTATATCAAGTGATAAAGAGCACTGGAGAAGGAATAGGTGAAGGAATAAAACTTTCTATTCTTATTCTTAACTGACCTAATAGGTAACAATTTGTTCAAAATAATATTACAACACTGTGTTCAATTTCACATGTTTATATACATAGCTTCATTTTGAAAATCAATATTTTATAGACAGAATACAGGAGAATTTTGTTCTGACCTAGGGAAATTATTTATTAGCCAGAGATAAAAAAGACCCATTCATAAAGGTAAGCACTAAAATTTAAAGGAAAAAAGAGAAAAAAAGAAAAGAAAGCAGCTATTCATTGCTGTCAGACTAGTTAGTCTGATTCTAACAGGTAGACCAGGATTTTCTGCTGAACATAAACAGTTATTTTCTTACTCAAATTATTACACCTATGGCCATTGGGATCTCCTTCTGTTGGCTCCTCTGTCCCTTTGACATACTCCACAGTTTGCTGCTTTTGTTTTTAGCACTTCCTTACTTTCTGGCATTATAACACGTCCCATGCTCCTTATATTCTTGGCCCCATCCCTAGAATCAGCCATTTTTCAAAGAAGTCCTTGTTTCTTTTAATGAAGAATAGTATTAGAACTAAGATTTGGGCACTCAATGTGCCCAAAGATTAGGCACTTTTTAGACTGCCCTTGCTTCTAGGCAGTCTCAACTAACAGAATAAGGAAATATATATGTGTATATTAACCCATGCATATGTACCTATCTATATCTATAGCCATATCTATAGCCATACCTAGAGAGATCGATCTTCATTGCTATTCCTATTAAGCTGAACATGAGTCCATAATGATGTCTTCATTTCTAATATATTACTGCAGGGATCACTCCAACCTCCCCCCATTCTAGTCTTTACCCTCTTACTCCAACAGTGAAAAACCTGGCTTTAACCATCTGCCAACTATTTAATTGCTCAGTTTTATTTATCTTACTAGTTCAAGAAAATAATTCATTTTCAGTGTGCTCAGCGTTTTCTTACTTTAAGGTATGGGAGAGAACTTTCAAGCTCATATGCTGGAGCTGAACCCAGAAGCGTTGAAAACATATTTGTACATGTTCTCTGGGTCAGTATGTGCAAAGCAAGACCTCCAACTGTAGGAAACCCCATTTATCAAGATCCTCAGATGCTTCATTTGAAATTCTATTTCCCTGCTTTGCCATGCTTTCCATAGCCTTCTTCCACCTAATAACTAAGTGCAAGAGGAATGCTAAAGCAGAAACATCTGGGAAACACATTGCTACTCAGATAAATGTGGCTCAAGAACTACCTGACAGCTTTGTCACACCTTCTTTAAAGCCTTCTCTCCAACTCTCTCTCCCTCTCTTTTTCACTGAAGGTCAAACTTACAGTCTGAGAGTTCTTCTGACCTAATCTAACTTCCTCCATATTTTCTCTCACAGGTGCTTCATTAATAAAATTTTTGCACATTGCATTCCATCTTGACATCTGTTTCTCAGAGGATCATATATAACAGCCTAATTTTAGAGGTCAGTACCCACTCATAATACTAAATATCACTACTTAAGATAATCACATATTAATTTATCACAGAAAGAAACATTTCAAAAGAGAAAAAGATGTGAATTGGAATGACACCACCTCACACCTGTTGGAATAACTTATCAACAAGAGAAGTGATAAGTGTTGGAGAGGGTGTGGAGAAAAAGGAGCCCTCATTCACTGCTGGCGGGAATGTAAACTGGTACAGCCCCTATGGAAAACAGTATGGAGGTTCCTTAAAAAGTTAAGAAGTGAGCTACTATATGAACAATTCTTTTTCTGGATATCTGCCCAAAATGTTTGAAAATATTTTTTGTCATAAAGATATAGGTACCCCCTATATTCATTGTAGCATTATTCACGGAGGCCAAGACATGGAAACAACCTCAGCACCCTTGATGGATGACTGGATAAAGATGATGTGGTGCATATATATATAATGGAATACTGCCGTAAGAAAAGATGAAATACTGCCATTTGCCATTACATGGATGGATCTTGAGTGTATCATGTTAAGCAAAATAAGTGAGACAAAAAAGGACAAGAACCATATGATTTCACTCCCATGTAAGATACAAAATTGAAAGCAACAAACAAAACAAAACAGACTCACAGACACAAACAATGGTCTAGTGGTTACTAGAGGGAAAGGGGGGTGGTAGAGAGGCTAAAGAGGGTAAAACAAGATAAAATATATGGTGACAGAAGGAGACTACACTTTGGGTAGTGAACACACAATGCAAAATACAGATGATGTATTATAGAACTGTACACTCAAAACATATAATCTTATTAACCAGTATCACCCCCAATAAATGTAATTAAAAACAAAAACAAAAACAGGAGGAGCTGGGAGTGAACCTGGCTGTGGCCCTGGCTGCACCCAGGTATCCCTGGGTCTTGGGTGGGCTTTGTTGGAGTAACTGTGTATGAATAGTTATGGTGTAACTATATATAGTATAGGGTGAAGGGTGAGCTGTTGGCAGCCCAGAAGGGCCCCTGGGGATCTCTTTTCTGAGGAAGAAGCACAAGTAGAAGACTCCAGGTGGTGACCTCACTTCCTGACAATAAAACCCAAGAGCCTGGAACCCTGGTAACCAGGCAGCCACATTCTATACTAGGCTCTGCCCAGCTCACTTGGCTGGAGATGCTGGAGAGAATGACATGTTCTCTTGCTTTTTCCCCAGGTTCCGAGGTCCTCAAGAACTCCCACACTTGACAGCCTGTTTCAACACTGTACACACTGGGTCAGGTCTCAACCCAGATGGCTCTGGCACTTTTCCAGAGGGACCCAAAGGTAACACAGGGAGGCCCAAGGAGCTCCAGTTCAGGTCAGGCCACCACCTTGATCCCACCTGGGCAGCCCTATGTCCCCTCCACATGTCTGTGTGAAGATGGGGGGTTCATGGGGAGAGAGCCTGCCCCAAGAGGGGGCAAGCAGGCTTAGGAGGGGTCAGAAGCTTGGTGGGCCAGCCATGTTCACATCACAGATCAAGGCTGGCTGGGTGAGTGTGGGGTATGGAAGGTGCCCTTCTGCCTGAGGTTCATCCTGCGTCCTGGAGGTAAATCTCATTTTACCCAAGTGGAGGTCTGTGGAGACAGAGGTCTATGCCTGATCTGGGAGCAGAAGGTTGAATGGGCAGAAGTGGCAGCAAGTAGGGCTGAGCAGGACTTGGATGCCTCTGGACTGGCTGCTGGTCACTGTCATTGCAGAGCTCCACCCAGGAGATTGGCAAAGAACAGGTGCATAGTAACACCCACTCTATCTCCATGAGTGAGGGGCAGATGCACCAGCAAGGGTCAGCACAGGCTTGGGGTGAGTGTGGGCACTAAGGAGCCATCAGGACCCAAAAATGGCCGGAAAAGGCCTCCTGCCCAGAAGCCATCATCTGGACCTGCACTGACTGTGGCAGAAGACCCTGCGCCAGTAATAAACACATCACCACTAAAAACTGAACCATCACCTGCACCTGCATTGGTTCCTGCAGAAGACAATACACAGGTGCTGGACACAGCACCCCTGAGGGAGAGATACCATCTGCATCTGCTCCAGTTCCTTCAGAAGATCCTAAGCTGGTACTGGACTCCTCGCCCTGAAGGGAGAATGATCGTCTGGACCTGCTCTAGCTCCTGCAGATTACACTCAGCTGGTTCTGGAAGCAACCCTCTGAAGGGAGAGCCATCATCTGCACCTGCACTGGCTTCTGAAGAAGACCGTAAGTGGGTGCTGGATGCGGCACCCTGAAGGCAAAGCAGCCTCTGCACCTGCGCTGGGTCCTTCAGAGGACCCTGACCTGGTACTGGATACACTACACCATGAGTGACTATAGCATAACCATGGACTTAATTCAGAAAAGGACAGCTAATGCAAATTATACAGAAAATGTGATAAGGTGAATAATTTTAAGGTAACTTTTGAAAACACACACACACACACGCAGCAACATCTACACTTCACAACACCAAAACTAAACTAAAATAACAAAAACAAATTGTACCTTTGATCCCACCCATTCTCCCGACAGATCTTCCATACAGTGTATCACCTTGACTGTTGGTGTAGAAGTGCTAACCTGGGCATTATTAGGATGAAGCTGATGGCACAGTAAGGCAGAATTTAAAAAGAACTGCTAGAAACCTTTCAGAAACCCACTTATTTTTGAATGTGGATTTATAAGTACATACACGGACTATGAGTAGTTTTCCCTCCGAGCATCAATAATCATAAGCAAATTATATAGACCGAAGTTGGGTTTTTTGGTTCTTTTGTCAAAAATTAATTTCATTTGTCAATTACTTCATATATCTTCAGAAGATGTCTGTCAGTATTTATTAGCATTGTTCATGCAGCTCCATAAATACAGCATTCATTCGGTGCTCATTTGCTTGCTGCATACAGCTCAAGCTGGGAAACTTTTGCCTGGAAATTGTCTTATTTCCTAGTATTTTTCACCAGGAAATTGTTTATGTGTCATTCATCAGTTTTATGGGCTTTTTTTCTCTGATTTTAGCAAGCAGAAGCATGCTCAGTATTCAGTCACACACAGAGCGGACTCATTATATAGGATCGTCGATGAGCCATTTACCAAGCAGAAAGTCAAATTAGCTTTACTGGGAAGTTGACTGTGGTGTGTTACCCTTCGTAAAAGTAGCAAGTAAAATTTTACCCATAACTGGTTACATAGGGGTAATTAAAACCATTAATCTTTTTATTGATCTTTGACTGTTGCCTACTATATTTAGCAGATAAGATTCATGAGCCAGTGGAGTGTGTCCATTGTCACAGATCCCCATCGATAGGTATCCCCTGAAGAGGGCTCCAGGGTACAAGAGCATTTCTCTGATTTATGCCTAGTATGTGCTCCATTTAGACCTGAAACTAATAACTGTTATGCTTTATTTAGAAGCCATATTTGCAAACTGCAAATCCTATTAGAATCGTAACTTCTTTCATTTACAGAAAAGTACCACATGGTAAATGCCTTTTCAGTCACATCTCTTCCCTTTATTTTTACATTTGAAGAGGATATGGTTCTACTTGATAACATCCTAAAATGCTATAGAGCAATATGTAATTTTATACTTAGGTGCTCTTTTAAAAAAGTAAATGTTTGACCTTAGAGTCCATAATTATGTCTCTGAAGTGGTAATAGCCCATCATAAAAGCATGGCGAGGTTCACAGATCATTGATACAGTCAGTTTTAACAGATGCTTAGGTGCCATTATAATCTCTCCTATCTATTTGGCTGTCATAAAACCTAGACCCATGTGTCTGACTCAGGCTATTATTTCCACAGGGCCTTTGCTCTCTTATTCTATGAACAATTAGTGCTTTAGAAGACTAATCATTGACCGGTGACCTTCACCAATTAGGGAATTTTTAGAATTAGGCATGTGGTAGCTACTCTGAATATTTATTAAAGAAAGTAAAGTGTAAGACTAGCAAACATTTCACTCTGGGTGCCCATGGGAAAAAGTCAATACAAGCCTGAGGATTTGATATCCTGACAGCTGCAGTCCTGAAAACTTAACGGTGAGGGTCCATGCTCAGTAAGTGCTGCGTGCAAATTCCCATCCTCACATGAAAGTAATTAGAGCTAACTCAAATAACTTACTTAGACATTAAAATTTAACTGTTCAAAAAATGCAGAAATAATGCTGTAATGTGTGCTGTGAACAACTGTTACTCGAAGATCTCCAGTGTCCTTATACCATTTAGATTTGGGGGGAAGGCACTCATGGTGTTGCTGCCTTGATGGAAATCAAGTACCCCCTACCTTTACCTAAGCAGTTATATGGGAAGCAAGTATGCCTATCTAAAAACAACCAGCTTGGGAGACTAAATCTTGCAAAAGTGAAAAAAACACACAGAGGAGTCCCTAGGGGATTGAAGGTGGAAGCTATGCTGTCTGATTCAACAGGTTAAGTGACCAGGGACAGGCTCACCAGTAGCATCAGCCTCATATCTTTGCTCCATGATCCTAGCTTGCTCTCAAGGTCACAACACTTCAATTTTCTAAGCCAGGTTCTCGAGATTTCTAATCATTTAGACTAGCCATTCAATAACCTTTCAATAATTTATTTTCTTTGGAAGTTAACCAGAGCCATTTTTGTTACTTTAATCAATAATTATGATTGATGTACCTTGTTACTAGGTATGCATACAAACATAAGCATGTAGCGGCAGAACTCATTTGGCTTGATGGATCCTCCTGACTAATGAGCACAAGATTTTTTTTCCTTATTTCTCTTTATGAAGATTAACAGCAGTGATTTCTATACATTTCTGGATTTCAGATTTCGAATCCCCAAAAATATAAATACAGAGCTAGACATTTGAACTTGTCTATTTCTGATAAGCATTTTTACTATTATTGGTCTCAGAACCTAACTATTTCTGAGATACTAACAGACACAGGCTTGAATGATTATTGCAAATTTATTGAATAAGTAAATAAGTATATATTTCTATTATCTTCTCCATTTAGAGTAGCAACTAAGTCTTATCAAATAGCCCTGCGTAGTTTTCTTTTAGCTCCCATTACACCTAGTACAGTCTCACTTTCAAAACTCTTTCGCTCCCTAAGCAGCCATTTAAGTACCAATTACATGACACCAGGTATTTGTTAGTTAATGAAACACACATGGGTTGTACCTTTTGCCAGCTTACTCTATGAGTAGACAGTAAATAAATCACATACCGTGTTGCGTGTGTGTGACACGTGTCATGACGAAAACACACTGAATGCAGAGATGGAGACCGGCTGAGCCACCGCGGGAAAGAACGGTAAGGATGAAGCATCTCAAAGCATGCGCTGCATAGAAAGGGACCCAGCAGTCTGGGAAGGAATCAGCCATGGAAAGAACGGGAATAGGTACGTGTATGTGTGTTGGATAGGGCAAGGGACAGGGGAAAAAGTAGATGATGTGACAATTCGTGTGCTATGGAAAGTGTGGAATCCAATTTGACAGTAAGTATACGTGGCTGAAATGTTGGGGGCTATGGAGAAATGGCATTGCAGAGGTGGGCAGGCATTTCATGTAACAACTGACTGTCCGTAGTGGACTTTTAAATTTATCCTGAGGACAGTGGGAAGCAGCTGAAGGGTTTAAGCCTAAAGAAATGACATAATTTGAAATGCTTGTATAAAGCTGGCTAACATGTGGAGGATAAATTGCAGTTGTGAAAATGGGAGTCAGAGTCAGGAGAAACAGTAAAGATGCAAGTGATGATGTTGCTTAGACTAGAGTGGTGGCAGGTGAGAGCCGGGGAGAAGCTGACTTAATATATATTTGAGAGAGAAAATGCAGGACTTCACTGGCAGTCTGGAGTTAAAGAAAAGTATGAATAAAAAGTCAAGGGTGACATCACATCCCAAATATATATTGATTTTAAGAGCACTGAATGAAATGCAGTTAATTCTATTCTTTGGGACTGCCTCCTTAAAGATCCCTCTCTCTCCCTTCGCTCCCCCATTTCCCCTCTCAGCTGAATTGGATAGTTCTTTTGTGATTATATAGGACAATATTCTTGTTTGTGGCAAATAACAAAGTATTTGGAATTGGTGGAGCTTGATTTTTAACAGCCTACTCTCAGATGGTTAGGAAAAAAATGAAGAGTTTATTTGTACCATTATTTCTAATATATTTTCAGTTTAAGACGGTTTCAAAAAACAACAACACATCAACAAATGTATTAAACAATGTCATAAGAGGCACCACAGTATTCCCATAGGTGAGTCCAACGTAAGGAGTTCACAACCAATAATCACCAAAGATACAATATAAATCACTCTGAATGAAGTCAAGATTGTTAGAGGAGAAATGTGCAATTTGCCAACTCGTAACGAGAAACCATTTTGATTAGAGAAAACCCTATGATACACTTTCAATCTAAGTCTAGATTCAACTCTCCAGATACTTCCCATCACAGAGAGATTAACATCCAAGTTTCCTATGCAGCCTTAAAACCACTGCAAGGCACGGCCCTGAGGACTTCTCAACCCTCATCTTTACTGCCTTTTGAGCCTCCTGCCTGTTAGCCAGTGCCATAGTATTTTACAAATGTTAAAACACAAAGATTTTTTTTTCTTTTTGTCTCTTTAGAGAAGATTTTTGGAAGTTTACTAGCTGTCAAATAAGAATCAGAGGAGAGGACATGCCACATGAGAAGTAGGACTGGAAAAAGGATGCCTACCTTTGTTCAAGGGTGAGCTCTCTCAGCTCTTCCACAAGGAGCTCCGGGTAACTGTGCTGCCTCTGGGGTGGGATGAGTCAGCTGGGAGGCTTTTCAAGCAGCCTGGAAACCTCGGCAGGAAAATTAGGCACAGGAGGAAAACCTGCCCCAGCTCAGCGCTCTGTGGGGCTGGACCCGCTAACTTGGGTTCAGGTGGGTCCAATTGTTGGGAGCAGGTCACGTGTCTGGACATGGTCCACGTTGCCTGAGGGTCTGGAGTCAAGGACTTGACCCTCCCCACAATTACCCTTTGTTGGGAGCAGGCTTGTCTGGACAAGGTCCACCTTGCCTGAGGGTCTGGAGTCAAGGACTCGACCCTCCCCACAATTACCCTTGAGGATGTTTGCTATCCGAGATAAAGATAATTACCCAGGTCTGGGCCAACGCAGGAGGCAGGGTGTTTACTCTGAGTGTTCATGCAGCCTTGAAGGAACCACTTTGTATCACCCCCACCTCATTACTAATTGTCTGTTACTTACTATGTAATAAAGGCGTTGAAGCCACTTGGGGCCGCTCCTCATTAGAGGACAGTCCTCCTGATCCCATAACTTTTTGTGTCTCTCATTCCCACCCCTGGAACTCAGGTTTGTTCAGTCCCCAGGCTGGGTCCTGACATCGGATCACCCAGCTTCTCCCTGCGCAGCCTCAGCAGACCTGTGCTCGCCACCAGGCTTGCAGGTGGCAGGTGTGTTCAAAGAGGCACCAACAGGTCCCCTGGACCTCCAGGTCACAAAGTGGGAATGATGGCCAGGCATTGAGTATAACTTGACTTATAACTTTTAAATTGTTAGACATATAATTTTTAATCTTCATTTGGATTCTAGCCCTAGACCTTAGAAACTATTGCTGGGCCTGCTCATCTCTTGGCATCCTATCACTTTCCCGGCTGCTTGCTCCTTCGGGCCTCCGGGCTCACTGGGGCGTCAGGGACCATGGCCTGCTGACCTTCGTCTGCAAAGCCCATCCCCCACCTCTTGTTCCGACTCGGCACCCCGGCAACCTCCTCCCCCCATCCTATACCAGCCAGCACACCTGTCCCCCTTTGTGCTCTCTGTTTACTCTGCTTTATTTTGTTCCTAGCATTTAAACTCTCTGAAACCGAAAGTATTTTGACCTGTTTCTTAGTTTGTCTCCCCATTAAAATGTAAACACCACAAAGGCAGGAATTTCATCTTTTTCTCATTGTGTGGCCCCAACACTTAAGAGTACAACATAGTGACCCAATAAATACTGGAAAAGTGAATAAATGAGCTAGAAAACGATGAAAAATAATGTGATTTTTTTTTTTTATCACAAAAGTTTGAATACATAAGTTTGTAAAATCTAAAATAAGTTAGTATTATATAGGTGCTAAAGGTGTCTAGAGAATACTGGAAAGATCATAATCATGTAATTATTTTTTAAAGACGCATAATATAGTAACAAACAGTCACATAGATAATGTTCACACACCACTCTCTAGTTAAAATATTTAAAAACAAGCTTGGAACTTCAAGAAGAAAAAAAACACAAAACATTTGATAAAACCCTGTATTAACAAGACTCATTTTTTTGGTCTCTTGCTAAACATGAGAAGCAGAAGTAAAACATAGTACAGCAGGTTACATAAGTGGTCACAAGGTCACGACCTGCACCAAGAAATATTCTGGTGTGTAAGTAAATACAAGAGTTGGCTTCTAAGTAGCAGTCATTTGACATTGAAAAAAATCATTTACCATTTTGAGGCTTAGCATGAAAAATTTAGGTGAAATAACCAATAAGTGCAGTAAAAGTTATATATTAAAGTTCTGTAACTTCTGCAAACTGGACAAAGTTTAAAGTTGATGTATGTGTTAGTCAAGACAGTGGAATGAATAGAAAATAACTTTAGCCCAGTCCAGTTTGGCTCAGTGGTTGGAGCGTTGGCCCGCTGACTGGAGGGTCCTGGGTTCAATTTTGGCCAAGGGCACGTACCTTGGTTGCAGGCGCCCTCACCCGCCCTTTTCAGGGATCCTGCGGGAGGCAGCCAATCAATGTGTCTCTCTCACATCAATGTTTCTCTCTCCCTCTCTCTCTCTCCCTTCCACTCTCTCTGAAAAGCAATGGAAAAAACATTCTCAGGTGAGAATTAAAAAAAAAAAAAAAAGGACTTTACACCTGCTTGCTTAAACACTATTTTCATAAGACAGAGTTAGAAAAACATAGTATTTTCTTACAAGTACATGGGCCCAAATGGGATTTCACTGTTTATAATGATAATGATTTTCAAATATTGACGAGACAAGTTTCAGAAATGATTAGTTCTTCACGGGAAAGAGATTATTCATAATCAGCTTATGTCGAAGTAGTTTGATTTTTAAGTGTATCAGCGCAATGGATTAAGTGCCAGCGCTTAAATTACATCTTAAATTTAGTTTTCAATATCACCAGATCCATGACAATGGCTGGGGCAGGCAAAATTACAAAAGGGTTCCTGCAAGATTTTCATCCCCTGGTTATCCAAGTACTAATCTAGGTAGTGCTGGGAAAGGGTTTTGCTGGTGAGTGAGCCTGCCAACCAGCTAACTTTAAAACAGGGAGCGCATCTTGGATTTTCTGGATGGACTGACTCTTATCACTTGAATCTTAAAAGGAGAGAAATTTCTCAGGTGTAAGCAGAGAGATGTGGCGGGGAGAGGTGAGTCAGAGGGGAGGGGGAATCCACTCACCATTACTGGATCAAAGGAGAGGAAGGGGCCATGAGCCAGGGGATTTGGGAGCCTCCAGAAGATAAGAATGACCCCGAGCTGACAGCCAATGAGCTGACAGTCCTAAAATTGCATGGTACTTAACTCTGCTTGGAAGCAGACTGGCCTCAGAGCCTCCAGAAAGAAGCACAGCACTTGCCAAAACCTTGACTGTGGCCCTGTGAAACCCAAAGTCTCACCTACAAAATGCGAGATGCTGAAGCTGTGCTGTTTCAAGCTACTGAATTTTGTGGCAACCTGTTTTGCAGCAATAGGACACTAATATGGTGGCAGAGGTCAAAATGGGATATTTTATCATTCCATAGATCACAACTATGTTTAACTATCCTTACAGGTGGAAAAAGATGAAATGACTTTCGGTGCTTATAGAAACTAATTTTTTAAGACAAATTTCTTTTAGAAAGCACACACTGAGTTGCTGTTGAAATTAACTTTCTAGACCCAGGCTAGAGCCTGTCCTGCCCTGAGTGCCGCATCAGCAAATCAATAACAGGTATGTCCTTGTAAATGCCCTGCCTGACCAGAAACACGGTGTAGTCAGTCAGCCCCCAAATGCCACGCCAGCTCTGGGCTCTATACTCACTCCCCAGCTCCTTCCCACCTCAAACAAGGTTGGCCATGTGGCCCCAGACATCAGATATTTTCCATCGCCTCTCCCTTGCTCTTTGATCATTTCTTCTACTAACACTTCCAGCCATCACCCCATCTTACAGTTCTCCAGATGGAAACTATCTGCTTCATGAAGTGTTACAGTTTGTTTGCATCGCCTAAATTCTTGTCTTTAACAAATACAGACACCCACATACATTCATGAGCACAATCTATGGGATGTTACATTTAGTAAACAGATATTAGAAGGTTATTGATTATTCAGCAAAGACAATCTGTCAAAAATAGCTCTTGTTTTGACCTTACACTAAGGAGCAGGTTTTCAAACAATGGAAATTTACATCCATAATTTTCAGCTTGATGCCCATCTGCCAAGGCACATTTTTAAGTAGCAGGTGCTTTTTAGTGCCTCTGAGCATTCTTGTCTGACAAAATGCTCCTGCACTGCATTAGAGCATGCACTTTTTATGGAACTGTTAGAATGGTCAGAGACTGGGCATTGACTGATAATTAACTGCTCATTTCTCATCAGATATTTTTTTGTCTTATGAGGAGATTGAGGTTTTAATTTCTGTAAGGTCAAATTAGTCTTGGTATGTAACTGAGCCAGCCTCCTAACCATGATGTTGCTGAAATGCCTTAATAGTTTTGCTTCCTTAACCTAGAACAACTGAATTTTCATTTTATTAACTTTTTGTCCATATTACTAAAAATATTTATTCTGGCTATAATGGTAATCTAATCTACCAAGTTAAATGCTTTGCATCACAGTTGTTTCTTACACACATCTTAGCCTCCCTAGTAAACTGAAATCCCCGTTGAGGTCAGATTTCGAGTGTCCCCTTCCAAGAGCCCTCAGCACAGGATCTTTTTACTAAATTGACATTGAATACACAATAGTTGTTTTGATTACATATCGCAATCATTCCTGCAAACTTTCATGAACTTCCCCACTAATTAGTTGAGTGGGTCATATCCATGTTACATTTCTCTAAGAAATCTTAGAACTCTCTGAAATATTACCTATGATCACTGTTCTACTGAGAAGGTTAATTAAAACAAACAAAAACAACATTAAGTGTGTGGGCTGAGAATTCCTGGTTACTCCTACTCACCTGACCCATACATACATAAAAGCTGAAAAACTCATAATATTCAGGGCACTAGTGATTGATTTAACTGCAGTCCTTACAATTTCACTGTTTCTTTGCTAGCTACCTATGAAACTATTACCTATTTTCATTTAAAGCAGCCAGTCTCCTAGCAGTTGCCCTATAATTAGCTACTGTCACCAACTTCCAAAATCAATGGACAGACCACGATGCTAAAGAGTTGCTCCTCTGACTTCGTCCAATCCACAGGCCCGAGACAGCAACTTCTGCTGATTAAGTGAAGAAGGCTTGAATGGGTTCCAGTAAAAGCGGAGATCTCCTTTCCTTCTTTGCTGCCTATGACCTCTTTCCCTTTAAAGTCAGTTTCTCAGAGGAGGTGCTACAGCTGGTATCTGCGTTGCAGAACATTGAGATCACAGGCTCTAAAAGCCAGACATGAGTTCTAATCCTACCTCCATTTTCTGACTAGCTGTATAATCTTGTACCCTTTGCTTAACCATGCTAAGATGAGATGGCTATTTGGGGCTTTTTTAAAAATGAGGTTCATAAACTGAATGAAGTGCAGCTAGCAATTTTGATGTATTTTATTTCATCACTTTGAGTCTCAAACATTATAAAGCTTGGAAAGAAAGAAAAAAAAATTGAGGAAGGAGGAATGAATTGCATGCTCCCCAGCCTGTTGCTACAGGAGCCACAGACAGCACCATCTGTTGCTCTGTGTGGTGGCTGCTGCCAACATTGCAGGGAGGAGCTTCTAAGGTGAAAGCTTGTCGGGGCTTCATGGTATTGAATTTTATTCAGTGCAGTCATGTAAAGAAAAAGGTGTGGAAACTCATTTTACAGTGTACATGCTTCCTGTTTTTCTGTTACTCCTAATTGCATTTTGGTTACATGTATTGATATTTTGCTATTGGAACTGCTCTTTCTGGTGCTATAATAGGTATTCATTCATGAACTCACTTACCCAACCATGTGCAAACCTTCGTGTGCACAGCCTGCTTCACTTCACTTCCTGGCACTGCATGCCAGGTATATTGTGTCAAAGACGCAAAAGTCAGCGCTTAGAGGAGAAAATATATTATCAAATCACCATAGCACAGCATGGAAGCATGTCTCCTGTTACAGTACATTAAAAAGGCACATACAAGTGTCAGTGGCCCAAATGAGGGGAAAATGTCCCCCCAAAAGAATCAAAGACTTCACTGAGAACACAAGAGAAATATCTCCAACATTAGCCCTACCTCTAATAAGGGCATTTTTGGCATTCAAATATATTTACTTTTTAAAAATAAGGTATCCTAATATTTTATACTGAACATAGTCAATAAGCCTCTTGGTGGAACCTCTAATATGAACTTTAGAGTAGAAGCTTAGACATTGAAATTCACAATTCTTTGTGACTTTAAGCACAGGAAGATTATTACAGTAGTATACATTGATCAACTTCTCAAATGCCAACTTTGTACCTACAATGGTTGAATGTGTCTGTAGATACTAAGCCTCAACTGAAAGTCGATCCAGGTATGATTAGTTTATTTGAAAAATAATTTTAGACGTTCTATAAGGTTTTTATTTCATATTCTCTATGTATATGGATAATTTACTGAAGCTCTGGATATTATTTAAACTATAGGCTAGCAGTCAACTCTCTAAGTCAAAAAAGAAAACTTGAGAATGATACTTTTTATTTATTCATCTGGTATTCCTAAAGTCCTTCATCCCTGTTGCTCAAATGCTTTTTGCTTCTGTAATGTCTCACCATTCTCATAACTACCAATCTCATAACTACCTACAGGTTGACTTTAAGCCCTCCCTAAAACTCTCAAGCCTCACACGGGTGAGAATTTATTATGTTAATTTTATTCTGTGCTCCTCTTTTCCTAGAGTATTAACTGTATTACAAGAGGGTTACTAACATTATCAAAAGTTCCCCCTAAACAACTTTGATAATTACTTCTATCAGCTGGAAGGTAAGCATGGGGTTCTCTCTTGCTTCCTTACTGTTTTGACCTGAATTCAACTTCATTTAATATGTAAACTCAAAAATTCAAAATAACTAAAGAGTCAAATTCTCATGATCTCTTCAAAATAACAGAGAAAATTTTATATAGCACTTAAGCCTAAAATAACTTGTTTGTATTTTGGAAAGCATGTTGGACGAAGTGCCAATCAAGCAATGCTAACCCAATTCCTATAAGAGAGTTATGAAGTTATTAATTTACTTAATAATTAAATAGAGAATCCATCTTTCCAGCACTACTTATTTCTATTAGAGAAACACATTCTATGGCAAGCTATGTGTTTGCCTTTCCCTGACAGCTACACCTACTCACTGCTCACTTCTCAGCCACTCCACAGTATGGTGCCGCAGTGGCCTTGTCACAGTCTGTGACTTTGCAGAGTTGAAGGAACCAGGGAAGGACACCTAACAGCAGAGGGGCTGCTCAGATTATGTGCGCATAGATGGACTGAACACCACATGTGACAACTAAGGAATAAGGGGTGCAGAGCAGGGGTGGGGGAAGGCTGGTGTGGGGACAGGGAGGTCAATATGTCTTCTGCCATATTCATGGGGAAGCAGGGAAAGATGGGCTACAGACTGAAACAGGCCCACAGAGGCAAGAAATCCTAGGAATCCAGAGAGTGAAAATCCACAGAGAAGCTGCAACACTCCCTGATTCCATCTAATATCCCTGGCTCTATCAGACCCTCGTAAAGCCAGGCTATCACTTACTGCCCTGGGGGGCTGTGAAGATGGCATTTCTAAATGGGGTTTACTGGTGTGTGTGTTTTACATTACTTTGAAATGTATTTCTAGTATGTGAAACTAGACTCTTAAGTAAGGTACTCCTGGATTATATCCCACCAAAATACATTTAGCATTTCATAATGTTATTATATATTTACAGCTCTTTCCTTCTCAAATTTAACATTCTAACAGACTCATCCTGTGATCCTCTTTAAGATATAGGAAATAGTGAATAAAACTTGCTATACAATTTTTTTGAATATGTGCCAATACCTCAGGTAATTTGGTGGGAAATTGAGAATTTGAATACTCAATAAGGATGGCAAATTTGTTTCCTTCATGTCTACACATTTGGGGAACCATATTATTTCTCTTTCTGGAGGCTTTAGAGTTCATTTTAGAACAGTAATTTACAAGCTATAATCTGAGGCATCTAATATTATGGAATTGTTTCAAATATTCTGTGTTTTTGGTATGATTTAGCTTTCTAAAGACACTCAAATGTGTATAACACTACATTTTAGCAGACTGTACACCACTAATAAACTGTCTCATCCTGTCTAGTGCATTCTCTGAAAGGTTTCCATCAGAATAAAACTTTTTCTTACTATCTCTGGGATTAAATTTGATATTTTATAAATGTGTCTTTTCTTTACTTGCACTAATATATCTGCCTGTGTCTCTGATCCATACATATATTTCTGTTCTAGAGATTTAATGACTTAAGTTTTATTATTCCTCTTTTTCTTTCTGTATCATTTCTTACACACACACAGACACACACACAGAAAACTATTATATGCTGTAAGATTCCATTTGTACGGCTTTCTAGAACAGGCAAAATTATAATGATACAAAAGGAGATCAGTGATTTCCAGGGTTTGGGGCAGGGGGCTGATATTAAATGCACATTTGACAAGCTCAATAATGCCCCAGTCCTGCCAAATATGTCTACATGTCAATCCTCTGTACCTGTAAGTGTAACTTAATATGGTAAAAGGGACTTTGCAGATGTGATTGAGAAACTGGAGATGGGCTATTATCCTGGATTTTCCAGGTGGCCTTTTGTAATCGCCATGAGCAGGTGCAGGAGTGAGAAGGAGAAGCACAGGAGGAGTGACAGGAAGAGGAGAACCAATGTGACAACAGAAGATTGGGGTGCTATGTCCACAAGCCGAGAACTGCTGAGCGCCTCCAGAAACCACAGGAGGCCGGCAACAGATTTTCCTCTGGAGCCTTCAGAAGACCAGCTCTGACAATACTTTGATTTTATTCCCTTGAGGCTCATTTTGGAGTCCTCATATCTAGACATGTAAAAAAATACAGCTGTGTTCATCTTGTGGTAGTTTTGTTTCGGGGGCAATGCGTACTAATGTACAGCATGAGGGAACTTTTACAAGTGACGGCAATGGTCCACATCATGATTACTGCTGTGATCATAAAACTATATAAATGTATCAAACCTCACTGAACTATATAGGCTTTTATAAACTGCATTATGTGTAAATTGCATAAAGCTAATTAAAAAAGAATGATATTTTATGTCCATTCCATTTCCATTCTTCTACCTAAATATACCTATAATACTCTACATTTCTCATCTTCTCTTCCTTCTATTGATATCTTAGCATCCTTCCAAATGCAAATAAATTTACAGTCTTCCGAGATGATTCTAGTTGCTTCTATGCTCAGTAGCTCTAAAATCTTCTCTCACACATAGCTCTTATCATTTTCTGCCTGTAGTATAAATATTTGTAATAATTCCCTGGTAGATTATAGGTTTCTTGAGATCTAGCACGATGAAGCTTTTGTGCTCTGACTGCAATCTAGCACAAATCCTTGCAAATAGCATCTATTCCAAATAGAAAAAAAAAATGCACTAACTCATTCCTGCCTTTATTTAATCAACAAACATTTCCTGAGTCACTACTACATGCTTGGTTCTACATTAGATACTAAGTAGGTATTAACATGTCATTTTCGGATATCACAAAGTTCTTTTATTCCCTCTGTAGCAGAGATTCGGTACTTTTCTTGTGCTAAGAGCTCCTATTTGTCCATAAAAGAGAGCAAGGTAAACACAGTACAGACATCTCCCAAGGTGATCAAATAGCACTCAAAGGGCCCTGTGTATCTGGGCTCCACTTGTTCTCTAGGTACAGAGACCCGCACAGCCTGGATGACCTGTGATGTCAGTGTGTCACTGCCTACGGTCCTGGTTCCTGCTTTGTTAAACAGCTTGATGATCCAGCTATTCAATTGCTTCCTCTCAACTCCAAAGGCACTACTTTGTGTTTCCAATTATGTAATAGATTCTGCTGGGGTGGCGACTGCTGATGCATTTTTACTGTGTATAGCCAGGCTTTTTATCACGCAATCACATTAAATTACAACCTAGCAGTTCTGCAAAAGACAGGCTAATAATCTGGTCCAGATGATAACACATTATGCTTTGTGTTAAATTCTAGACTGTGGGCTAATGAAGTTTCTGAGAAAAAGAAGATGGTATACACTGACGGGATTGCATTTTTATGTTGGCATGGGCAATTTTTACCTCGCAAGATGCCTATGAACCAATTTTATTTTTACAGAGCTTTGAACTAAACCATTGTGTTCACTAGTCTCATAAAAGTTTGATATCTGTTTCATCTCCTTCTCTTATTTTTACAGAAATTGTACTGAAAAATGGAAAGCAGTGTTTCATGTTTTTATTCTATTACAATATAACTTCCAAAATTGTACCTATATGGAACTGCAAATGGTACTAATTTCTCTTCTCACACTCTAGGAGAGATATGGCTCTCTTTTATTTTTTTAATTTTAGCTCTATCCCTTTTATAATAATTTAATTATCTCTTTAGCTTTCTATCAATGTTTCCAAAGTTTCTTAACTCTAGAAAAGCACTTAATCATTTATATTGGAGCACTATTAAAGATATGTTTCAAACCTAGTAACTTGAAGTTTTTACCATAATATTTTATTATGATTTTTTGTCCAAAAAACTATGGCAAATTTGAGAGATTTCATACTGAATAACTGTATAAACATTAACTTACTACTTACTTTTTCATGTAACTGTCAATTCTTCTATTCATCCATGAATCCATCATATTTTGGAAATATTTCAAATAAATTAATTGCAGACATTGGTAAATTTTCCCCTAGATACTTTAGAACATGCAACATTACTAGAGTTCAATACTTATTTATAATTTTTTTCTTTTGATATAAAATTTACAGCTACAATAAATTGCACATATGTTAAGTGTCTATTCACTCCTTTTGACATGATCCACAGTTGTATAACCCGAGTCTCTGTCGAGATACAAATAAACTTCACCACCAGACATCTCTCTCAGTCCTCCCCCCAATCCATGTCCCCTACTCCACCCTCACGTTCAATTTCAACTGTTTTTTCTCATTTTATATTTTAGTAGCTACTTATCTATATTCTTGAGCTAAGAGATTTAGTGACTTTTGAAACAGAAACTACAGAAAGATAAGAATGGTCCATAATGGGCAAAGTAAAGACTACTGAAAATCTGTTTCTCCAAAAAAGCAAAAAGAACACTAATAAAAAGTGTCAAAGCTAAGCTTCTCAAGACCCTGGAAATTACTAAAGGCTTGTAACTATATGAAAGACAGGTATTTAAAAAAGAAAAGAAAAAGCTGAATCTCAGTTTTAAAGAAGTTAAAATTTCTTTAAAGTCACTGTAATTGGCCTTAATCCCACTCCTTTCTCTACAGCTCTTCAGTCATTTTGAAAACCAATAGCCTTGCAACTAGAAGCTACTGGAAATGTAAGAACAGATTTTGAGCTCCACAAAAGCCTTATCCACAAGAATGTCACTATTTGACTAGTCTCTCAGCTTCATGAAAGCTCACTTATCAGGGTTAGTCAATTCTTCTATTCATCCATGAATCCATCATATTTTGGAAATATTTCAAATAAAGTAATTGCAGACATCGGTAAATTTTCCTCTAGATACTTTAGAACATGCAAAATTACTAGAGTTCAATACTTATTTATACTTATTTGACTCGACTTGAGCAGCTCACTCTGGGAACAGCCCCACCCCCAAGGCATTTGTGGCAAATGAACAGGGCTAATTTTTGAGCATTGAAGCTGCTTGAGTTGGAGCTAACAGAGGTTGACCAGAATCTTAAAAGCAAAACTCTGAGAAATGAAATGTCATATTCTTCTGACATACTCCTGGGAATCTAGAAGGCCATCCATGGCTGTGTGTATGCCCGGGAAAGACATGAGAAAGCCTTAATCTCTCACTTCTGACTGACCTTGAGGCTCTGCGTAAGCAAATAAAGGCTAAGGCAGAGTTTTAAACTACCTGGGGGGCCATTGAACTCATTCCCCAACACATACACGCAATCCCTCAGCAAAAGCTAGGAGAATTATTGGTTCCAGAAACATAAGGAAATCTCTGTTTAATTATTAACTGACAACTGAACTAACTAATCAGACTTCAGTGGCATCACATGACATAGAATACAGACCTCACAGAAATAGTCCAGCAAAGTCACCAAACAGAAACAACCTCAGCAGCTAAAACAACATATCCTGGAAAGAGGTAGTATTTGATTTCTAGGTTTTCTATATTATGTTATTTTAAAAAATAATTTTTAAAAATAAAATAGCAAATGTAATCCATAGGGCAGGTGTTAAGAAAATAACTAAAACATACATAGTAAAAGAAAATAAACAAATGGGACTGCATCAAAATAAAAAGCTTCTGCACAGCAAAGGAAACCATCAACAAAACGAAAAGGGAGCCCACTGTGTGGGAGAACATATTTGCCAATGACACATCTGATAAGGGGTTAATATCCAAAATATATAAGGATCTTATACAACTTAACAAAAGGAAGACAACCCAATTAAAAAATGGGCAATGGATCTAAATAGACACTTCTCCAAAGAGGACATACAAATGGCCAAGAGACATATGAAAAAATGCTCAATGTCCCTAATCATCAGAGAAATGCAAATTAAAACCACAAAGAGGTATCACTTCACACCTGTCAGAATGGCTCCATCAACAAGTCAACAAACTACAAGCACTGGGGAGGGTGTGGAGAAAAGGACACCCTAGTGCACTGCTGGTGGGAATGCAGACTGGTGCAGCCACTGTGGAAAGCAGTATGGAGTTTCCCCAAAAGATTAAAAATTGACCTGCCATTTGACCCAGTGATCCCACTTCTGGGAATATATCCTAAGGAACCCCAAACACCAATCGCAAAGAACTTATGCACCCCTATGTTCATAGCAGTGCAACTCACAATAGCTAAGATCTGGAAACATCCCAAGTGCCCCTCAGTAGCTGAGTGGATAAAAAAGCTGTGGCACATTTACACCATGGAATACTATGCAGCTGTGTTGAAGAAGGACCTTTTGGCCTTTGCCACAGCATGGAGGAAACTAGAAAGTATTATGCTAAGTGAAATCAACCAGTCAGAGAAAGACAAGTACCACATGATCTCACTCATATGTGGAATATAATAAACAAAATAAACTGATGAACAAAATGGATCCTGTAACATAGAAGCTTGGAATAAACTGAGGGATCTGAGAGGGAAGATGGGGAGAGGGGTGTGGGTGAAGAGAGATTAATTAGGGAACTTGTACGTTTATGGGTATGGCCCATGGACGGGGACATTGGTGAGGGGAGAGCCTGGGGATGGGATGGATGTGGGGTGGAGGGGATCAGTGGGGTTAAAAGGGGGGGGGGGGTAGAAAAAAAGAAAAAAAAAAAGAAATTTAAAATGGTATATGAGAAAATACGTTTGTAATACAAAAAAAGAGGGTAAAATAAAAAATATATAAGATAAACAAAAAAATTTTCCAAATGACAGATATACATACTACTTTTAGTAATTACATCATTACATGTAAATGACCTAAACACCAATTCAAAAGCAGACATTAACAGAGAAATTTTTTAAATGATCCAATAATATACTATCATACAAAAGACACACTTGAAATCAAAGACACAAATAGACTGGAAGTGCAAAGATGTAAAAAGTTACACTATGCAAGCAATACTCACAAAATAGACATTAAAACAAATTTTTTACTTGGAAGTATATTTTAAAGTAAAAAAAGTGTCAGTCCACCAGGAAGATGTGAAATTTATACACATACAATACATGTATATAACAATGGAGCACCAAAATACATAAAGCAAAAAATGACAGAATTGAAGATAGAAATTGACAATTCAACAATAATAGTTAAGAGAGTTAACACTCAACTTTTAATAATGTATGAAATAGAAAGACAAAGAAGATTAATAAGGAAATAGAAGACATGGGTTACTCTATAAGCCAACTAGACCTAGGAGATAACTATAAAACATTCTACCAACAACAGCAGATTATACATTTTCTCAAGTGCACATGGAACATTCTCCAATGTAGCCCACTTGTTATATGATAAAACAAGCTTCAATAAATTCAAAAAAATTGAAATTATACAAAGTATATTCTCTGGCCACGTGAAATAAAATTAAAAATCAATACAAAGGGAAATTTGGGAAATTCACAAATATGTGAAAATTAAACAACTTAATTCTAAATAATGAATCATTCCAACAAGAAATAACAAGAGATATTATAAAGTACTTTGAGATGAATGAAAATAAAAACAAAATACACCCAAACATAGTGAATACAGCCAAAGTAGTGCTTAAAGTTTATATCTTCAAACAACTATAGGAAAAAAGAAAATAATTTTGAATCAATGCCTAACTTTCCATCATAAGAATCCAAAAAAAAAAAATAAGAGAAATTTTCTCAAGTTGATAAAGACTATCTACAAAAAAACATATACTACAATTAACATTATACTTAAGGGTGTGAAACTCAAAGCTTTTCCACTAAGATCAGGTATAAGTCAAGGATGTCCCCTTCACCACTCCTTTAGAATATCCTACTGGAAATCCTTGTTCATTCAATGGGCAAGAAGAGGAAATAAGAGGAGTACAAACTGAGAAAGAAGACACGAAACTGTCTGTTTTATGGATAATGTGACGGTCCATGTAGAAAATCCAAAAGAACTGGCATTTTAAAAATGCTGAGATGAATAAGCAATTACAAGGTTGCAGGTTACAAGGTTAATATACAAATGTCAATAGCTTTCCTATATATCAACAATGGATAAGTAGAATTGGAGATTAAAAACACAATACCATTTATATTAGCACTCCAAAAATGTAATACTTGGGTATAAATCTAACAAAATATGTGCAAGATCTAGAGGAGGAAAACTACAAAACTATGATGAACATAAGTAAGAGTTAAATACAGTGGTCTCTCGGTTTTCGAATGTAATCTGTTCCGGAAGACCGTTCAAGCTCTGAAATGTTCAAACCTGAGGTGCAGTTTCCCATAGAAAGTAATGTAAAATGGATTAATCTGTCCCAGACCTTTAAAATCACCCCCTAAAATAGCAATTTAACATGAATTTTACTATCTAATGATACCACAGGTCCACAAAATGATATACAATGGAAGCAATAAACACAACATACTGTACTGTAAAAGCAATAATAAATAAACACAATGTAAAAATAGTACTGTAGATGATAAAAATGAAAATCTAATTCTTTTCTTACCTGCAATAATGATAGGCATGGTTTGGATGGGGGGAGGGTCCCCTTCAATAGTCACAACAGGTGGCTGTTGCTCAGGTGTTCTGTGGTCCTCTCCCAGAATTACTGTAGGTGACCCCTCTACTGCTATTCCTTCCCTTGATTTTTTTACACCACTGACGACACCTCGTTCAGACTCACTGGATCTTTTCCTCACTAAAAATTTTTCAATTGACATTTGCTTTTTTTGATGTTTTTAAAAATTTGTCTAAAGTGAGACACAGCACTATCATTGCAAGTGTTAGTGGCATGACTTACAGCAGCTTTATCAGGGTGATATTTGTCAACAAAAATTTGCACTTCAACCCATTTTGCACACATTTCTTTGATCAGTGAAACAGAAACACTTTCTCTTCCCTCCTCCTCCTCCGAGGACAATTCCTCAGTTGCCACCTGTTGCTGCTCGGTCAGAACGTCTGGAAGGTCTTCTGTAGGGAGTTCAGTCCTGTGGTCCCCACTGACCCCTCCCCATCATCACTACTCACTTCCAAGCCCATGGACTGTCCAGACACACAGTATCCTCAGCAACAGGAGCATCCTGTTCAACACCCTTTAATACACGTGCAGGGACAGCTTCTGGCCACAGTTTCTCCCATGCTGACTTCACTGTTCTGTGAGGCACATCCCTCCGTGCTTTGTCTATGAGACGGAAGCAATGTAGGATATTGGAATGATTCTTCCAGAACTCTCTGAGGGTTAGCTCTGTGTCCAAGGTCACCTCAAAGCACCTTTGGAACAGTGCTTTGGTGTAAAGCTCCTTAAAATTAGATATGACCTGCTGGTCCATGGGCTGGATGAGTGGAGTCGTGTTGGGGGGCAAAAGCTTTACATTGATAAAGCTGAGCTCTTCCGTCAACTCCTCCTCCCAGCCTGGAGGGTGAGCTGGAGCATTACTCATAACAAGCAGGCGCTTCATTGGAAGATTTTTGCCTTGGAGGTATTTTTTTACACTTGGCTCAAATACTTCATGAACCAACTCAATAAAAAATTGCCTGGTTACCCAAGCTTTGCTGTTTGCCCTCCACATCACATGCAGCTTTCTCTTTATGACATTGTTTTTCTTAAATACCCTGGGGTTCTTGGAATGGTAGACTAGCAAAGGCTTCAACTTAAAATCCCCACTTGCATTCCCACAAAATAAAAGGGTCAGCCTGTTTTTCGTGGGCTTGTGTACTGGCCGTGATTCCTCCTCCTTTGTCATGTAGGTCCTCTTTGGCATTTTCCTCCAAAAGAGTCCTGGCTCATCACAGTCGAAAACTTGTTGGGGAAGGAAACCCTCTGCCTCTACATAATCTTTAAATTCCAAACCAAATTGGTCAGCGTCTCTTTGTTGGCACTGGCAGTGTCACCATGTCTCACCATACTGCGTATGCCAATCCTCCTCTTAAACTTTTCAAACCACCCTCTACTTGCCTTGAAAAGATCACATTCAGCACTTGTTCCAGGGGGATTTTGGATTAGGTCAGCATGCAAATGACAAGCTTTTTCACAAATCATGCTCCCAGAAATGCTGTCACTGCCTGGCTGGGCATGGCTCAGCAGTTGAGCATTGACCTAGGATCCAGGCAATCGGGGTTTGAGTCCCAGTCAGGGCACATGCCCGGGTTGTGGGCTCAATCCCGAATGGCTCTCTCATCATTGATGTTTCTGTCTATCTGTCTCTCTCTCTCCTTTCCTCTCTCTGAAATCAATAAAGATATATTTAAAAAAAAAAAATGCCGTCACCGGCCAACTGCTTTTCATTTATCCATATGAAAAGCAATATTTCCTCTTCTTCAATTGTTTGTGTTCTTTGTCTTGTGTTTCAACACCTCTTGCGACATTGGCTCCTTTAATGGCTTCTTTATTTTTTAAGATGGTACAAATTGTAGATTTTGCCATACCAAACTGTGTTACCAGATCACATACACAGACACCACTTTCATGTTTGGAAATAATTTCCTTCACCTCTATTGTCGTTCTGTTAATGATTCTCTTGGCTTTGAAGCTTTTATCCATTTCTCACAGCAAGGGGCGATTGGCTCCTGAGATGACATGAACACAGATTGATTGCACACAGTCACAAAAACAAATTGGTTGCAAGGGTGCTCCTGAGATGAGATGAGCACAGATTGATTGCACACAGTAACCAAATAAGCCCAAATATCACCTCCGTGTTGTGTGGGTCTCAGGACTCAACAGGTGACAGCTGGGCCTCAGGGTCTTGCCCTCAGCAGAAGCCATGTGGCATGTTCGACTTCCAAGGCGAGTTCGAAAACTGAAGCATTTACTTCCGGGTTTATGGTGTTGGTAACCCGAAACGTTCATCAACGGAGACGTTCAAATACCGAGGTGCCACTGTAAATAAAGGGATATCCCATGTTCATGAATAGAAAGACTCAATATTTTCAAAGTGTCATTTCTTCCCAACTTGATCTATAGATTCCATGCAACCCCAATAAAAATCCCAGTGAGTTATTTTATAGAGATGTCAACAAACTTATTCTAAGTGTATATGGAGAGGCAAAAGACTCAGAAGAGCCAGCACAATTTTGAAGGAAAAGAAAAAGCTGGAGGACTGATGCTACCTGACTTAAAGACTTACTACTATAGAGCTACACTAATCAAAACTGTGGTTTGGGTTAAAGAATAGGCCAATAGATCAATGGACCAAAACAGAGAGCCTACAAATCCACTCACATAAATACAGTCAACTAGTCTCTTGAACAAATGCTGTTGGAACAACTGGATATCTACGTGCAAAAACATGAATCTAGACACAGATCACACACCAGTCACAAAAATTAATTCAAAATAGATCACAGACCTAAATGTAAAACACAAAACTATTTAACTCCTAGAAGGTAACAAAGAGAAAATCTAAATGACTTTGCATATGGTGTTGCCTTTTAGTGTAGTAGTATGACTACTACATTGAAGATACACTCATGAAGAAATAATTAATAAGCTACACTTTATTAAAATTAAAAACTTTGCTCTGTGAAAGACAATATCAAGAGAATTAGAAGGCAAGCCACACACTGGGGAAAATATTTGCAAAAACCTCATCTGATAAAAAACTATTATCCAAAATATACCAAAAAATTCTTAAAACTGAACAATAAAAAGTCTGATTAAAAAATGGGCCAAAATACGTGAACTTTAATATTACAAAATTTGGCCTTTAAAAAGTAGCTTATGCATAAACAAATTTACTCTTTGCTTATCTGTCCTAACCTGTAAAGTACTGCACCAACATATACCCAAATAAATGGTACTGGAAGTTTAAAAAAATGGTCCAAAAATATTCACAGACACCTCACCAAAGAAGATTGCAAATAAGCATATGAAAAGATGCTCCACATCATATGTCATCAGGAAAATGCAAATTAAAACAAGATAACACTATACACCAAAATCCAAAACACAGACAACATCAAATGCTGGTGTTGATGTGGGACAATAGGAACTCTGATTCTTTACTGGTGGGAATGCAAAATGGTACTTCCACTTTAGAAGATAGTTTGGCAATTTCTTTTTACAAACTAAACATGCTCTTATACAATCCAGCAATCATACTCCTTGGTATTTACCCAAAGGAGTTAAACATTTATGTCCACACAAAAAATGTTTATATCAGGTTTATTCTTAATTGCCAAAACTTGGAAGCAAACTTTAGTAGGTAAATGAATAAATAAACTATGGTACATCTAGGTAATATTATTTAGTGCTAAAAAGAAAGGAGCTATTAAGCCATGAAAAAAACCTTAAATGCGTGCTGTTAAGTGAAAAAAAGGGAATCTGAAAAGGCTATAGAATGTATGATTCCAATTATATGACATTCTGGAAAAGGCAAAACTAGGGAGACAATAAATAAAACAGTGGCTGTCACAGTTGGATTGGGAGAGAGATGAACAGGCAGAACACAGAGAATTTGAAGGGCACTGAAATACTCTGTGCAATATTATAATTAATGATACACTAACAGTGAACCCTAAGATGAACATAGAATTTGTGTAATTTTGATGAATCAATGTAGGCTCATCCTTGATTTTAAAAAAAAGTACCATTTTGGTAATTGATATAGATTATGGGGGAGGCTATGCATGGGTAAGGAAAGGTGATATATGGAGAATCTCTGTATCTCCCTTTCAATTGTTTTGTAAACCAAAAGCTGCTATTAAAAAAAATAAAGGCTTCTAACAGATAAAAATATAATTAAAAATAATTTAGAAAAATATAAACAAACTAAACCCAAATCAAGCAGGGACAATTTTAAAGACTAGAGAAAAACTGAAGTAAAAAAGAGGAAAAAACAGGAAAAAATCAATGAAACCAAAAGTTGGTTCTTTGAAAAGAGCAACAAAATTGGTAGACCTTTAGTTTTATTGACCAGGGGGAAAAAATTATCATTAAAATAAAAATGAGCCCTGGCTGGTGGCTCAGCTGGTTGGAGTGTCATCCCGTACACCAAATATGCTGGTTCCATTCCCCGTCAGGGCACAGGCCGAGGCTGTAGGTTTGATCTCTGGTCAGGGTGACTGCGTAAGGGAGGCAACTGATGTTTCTCTTGGACATCAATGTTTCTCTCTCTCCTTTCCTCTCTCTCTAAAAATCATAATAAAAAATATATGCATCCTCAGCTGAGGATTAAAAAAAAAAAAATGAAAGAAGGAACATTATTACTACTCTTGCAGAAATGAAAAGGATAGTAAAGGGGAAATACTATGAACAACATATTAGACAACTAGAGAACATGACCTAATTTCTAATGACATAAATTATTAATACCAACACAAGAAGAAATAAAAAATAACTAAATGGACTTAATAATTAAATTTGTTGGAATAATCATTAAACAAACTTCCTACAAAGAAGAGTCCAATCCATATGACTTCACTGATGAATTCTACCAAGTTCTATACATGACTTAAAAAGAATCCTTCACAAACCATGAAAAACAAACAAACACTGAAGAAGAGGGAGCATTTCTCAATTCATCCTATGAAGCCAGTAGTACTTTGATACAAAAGCCAGAAGGTCAATTATCTCTTATGAATATAGATAAAAATATTTTCAAAATAAGACTTGCAAACCAAATCTAGTAGCACTTTAGAAGAACATCACAACCAAATTCAATTTATCGCAAGAGTGCAAATTTGGTTTAATATATGGAAATCAATCATTGTAATATACCATAGTAAGACAATGAATGGCAAAACTCACACGATCATCTTAATAGACACAGAAAAAGCATTTGACAAAATCCAACAGCCTTCCATAGTAAAAATACTCAACAAACTTGGAACAGAAGAAAACTTTTTCACACTGATGAAGGGCATCAATGAAAGTCTATAATTCTCATCATATTTAATAATGGAAGACAATGCTTTCCCCTTAAGACAATGAACAACAAAGGTATCCACTGCTTGCAAAACTATCTTTATTCACAGATTTAGAAAATACCAGGGATTCAAAAAAATATCATTAGAACAAAAGAAGTTCCATAAGGTTGCATCATACAAGATCAATATACAGAAGTCACTTATATGTCTATATACTACAAAGAAAGAATCCAAAAGTAAAATTAAAAAAGTTATTTATTTTACAATAGAATCACCAAAAAAGATTTTCATGTTTAGGAATAAATTAATGAAAGAAGTTCAAGATTTATACACTGAAAAATCATAACCCATCATTGAAAAAAAATTAAAGAAAGCCTAAATAAAAGTCAAGACAGCCCCTGGACATGGATTAAAAGAATAAATATTATTAAGATAGCAATACTCCCCAAATTGATCTACAGAGTCAATGTATTCCCTTTCAAAATCCCAGCTATTACTTTTTTGCATTAATTAATAAGTTCATCCTAAATATCATATAAAAATGCAAGAAAAACTGAAAACTTAAAAATAATCTTTAAAAAGAAGAACTGGAGGACTCACACTTCTCATTATTTTGCATCAATGTCACTATAATTTTCGAGTCAAGCAAAAACAACAAAATTTTTATTTTTAGAATATTAAATTCCTTCTCTTTTGCATCCCTAACCCATCACACTTCCATAATACAAATGCATATATATTTTTATCAGGCAGAGATTAACATATTTTTAGAATTACATGTACATTTCTTTATGAATATTTAGTTTACATTAAAATTTGGGAATGAACAAGACCCTGCCTACTTATCTCACTCTTTCTTCAACATTAGCTAACCACAATTACTAAATATTCTAACCCTAATTTAATATAAGACCATGGAAGATAGGTAAATGCGATTTAATGCTATACATCTTTAAAATATTCCCCAGAATTTTTAAAGGTAATAAAGCCTTATAATCAGAAAAAAAAAAAGTAACATTTGCAAACAACATTGTTGGTAAACATAAAGATGAATTTATTAATAAAATGACAGCCTATTAACATATATTAAGCCAATATATATTAATTCTATATTTTATAAGCTGTATCTTCATTTTTTACTTTCAAGAACAAACTTTGTTGGCCATGCAATTATTTGAAAATCATCAGTCTAAGCAAAGACATTCAAAGACTTGTCTGTATTACTGAAGTCTTACATACAGTTAAAACTCTGGAGCTACTGAAGATATTGGTATCATCTAGTTAAAGTCCTCATTTCTGGTGGTTAAGGTCACACAGACATTTTCAGCTCAATATTCTTTTCTTTGTGTAATAAATACATGTACACACAATTAATAATTAACACTACAGGAATAAAGTACAAATAAATTACACCTTTTCACAAAGGTCTTCTCTCTCTCCCAATTTGTTTCATATTTCTTATTTTTTGAAAATGATTCTAAAGTCTAAGCAAAATTAATGCTCAAAAACATCATATATTATTTAAGAAAAGATGTGTGTTGAATGTATTCTTGTAGATATTAGTCTCCAGGGAAACCTCCTAGAAAATTTTGCTTAGTGGTTAAGTCTAGATAATACATTCTTTTTTTTTTTTTTTTTTAAATCCTCACCCAAGGACATGCTTAGAGAGAGGGACAGGGAGAGAGAAAGGGAAAGAGAGAGAGAGAGATCTCAATTTGAGAGAAATATTGATTGGCTGCTTTCTATGGACTGATCAAGGATTGAACCCACAACCCAGGTATGTGCCCAGACCAGGTATGGAACCAGCAACCTTTCCTTGCACAAGATGGTGCTCCAACCAACTAAGCCACTCCAGCTGGGCTAGATAATACATTATTAAATACAACTATATGTCTGTACCTATCTGTTATACATTTAACTACTAGTACATGGGGTTTTCTAATAATGTTATTAACTATTTGAAAATTCATATAAAACCAACTGCATCTCCCATTAGTTTTTAAGCATTTCGATGAAATTAGACATTGTGACTGACAGACTAACTTGGTGGCATTTTTTCCCTTAATAAAATTAATCATCGCCTCTAGGAGTAAGTAAAACTTTCTCTGAATTCAATTTGGCCATGCATATTTTACAGCTCACTTGAACTATTTTGCTGCTGGCAAAAAAGCTCTTCATCAGAACTGCTGTAAACTTTGAATTTGGCATCTTTTGAACCATGAAGACAAACACAATAATAAAAGAATATGACTAAGAAGTTAACAGCTTTTGCATCAGTGTTTCTCACATCAGTGCTAGCTTAGCAGATTCTGTGTAATTTTTACCCAGAGGTACAGCTAAGTTAGGAACAGGTCTTTTGAAATTAAAGATGAAAGGTCATCATTTCCTGCATAGGTATAGATGAAAGGACAAATTGCAAGATACCAGTAGATCTGAGAATGGCATAGAGCCTCAAGGCATTTTGTTAAAAAAAAAAAAAGTTGAACAAACATACTCAATAACTGGTACACACATAATTTTTTCTCACATTCTTCTACAGTCTCACACCTGCCAAGGAAAATAGTTTTATCTGAATTGGCAATAAAACCATTTTACTTTGATTCAGTTATTTAATGGATCTGACCCTATGGAAGAACTGTAGGTGAGTTAGATGGGAGGCACCTAATAAGAAATCAAGGTTAAAAATGGGGTGTAATAGTCCAGGTTCTCCAGAGAAACAGAACAAATAGGTTGTATGTATTTTTGTTTGCCTGTGTGTGTACATATATATGTGTGTATATACACAAATTTATTATAAGGTATTTCTTGGCCAGGGCAAGAAAAGCTTAAAGTACAGTTAAAACCCACTGACCTTAAAAATGTCCAGGTTGGTCCTGGCCAGTGTGACTTAGTGGCTAAGCATCGGCCTATGCACCAAACGTTTGCCAGTTCAGTTCCCTGCCAGGGCACATGCCCAGGTGGTAGGCTCGATCCCCAGCAGGGAGCATGCAGGAGGCAGCCGACTGATGGTTCTCTCTCACATCTATGTTTCTCTCTCTCTTCCTCCTCCTTCCTTCCTCTCTAAAATCATTTTTTTTTTTAAATGTCCAAGTTGGGAAGCTCACCAAGCTAGCTATTTAAGATAAAAGTGATCTCAAGGGATAAACGTGGGCCAGAGTTAAAGATTTGGAAGTCAGGTACATCAAATAATTAAGTTATATGAATGAATGTAATTTTATCAAAGGATAGAATAGAGTAAAAATTGTGGCAAAATCCAGAATACTGGAGTTTTCCTACCATTGGTGTTGGAAAGAAGGGAATGGGGACACCGGAAGTGCAGTTCCAAGAGGAGAAGTCCTACTACTAGTGTAAAAGACTCAGGAAAGAAAACTTTAGAAAAGCGAACATTGAAATACACTGAAAAAAAGGCTAGAAGAGCTGGATTTGATTATTAGGGAATGTTCAGTAAACTTCTACAAAACAATGGCAATATTGAGGGGTCCATAAATCAAATAAGAGGTTACAATAGGGAAAAATGGGTGGTGAGGGTTAAATATTGATAATACTTTTTAAAATTTAATGTGCAGATGATAATGATTTAAAATGCAGATTAGGAGGGAAAAAACAAAATTTAGAGCAAAAATAAATGAAACCAAAACTACAAAGACAATAGACAAGAGCAATGAAACTAAGAGCTTGCTCTTGAAAGATAAACAAAATGGATAAGCTGATAGCCAGACTCACAAGGAAACATAGGACTCAACCAAAATCAGAAATGAAAGAGATTTTATCACTGATACCACAGAAACACAAAGAGTCATAAAAGACAATTAAGGACAATTATACAGCAATAAATTGGCCAGCCTAGACAAAGGAATACATTTTAGAAACATACAATTTGCCAAGCCTGAATCATGATGAAACAGAAAACCTAAAAGGCCAATTACTCGGAAAAAACAAAAATGGATAAGTAATAAAAATATTCCCAACAAACTAAAGTCCAGGAACAGACATCTTCACTGGTGAATTCTCCCAGTCAAAGAATTAATAGCAATCTTTCTCAAACTTTTCCAAAATATAGAAAAAGAGGAAACTCCTTCAAACTCATTTTATGAGGACAGCATACCCTGATACAAAAACCACACAGGATACTACAAGTTAAAAAAAAAATGTACAGGCCAATATCCCCAATGAACATAAAATAAAAACCATCAACAAAATATTAACAAACCAAACTCAACAATACATTTAAAGAATCATACACCATAATCAAGAACACTGGAGTGGAACTTATTCCAGGACTATAAGAATGGGTCAAAGCCCACAGATCAGCCAATATGACACACCATAGGAGAAAGATCATATGATCATCTCAATAGATTCAAAAAAGCATTTGACAAAATTTAACATCCATTTATGATAAGACTGTCAACAAAGTGGGTATAGAGGGAAAGAACCTCAACATAATGAAGGCCATATGACAGACAGAGTACATCAAAATTCTGTTAGAACAAATAAATTCAGTAAAGTTGCAGGATATAAAATCAATATACAAATATCTGTTGTATTCCTATACGTTAATAAACTCTCAGAAAGAGAATTTAAAACAAAACAAACAAATAAACAAACAATCCCATTTACAAATGCATCAAAAAGAAAAAATTATGTTGGAATAAACTTAACCAAAGAGGTGAAAGACCTGTATGTTGAAAACCTTAAGATATTAATGAAAGAAATCAACTAAGAAACAAATAAATGGAAAAACATTACATGTTCATAGATTGGAAAAATCAGCACTGTTAAAATGCCCATACTAACTAAAGCAATCTACAGATTCAGTGCAATCCCTGTCAAAATTCCAACGGCATTTTTCAAAGAAATAGAACAAATATAGTCCTGTGTCACTTAATGATGGGGATACATTCTGAGCAATGCATCAGGTGATTTTGACACCGTGGGGACTCACAGAGTGCACTTAAACAAACCCAAGAGGCGTAGGCAATTGCTCCTAGGCTACACACCTTTATAGCGTGTTGCTGTACTGAATACTGTAGGCAATTTGTAACACAATGGTAAGTATTTGTGTATCTAAAAATAGAAAAGGTACAGTAAAAATACAGTATAACAGATAAAAAAATGGTACACCAGTGGAGGGCACTTGCCATGAGCAGAGGGAGCTTGCACAGCTGGAAGCAGCATTGCTAAGGTACGTCAGTGAGTGGTGAGGAGGCCTGGGGCTGCCCCACAGGCAGCTGCCTTCCAGCAGAGTAAGAAATGGGTCATCAAAACCGTCAGTGCTGCGCCCTAGCCATTTGCTCAGTGGCTAGAGCATCGGCCCATGGACTGAAGGGTCCCAGGTTCGATTTCGGCCAAGGGGGGGTGCCTCAGTTGCAAACTCAAACTCTGGCCCCAGTCGGTTCGAGAGCGGGAGGCAACCAATTGATGTGTCTCTCACATCTATGTTTCTCTCTTTCTCTCCCTTTCTCTCTCTCTCTCCCCCCTTCCACTCCCTCTGAAGAGCAACGGAAAAAATACCCTCAGGGGAGGATTAAAAAACAATAACAAAAAAAAACCAAAACTGTCAGTGACGCTCTGTTCACAGGGATGTGGGCTGGATTGATCCAAATATTGAGAACAAACTGGCTGGGTAAGACGTAAATCACCACCATAGAGACTGTCGAGAGGGAGTTAAAGGTGGCCTGAGGAGCAGTAGAAGCAAATCAAGAGAGAGAGAGAAAGGACCACCAGAGATTGTCATGCTGATGTGGTTCTCACCGTTGCATGTTGGAGCAGTGGTCAGGTTAAGTATCTCTGTTACTCATACAAAAAGAGGGTGTCAAACATGGAGAGAGTATAGAATTGACAGTTCAATATTTTTACTTTGGAAATTTGTTTTTGGTTCCCTTGACCCTATCTGACACAAAGGGCTCTTTCTGGCATTGAAATGATGTAAAAAATAAAACTTATTTATGCTTTACATCACTACAGCCAGAAAGTATTTCCAGAGTACAGGAACAGGCTGGCTCCACACAATCACAGAAAGTTTTTATTAAAGTGGCAGTTGTACTTAATAGTTGTTAAGGTGGCTCCTGTGGACCTGTGTTCTTGTACAGGCTCTTAGGTCCTCAACAAAGAACTTACAACAATGTTCTCTGAAGACCGTGAGGATAGATCCAGAAGGGCTGCAGTGCTCTCTGAGCGTGTAGCACTGTGGAGACAAGCTCATCTATGCTGAGGCACGTCAGTGGCTGGCTGATTGGGATGTAATCTGTGCACTTCAACTTTGAGGTATTATGAGAAGAAATGTATTTTCAATCCCCACAGATACTTCTCCTGTCAGAGAAAAAAAAAATCCTTCTGAACCACATATCCTTCCATTTCTTATGGGAAAGTCAGCTCCATTATCATTTTATTTGGCTACCTTTGTATATGCAATCAACCCTTACCAAAATATCGTTGTGTGGCACATGACTGTAATTCTAAAAGTTGTATAAAACCACAAAACCCTGATAGTCAAGAAATCTTGAGGAAAAAGAACAAAGCTAGAAGCCTCATACTTCCTGATTTCAAACTATACTACAAAGTTATAGTAATCAAAATAGTATGGTATTGGCATAAAAACAAAGAGATCAATGGAAGAGAATAGAGAGCTCAGAAATAAGCCCACCCCATATGATTAATTAATTTATGACAAAAAAGCCAAGAATATACAATGGGGAAAGGACAGTTTCTTCAAAAAATGGTGTTGGAAAACTGAAGAGCCACATGTAAAAGAATGAAACTGGGCCATTATCTTACACCAGACACAAAAATTAACTCAAAATGGATTAAAGGCTTAATGTAAAAACCTGAATCCATAGAATTTCTAGAAGAAAACACGGGCATAAACTCCTTGACATGTGTCACAGTGACAATTTTCTGGAATTGACAGCAAAAGCAAGAATAAACAAATGAAACTACAACAAATTAAAAGCCTGCACAGCAAAGGAAACCATCAACAAAATGAAAAGGCAACCTACTTAGTGGGAAAAAATACTTGCAAGTCATCTATCTAATAAGGGGTTAATATCCAAAATTTATATAAAGAACTCATACAACTCAATAGCGATAAAACAAACAAACAAACAAACAAGGCAATTAAACACTGGGCAATCTGAATAAACATTTTTTTCCCCAAAAAAGATATACAGATGCCCAAAAGGTACATGAAAAGATATTCAACATCACTAATCATCAGAGAAATGCAAATCAAAATCACAAATGAGGTAGCAGCTCATACCTGTTACAATGGCTATTATAAAAAAGACAAGAAATATCAAGTGCTGGAAAGGATGGAGAAAAGGGAACCCTTGTGCAGTCTGTGAGAGTGTAAATTAGTGCAGCCACGATAGGAAAGAGTATGGAGGCTCCTCAAAGAAATTAAAAATAGAACTGCCATCTGATCCAACAATTCCATTTCTAGGTATTTATCTGAAGAACTCCAAAATATCTCAAACAGATATCTGTACCTTCATGCTCATTACAGCATTATTTATAATAACCAAGATACGAAAACAACCTAGATGTCCATCAGTGGATGAATGGATAAAGAAACTGTGATATATATAATAATATTCATATATATCTATATAGGTAATACAGAATATAGAATATTCTATATTCTATATCATTCCATATAGCATCATATTCACATTTATCTATCTAGATAGATATCAATATTATTCAGCCATTTTAAAAAATAGTAAAATCTTTCCATTTGTGACAACATGGATGGGCCTCGAAAGCATTATGCTGAGTGAAATTAAGTCAGATAGAAAAAGGCAAATATTGTATGATCTCTCTTACATGTGGAATCAAAGTAAAACAAAACAAAAACAAAAGCTCATAGATACAAAGAACAGGTTGGTGATTGCTGGGGTATGGGACTGGGGGAAGGAATAAAATTAAAACAACAATGACAAGAAAGCAATCCTGCCCTGGCCAGTGTGGCTCAATCAGTCAAACTTTCCAGGCACTATGAGGTCACTGGTTTGATTCCTGGTCAGGGCACATGCCCAGGTTTCAGGCTCAATCCCCAGTAGGGGGTATGCAGGAGGCAGCCAACCAATGATTCTCTCTCACATTGATGTCTCTCTCTCTCCATCTAAAATCAACCATATATATATATATGATATATATCATATATATATATATGCTATCCCAGTGGCATATCTTGGCCTCTACTGGTACATGCAGGCCAATTTAAGCACTCTTTTGGTACAGTCCCTTCCCTCTATTATCAAGCTCAGCATGTCCCTATCCAAGCTATGCTGGTACTTAACCCTAGCTATTGTCCTGTCACCTAGGACAGGTGGTGGAATTTAAAAGAGGAAAAAGAAAAAAAAAAAAAAGAATGCTCATTGCAGTACTTCATAAATGTAATAATTAGTTTTTAAAGAAAGAAAAACAACCAAAAACATCACAGAGCAAAAAATACAAATGGCCATTAAACATTTAAAAAATTATTCAAATTTATATGTAATCTAAATGCAATTTAAAATAATCCACAAATATTTATAAATAAAAATGGTACATAAAAATAATAATGAGACACTTATTAAATGGCAAAAAACAAAATGCAAACTTTTGACTCCAGTCTGGAAGGTAGACTGATTGTGCATTATTAAAAGCTCCTATGTAATATCACTGCAAATGGTCCATGGACCAAGCTTATGCATTAAGATTAAGTGCTTAAATTAATGTACTAACAAACAAATAAAAGAAGAGACGTTGCTTATATTTCAAGGGGTTTGGGGGATGTAAAGAAGATGGGATACTCTGAGTTCAATTAAAGAAGGTCAAGGTAATAGGAACCAAACACTGTGCAAGAATGCATTTATTGTAAATCTTTCTCTTTAGTAGAGAAACTACACTCAGCAATTAGAATATAGCAAACACTATGTTTTTCTAGGTCCAGATTGAAAATTAAAATTAACAAAAAATAGCAGGTAACCATATTGTACTGGAAGACAATAGGTTTTTCTTGTTCTATCCTGACATAGATGGATCATGGTAAAGGATTAGCTTTAACCCTTGGACTTGGTAAGCAGGAGTCTGAGAAGCAATTTAGGCTTTTAGACATGCAATGGCAATTTGCTTATACACACATGTTACTCTAAAACTTAAAATTTTATTTTTTCTACTTTTGAAGATGTTCTTTTTTCCCTTTTATCTAAAGCGTATGTAGTTCCTAAAACAGTAAGAAAACAAGATATAAACAGAGCTAAGTAGAAGTAATTTATTTTACCTATGTAATAACTGTGATTTTTGAGTAAAGTATCAATCAGTGCTTTGTCTCTCGCATCACCCCAACACAGAGCAGCAGATCCTAATGGGCAGTTTCCTGGCGGCCACGCCGTGTGTCACAGGGCGCTGTTCCCGCCCTTGGAAGTACTTTTGGGTGGAGAACGAAACCTCTAACAAGAGAAAGTCCTTTTCTAGTGCCGATAAACAAAACCAAAAGTAATAAAAGATCCATATTCAATAGTGTTCAGTTAAACTGAGAAAACACATAAGCGGGTTAAAAGATGACAGTAAATTAAACATACTTTTACTTATTTTTATGTATTTATTTTTAAAAACCTGGAAGCTAGCCAAGAACATCTGAAGAATTCATGCCAAATTAATTGTTTCCTTGCAGGGGGTAAAGGTACACAAGCAAGTTGGCAAAACCAATATTTATAAACACTGATTGAATATGTTTCCTAGATTAACTCTGGATAAGATATCAACATGAATACAAGTCCTTCATAAACAATCCTGAAATAGAGACACCCGCATCAGAACTATAAACTAGGAAATAATAACGTACACCTGCTAGGAATGTGGATTAATTTCCGTCAGATACAGTGCAGATGGGACCAGATAGATGGCGCACGGCAAGGCCACACTCATAGTTGCCTTCCTCGAGAAAACAGCAGTACAGGGAGGAAGCAGGGACTGTGGCCTCGTGAGAAAGGGAGAAAGGGCAGGCTAGGCACAGATGTGGAAATAACAAGCACTATTTGGTGGTGAGAATCAGTAGCTTTTCTGGGAGCCACAGGGCAAGAATGGTCACAGCAAACTGAAAGCTGGCAGGCGGCAGGGCAATTTTCTGGAGGTCAATGTGCACATAACAGTCCTTCCACTAAAACAAAACAAAACAAAAACAAAAACAAAAATAAAAGACCACCAACAACAAAAGAACACAGAGAAGAGGGTCGTGGTAAACACCTCATTAAAAAAGTGTGAAGAACATGAAGATGCTCTTTACCTAAAAATATTTATCACTAATAGATTAAAGATGCATTTACCTTAGATACCAATTATTAATCATATACCATGTACAAGTGACCCAAAAAGCAATAAAGGAATAAAACCCTCTAAAAATACTTTGAGCAAAGCACTACAACTTTCCTATTTCACAGATGAAAAAACAGTTTCAGTGAGTTTAACTTGCATAAGAACACATTGCCAAAAACTGGCAAATCCAGGATTTGAATTTTAAAAATTCTGACTCTAAATACCCTTATTCTATATGGTCTCACTAGTAACACATGATATGTAAAATCAAGCAATAAGAGATCACTTTTGTCCTGGCCTGTGTGGCTTGGGGGTTAGAGCCTCGACCCGAGTACCTGGGTGGGTCAAGGGTTCGATTCCTGGTCAAGGGCATGTACCTCAGTCTCGGGTTCACTCCCTGCCCCCAGTCAGGGCACATGCAGGAGGCAACCAGTAGATGTGTCTCCCTCACATATATCTTTTTCTCTCTTTCCCTCCCTTCCTTCCTCCCTGCCACTCTCTCTGAAAAGCAATGGAAGAAAATATCCTCATGTGAGGATAAACAAACAAACAAAAATCACTTTCAACTTAAAAACTAATGCCGGAGTTTCCTCAAAAGATTAAAAATTGACCTGCCATTTGACTCAGTGATCCCACTGCTAGGAATATTTCCTAAGGAACCCCAAACACCAATCACAAAGAACTTATGCACCCCTATGTTCATAAGGCACACTTTATAATAGCTAAGATCTGGAAACAGCCCAAGTGCCCACCAGTAAACGAGTGGATAAAAAAGCTGTGGGGCATTCACACCATGGAATACTATGCAGCTGTGAAGAGGAAGGACCTTTTGGCCTTTAGCACAGCATTGAGGGAACTAGAAAGTATTATGCTAAGTGAAATCAGTCAGTCAGAGAAGGACAAGTACCACATGATCTCACTTATATGTGAAATATAATTTAAAAAAATAAACTGATGAACAAAGTGGATCCAGAGACATAGAAGCATGAAACGGACCAAGGGATCTCAGAGGGGAGGTGGGGAGGGGGGACAGAGTGCTTGGGGAGAGATTAATCGAAGAACTTATATGCTTATAAGCATAACCCATGGACACAGACATTGGTCTGGGGAAGGCCTGGGGTGGGGTGGATGCGGGGAGGAAGGGATCAGTGGATAAAAAGGGGACATCTGTAATATTCTCAACAATAAAGATAAAGAAACTTAAAAAACAAAACAAAAATAGAAACAGCTGAGGAAAAAACCCCAAAAAACTAATGCTAATATTTGTTGTTGGCAGAGGTATAAACAAATTCTCAGTGCTGATGGGAACATAAGTTGCTGTAACTTTTATGAATACTTTTAAAATAATGAGTCAAATAATCCCTTTCAGTCAACAATTTTGAATTCATTCACGTTTGTTTCTCGTGTTTTTATTATTGCTATTTCTGCTTATTCATGTTGTTACGGGTTCTAGTTAGGAGATGATGATAAATCTTTACTCCATCATCTTAAACCAAAGGTACATCAAATTTCAGATTGATTTATACCTAATATAAAAGTATAAATTTCTAAATAGTTTTCATTACATTAATTCTATGCTCAGACCACCAAGAACAATCTTATCAAAAGATGAAATCCAATGCTCCTGCCCTGGAATGCATGTACTTATTAAACACAGTAAATTCAACTGCATAGTGTCTCCAGTTATGCTCCTTGCTTCAAGTTTAGGAGCAGGCACGAGCTATGTCTAAAACAGTCTATCCAAAATGTTTTCCTCTCTAAATGTTCTCTTGGTCTGTCAACAATATATCAATACTTATAGGCCAATCCTTCGAAAAAGCCTCCTTGTTGACTCTACAGTCCAATATTATCACTTTGAATTTCTATGTTATTGTGACATTTAGCATACTCTGTTCCATTTTTTTTTTTTATTTAAATATGTGCACTTTATGTTGAAATGTCTTACCCTCCCTACTAGATATTTATATCCTTAAGGGCAGCACCCTTTCTATTCTTCATAAATGTTTGCATTGTGGCTCTGAATCTAGCAGGTCTTCAGCAATTATTTATTGTCTTTAGCAATTAGTTGTTGAATTACATTTTTAAAATTAAAATTTAAACAGTTGTGTTAACTTCTGTTTCTATAAGGGGGGGGGGGGAGGGAGGAAAACCAATTTAACCATTCCAAGTTCCAGCTTAACTTTTGACTTGTAATGACCCTGAAGTTACAGAGCCTAAAGAAAAGCTGACAGAACAGCTAGGGATTAATGTTGGTAGCATGGACTTGAATAAGTAGGTAGATACTAATGGGGAAGAAAACTGAACACTAAGAATTGTTTGATTTCCCACCTGGGTGACCTGGAACTTGTAATCAGGAGGGATCGGGCTCTTAAGAGCGTGAAGGTGCAGCCCAGATGCCTCTGTGGGAGATCATTCTTAAGCTAATAGCTTCCAAACCTGCAGCTCCTCCGGATGTCTTTTCAGGGCTCCTGTTCTGCACTCCATATACTGTCTGCAAACGCAGACACGAAACGTCCACTGCCCCAGGACACTCACACTGAAAACCAACTATCTTTATCCGTTTGACACACTGTTTTCTCTTTTAAATTTTCCATTTAACTTATATCCTTAGACAGGTTTTCGGGATCTCTAACGCTGAAGGAAGAACCCTAAAGCTCAGGGGTGTAAGAAACAGTCCGGCGAGGCGGTGGCTGGAGGCGGCGGGGCGGGGCCGTCGGGGCCCAGAAGCGCCCCCCCCCCCCCCCCCCCCCCCCCCCCGGCCCGAGCAGCGCCCCCTGCTGAGTGCGGGCGAGAGGCCGGGCGCGGTGCGGGGCCCCCGCGCCCCAGGGCCCCGAGATCCCAGAGTTGGTCCCAGGCCCGCCCGTTGGCGGTCGGAGCGCAGCGGGGGGGTCGCCGCGCGGGGCAGGGCCGTGTCCCCCGCCGCCCCGCGCCGTCTGTCTGCCGCCTCCGCGCGCCCCGCCCTCCTGCGGCCGCTCCGGGCCGAGGCCGCGCCCAGTCCTCCCCCGGCTGCGGCTGCAGCACCGGCCGCCCCGAGGCCCCATCCCGCCGGCCCGTCCCGACCCGCCACCCGGCCTTGCGGGCCGGCTGCTGAGTCCACGCCGCCCACGCCCCTGGAGCGGGTGCGGAGCGAAACCCACGCGTGCTCCTGAGCGCCGGCTGCCTCGCGCGGACAGCGGCGCGCATCGTCCCCGTGCGCGCCGCCGGCGGCACCTGCCCCTGCGCCCCTGGCTCGGCGGCCGCACCCCACCGTGCGCCACGGCACCGGGGTCCCCCCGCGCGGCGGGAAAACCTTCAGCCGCCGGGCTGCTCGGTGCGGCGTCCCGGGGGCGCGAAGGGGGACGCTCCTGCGACCGCTTCCCCGGCCCCCACGGACGACCGCCGCCTGCGCCGCTGCGGCCACCAGCCCCCCGCTTGGCACCGCCATGGACGGGCTGCCCTGCCCTGCCCTGCCCTGCCCTGCCCTGGCGGGCGCGCCGGCCTGAGCCGCGCGAGCCCCGGGGCTGCGGTGCTGAGGGCGGCGTCGGAGCGGGCGCTCCCCACGGGCACGCCCTCCCCACGGGCACGCCCTCCCCACGGGCACGCCCTCCCCACGGGCACGCCCTCCCCACGGGCACGCCCTCCCCACGGGCACGCCCTCCCCACGGGCACGGGGCTCTCGCGCCCAGGCAGCCGCAGAGGCCGCCACCGGCCAAGCAGGACCCAGCCTCCCAGGCCTGTCCAGTGTCCGGCGCCGACCGCGGAGGGAGGCGTCAGGACCACGCGGCGTCAGGTCTTGGGGGCGTCTCGCCACCGCTCCCCAGCAGCACATGGTCGCTGGACAGCCCCCATCACGCCCCTTGGGGCTGACACGAGAGGACAGAGTTCTCCTGTGGCCGGGATCGCTGGCCAGAGGACTGACCTGCGGCCTGGCTGGCGGCTGCTCTGGGGGGGTCCCCCAGGACTGAGACTGTGGGCTCTGTTTTCTGAGGGTCTTGACTAGGCCCCGCCAGCTGCACCTCCAAGTTTCAGAACCTACTTTGGGGGCTTCCATCCTCAGCAGGCCCCTCAAGTGTGGCCCTCTGGGGTCATCCTCCCTCCCCGGCCCAGCCCCCCTCGCTGCCAGGATAGGGCCAGCCCCTGCCCTGCCTCACCGAGTGGCCTGGGCTAGGTCACTCCACCTCTCTGTGCCTCAGTTTCCCCTCCCTTGAGTCCCCTAGGGCCTCGAAGAATGGGCCGTAATGATTAGGGGGCATTGCCACTTCCAGGGTGACTTCTCAGACCTGGGGATCCCCCTCGCTGCCAGGGTCGGGACACCTTTCTCATTCAGTGTTGTAGGGGGTAAACTGGGGTGGCCCTCCGCTGAGGAGCAGCCCCTGGAGGGGACCAGAGGGGGTGCTGTGTTACTGCCTGGGATCTTGGGGTTCGGCTTTGCATGGGTGGCAGGTGGAGCTTGGACCAGACAGTCTGGTTCCCCCCTCCCTGTCTCAGAGAAGGCAGTGTGCAATACACTCGTGTTTGTATATTGCACAGAAACTTGTGTGGGTGCTTTAGTAAAAAACGTGGAGAAAACAAAAACACAGTTATTTTGCTCATCGATTTGTTGTCTGAGCTGGCACCTCAACAGGACTAACTTGTTTCGGCTCCACTCTGTATGAAACCAGGCAGCCTGAAGCCGGTAGTCTGGAATCATCTGACATCTCATTTACTCACATGCCACCGTCTGGGCTGGGACACCTCAGCTAGGAAGCCTTGGCTGAGCACCAGAATGGCTAGGACTCCTTGGGTATCCCCCCCCCCCCCCCCCCCCGTGTACGTGTGTGTGATTTTCAGCCCAGCAGCTTCAAGGTACCTGGACTTGTCACATGGATACTCAGGCTCCCAAGCATGTGTTCCAAAAAATAGACAAGGGGATGTTGTGTCCTTGATATGACTCTGCCTTGAAGTTTACATAATACAGGCAGACCTTGTTTTATTGCACTTTGCATTATTGCATTTTCATCAACATTGAGGCAAGACCTTTCATAAGCAAAAAGATTTTAACTCACTGAAGGTTCTGACTGTTAGCATTTTGTAGCAATAAAGTAATTTTTAATTAAGGTATGTACATTGTTTTTTGTGACAAAATGCTATTGCACACTAATAGACTACAGTATAGTATAAACGTAATTTTCATATGCATTGGGAAACCAAAAAATTAGTGTGACTTGCTTTATTGTGATATTTGCTTTATTGCGGTACTCTGGATCTAAACTCACAGTTTCTTCAATGTAGGCCAGCATGGCTTCCATCATACTCTGCGGGTTGGCCCCGCCGTGGTCACAAATCCCCTCCCTTATTCAAAAGCAGCAGCCACAGATACCATTTGTCCATGAAAGTAAGTGTGATGTCTGACCAGGAACATTGCTGCGGCCATTGCTGGAAAGCACAATTTGTCCCAGCAAATTTATTTTATTCTCATAAATTTGCTAAAAACTGGTTACTTGTACCATGATTATATTCTATATTTATTGTTCTTCAGGAAGGATTAACATTTGGGAAGAAATTACTAATAATTATTTTTAACAACTACTGACTTTGTTGTCAAAATTTCGACCTGCTTACACTCCTGCCTCTTAGTATTCATTTTTAAAACTGTTATTTAGTTTTCGTATTTTAAAGTACAGAAAGGGCAAGAGATACTATAATGTACACCTATCTGACACTCATACTTTGTTCAGATCTTTTATTGCCTTTCTTTCACTCTCACTTTCACTTTTGCTCTACAACTCTTTCATTAAAACCTTATGCATGAAAGAAAAACTTTCTGAATTACTTTCCCCAGTACATTTACTCCCTCCTCTTTAATCCCGCTATAATTAATTTTTTAATATGGTAAGAGGTAGGAAATGTATAGTTTTTCATATGGATAATCATCCCAGCATGATATATACTCTATCCTATACCTAATATTTTTAATTAGCTTCTTTAAGATATAATTTATAAATAATAAATTTCATCAATTTTACATAATTTGAAATTATTGACAAATGCATACAGTCAATAGATACAATATAGTACATTTCTATAACCCAAAATGTTCCCTTATGCCACTTTCAGTCATTTCCCTCCTCAACCCCATCCCTGAGAAAGTATTGGTCTTCTGTCACTGTGGTACTCTCTTAGAAATTCATATAAGTTGAAGCATAAAGTATATATTATATATATCTGGCTTCTTACGCTTAACGTAATGTTTTTGAAATTCACCCAGTCACGTTACTGCTCTAGTCTATTCCTTTTTATTATTGGGTACTATTGACTGTATGGATATACCATGCTTTTTTAAGTATTTGCCAGTTGATGGACATCTGAGTTCTTTCCAGTTTTTAACTACTATAAATCAAACTGTTATTATGACTGCTCATAAATATTTGTCATTTGGCTTAAATAGATACATTTCTCTTGGATTTCCTGAGACATATCAGTGAATGCATGCTCAACTTTATAAGAAATTACCAAAATCTTTTCTAAAGTGACTCACCAGCAATAGATGAGGGTTCCAGTTTGTATTCTCACTGATGTTTATACTATCTGTTATTCTGAACATAGCCATTCTAGTTGATGTATAGGACTATCTCATTATTTTATTTTGTATTTTTTAATGACATGATTTTCAGCATCTTTTCATGTGCTTATTTACTATTTGTATATCTTCTCTAGTAAAGAGTTCACCTTTTGTCTACTTTTAATCACATGATTTGTCTTTTTAATATTTAGTTGTAAAGAAAAGATAGAGCTTTATCAGTAACCATGCAAATATTTGCCCAAACTGTAGAATTCCTTTTCATTTGATTGATAATGTCTTTCAAAGAGCTAAAGATTTTAATTTTGATGATTTATGTAAAAATATGAAAGTTGATATAGTCAGGCTTTACTCACCCAACATTAAACAAAATTTTGCTGGAAACATCTTGAAAAGTCATTAGGTCATATAAAATATTTTAAAAATCAAGAAATTACATTATAGGCATTTATTTTAAAAATACAGAAGAGACCCACAACAAGATATATTATAATTAAAGTGTCAAAGTGAAGACAAGGAGAGAATCTTAAAAGCATCAGGAGAAAACAACTTATTATGAACAAGGAAACTCCATAAGACTACAGCAGACTTTTCAGCAGAAATTTTGCAGGCCAGAAGAGAGTGATACTGTGCTAAAAGGAACAAACAAACAAACAAATAAAACAAAACCAACCAACCACAAAAAAATAAACCAAAAAAATAAACTGAAAACCATGAGTGCTCTACCTGGCAAAGGTGTCACTAGGAATTGACAGAGATAAAGAATTTTTCATACAAGCAAAACACAAAGGAGTTTATTATCACTAGACAGGCCTTACAAGAAATGTTAAAGGAACTTGTTTAAGCTGAAATGTAAGAGAGCTAATTAGTAGTAGGGAAACATATAAAAGTATAAATCTCACTGGTAAAGATAAATATAGTAAAATTCAGAATAATCTTATGTAAAGGTGGTGGGTTAATCATTTAAAAGCTAGCATGAAGGTTAAAAGACAAAAGTATTGAAAATAACTATAGCAACAATAATTTGTTAATAAATACACAAAATAAAAAGTGTAAATTGTGATATCAAAATCATAAAACATGGGGGGAGAGGAGTAAAAATGTAGACTTTTAGAATGTATTCAAACCTAAGTTGTTATCAACTTAAAACAGACTGCTATAAATGTAAGTTGTTTTATGTAAGCCTCATGTTAACCACAAGCAAATCTTATAGTACATACACAAAAGAGAAAAAGAAAGAAATCTAAGCATTCCACTACAGAAAATCATCAAATAAAAGAAAAAAAAAAAGCAAGAGAAAAATGAAGGAACACAGGAATTACAAAACAGATAGAAAATACTTAACAATATGGCAAAAAATACATACTTATCATTAATTACTTTACATGTGAATGGACTCAGTTCTCCAGTGAAGACATAAAGTGGCTGAATGCATTAAAAAACAAAAACAAGTCTCATCTATATGTTGCCTATAAGAGACTTGCTTCAGGTGTAAGGACACACACAGACTCAAAATGAAGGGATGAAAAAAAAAGTTACTACATGCAAATAGAAACCAAAGGACAGCTGGAGTAGTTATACCTGTAACAGACAGAACAGACTTTAAGACAAAGACTGCAATAAGAGACAAAGAAAGTCATCGTATAAAGATAAAGAGGTCAATCCAACAAGAAGATAGAACATTTATAATTATTTTTGCACCAAATGTAGGAGCACCTAAATATATAAAGCAAATAGTAACACCCCAAAAGAGAGAAATAGACAGAAATATAATAATAATAGGAGCTTTTAATACTCAATTTTCATCAATAGATAAGCAATCTAGACAGAAAACTAATAAATAAAGAGTGGCTTTAAACAACACTCTAACCAGATGGACTTAGACATATACAGAACATTCCACTACAAAGCAACAGAATACACGTTCTTCTCAGAACACTTGAAACAATCTCCAGGAGAGATCATAAGGTAGGCCACAAAACAAGTCTTAATTAACTAAGAGGGCTGAAATCATACCAAGTCTTTTTTCTAATAATGATGGCACAAACTAGATATGAAGTATGAGAAGAAAAATGGAACATTCACAAACATGTGCATATTAAACAGCATGCTACTGAACAAACAGTAGGTCAAAGAAACAATAAAAACAAGTCAAAAAATACCTTGAGACAAATGCAAATGGAAATACCAAAACTTATAGAATGCAGCAAACCCCATATGTTTGGTATTTCCACTCAGAAGTGGAAATTTCATAGCACTAAAGCCTACATCAAGAAACAAGAAACAGCCTGGCCAGGAGTGGCTCAGCGGTTGAGCATCAACCTGGGATCCAGGAGATCGTGGTTAGATTCCGGGTCAGGGCATATGCCCGGTTGTGGTCTCGATCCCCAGTAGGGGCGTGCAGGAGCCAGCTGATCAGTGACAAGTCTCTTATCGTTGATGTTTCTCTCTCTCTCCCTCTCCCTTCCTCTCTCTGAAATCAATAAATATATATATTTTAAAAAAGAGAAACATCTCAAATAAACAACTTAACTTTACACCTCAAGGAACAAACAGCAAAGTAAAAACAAAGCCTAAAACTAGTAGAAGGAAGGAAATAACAAAGATCATAGTGGAAATAAATAAAACAGAAACTAAAAAGAAAATAGAAAAGACTGATGAAACTGAGAGCAGGCTTTTTTAAAAGAAAAACAAACTTGACAATACTTTAGTTAGACTCACCAAGGAAAAAAGAAGAGTGCTCAAATAAATAAAATCAGAAGTCACAGAGATATTACAACTGAAACCATGGAAAAACAAAGGATCATAAGAGACTACTATAAACAATCATACACCAGATATTGGACAATCTCAAAGAAATGGACAAATTTCTAGAAACACAACCTACCAAGACTTAATCATGAAGAAACAGAAATTATGAATAGACTGATTATTAGTAAGCAGATTAAATAAGTAATCAAAAACCTCTCAACAAACAAAAGTCCAAGACCAAATGGCTTTGCTGGTGAATTTTACCAAACATTCAAAAAAGAATTAATACCAAACCTTCTCAACTCTTCCAGAACACAGAAGAAGAGAGAACAATTTTAAACTTATTTTACAAGGCAACCATTACCCAGATACCAAAATCAGATAAAGATGCCACAAGAAAAGAAAATTACGGGCCAATACCCCTAATGAACAGAGATGTAAAAATCATCAACAAAATACTAGCAAACCGAATTCACCAACACATTAAAAGTTTATATACCATTATCAAGTGGGATTTATTCCAAAGATGCAAGGATGATTCAACATATGCAACTCAATTGAATCAATATCACATTAATAAATAACAAATAAAAATCATATGATCATCTCAATAGATTCATAGAAAGCATTTGATGACATTCAATACCCATTTATGATACAAACTCTCAACAAAGTGGGTATGGAGGGAAGGTATCTCAACATAATTAGCACCATATTACAAGCCCACAACTAACATCATACTCAACAGTGAAAAGCTGAAAGCTTTCCCCGGTCCTAGCTAGAGCAATTAGGCATAAATAAATAAATAAATGGCATTCCAAAAGAAAAAGTAAAAAGTGAAACTGTATTATCTGCAGATGATACATATCATATGTGGAAAACCTTAAAGACTCCATGAAAAAACTCTTTGAACAAACAAATTCAATAAAGTTGCAAGATAAAAAAAATCAACACAAATCTGTAGAATTTCTATACACTAATAACAAACTATTAGAAAGAAAAAATTAAGAAAACAATCCAATTTACACTTGCATCAAAAAGAACAAAATATCTAGGAAAACACTTAACCCAGGAGGTAAAACAGACCTATACACTGAAAATTGTATGACATTGATGAAAGAAATTAAAGAAGACACAAATAAATGGAAAGATATTCTGAGCTCACTAATTAGAAGAATTAAAATGTCTATAATACTCAAAGCTTCCTACAGATTCAATGCAATTCCTATCAAAATTTCAATGGCATTTTTCACAGAAATAAAATGTGTATGGAACCACAAAAATAACTAAATATCAATATAATCTTGAGAAAGAAGAACAAAGCTAGAGGGATCATGCCTCCTGATTTCAAAGTATATTAAAAAGTTATAGGAATCAAAACAGTATGGTATTGATTACTATAGATTAATGGTGCAGAATAGATAGCCCAGAAATAAACCCATACATATATCATCAAGTAATTTATGAAAAAGGGGCTACCCTGGCCAGGTAGCTCAGTTGGTTGGAGTGTTGTCCTGATGGACCAAAGTTGTGGGTTTCATCTCTGGTCAGGGCACATATACAAATCAACCAATGAATGCATAAATAAGTGGAACAACAAGTCAATGTTTCTCTCTCTTTTTATATATCTGTATCTATATCTATATATATGTTGACATATATAGATATATATATCTGTGCATCTTTCTTTCTCTTTCTCTCTCTCTAAAATAAATAAACAAACAAACAAATGGACTAAGAATATACAATAAGAAAAGAACAGCCTCTTTAATAAATGGTGGTGGAAAATTGGACAGCGGCATGCAAAAGAATGAAACTTGACCACTATCTTACACTATACACAAAAATGAACTCAAAAGGGATTAGAGACTTGAGTGTAATACCTAACGTAAAAAATTCTAGAAAAAATCAAAGGCAATAAACCACTTGAACCTGGTCTTGGTGATGATTTTCTGCATTTGAAACCAAAAACAAGGGCAACAAAAGCAAAAATAAGCAAGTGAGACTACATCAAACTAAAAAGCTTTTGCATAACAAAGGAAACCAACAAAATTAAAAAAGCAGCCTACAAAACTGAAGAAAATATTTGCAAATCACATATGTAATGAGAGGTTAACATGGAAAATATATAAAGAATTTATAAAACTCAATACCAAAGATCAAACAATTCAATTAAAAAATGAGTAGAGCATTTGAAAATACATTTTTCCAAAGAAGAAATACCAATGACCAACAGGTACATGAAGAGGTGATCCATATCACTAATCATCAGAAAAGTGCAAATCAAAATCACAATGAGGTATCACCTCACACATGTTACAATAGCTATTATGGAAAAGACAGGAAATACCAAGTGTTGGCAAGGTTGTGGAGAAAAGGGAACCCTTGTACATTGTTGTACCAGGGTTGTTAATTGGTGCAGCCGCTGTGAAAAACAGTATGCAGGTTACTCACAAATCAAAAACAGAACTACCTTTTGATCCAGCAATTCCACTTCAGGGCATTTACCCAAAAGAAAGTAAAACACTAACTTGAAAAGATATGTGCACCCCCATGTTCATTTACTTACTTATATCTATGATTGCTTTTGTGGTGCATTTATACAAGTTGTCCCATTAACAGGAAAACTGTATGACTCACAAAGCTGAGAAAATTTACTACCTGTCCTTCCCTAAAAACATTTTTTTTAGGTTGTTTTTTTTTTAGTCTTCACTCGAGGATATGTTTTCACTAAGTTTTAGAGAGTGAGGAAGGGAGCAACAGAGAGAGAGAAACATCTATGTGAGAGAAACATCCATAGGCTGGCTCCCAGACACACGGATTGAACCCGAAACCTAGGTATGTACCCTGTCCAGGAATCAAGCCTGAAAAACCCCTCAGTGTATAGGATGACGCTTAACTGAGCCACCTGGCCAAGCCTCCCTGAAAAACTTTTTCACCTCTGATCTTAAGTGTATCATGAAAGTTACTGATATAAAAATAACTAAAAATTATATATGTATATATATACATATATTTCTTTATAAACACAAAACTGTATTAAAAATAGATTATATAGTACAAATCAAATGTATTAGTTATAGAAATAAATGTAATTGGGTTTTATGCATGTATTAAAATAAATATTTTCTAACTGGCTTTAAGCAAAACTTAATTCTATACTGTACACAAAAGAGACACTTAAAACAGGATAAGAGAGAAAGACTTAAATAAAGGAATGGGCAAAGATTTATCAGGCAAATAAAGACAGCAAGAAAGCAGAAGTTTTTATCCATATATCATATAGATAAATCTCAGGCCAAAAAGCATTATACAAGAAAAGGACAAGTTATAACACTAATGGCCACAAATCATTAAGATAATATAACAATACTTATACATGAAATATTTATTGATATCTATATATCAAAAACCACAGCAACCATGGTTTCTAGCTTCTACAGATTACTTTTAGAAATGAATGCTTGAGTTAGGCCAGACCAAGAGAGTTTGTCAGATTTTTGAAAAATTAATAATGTCAATAGAATCCAAAATTTGTTTTACTTCAATTTATTAGTAGCTTTGCAATGTAATGAATACATATTAAGCTCATGTTTTGTATTCTTTTATGAGATGGTCAGTCAGTGCAGCCACAAAAGGGGACAGAGGAGAGGCTCAGGAAAGGAAAAAAGGTCATTATAGTCACAGGTGCTAGAGACAGTAGGCATGGAACAGCATACGGCAAAGACACCAGGGTGGTCAGGAGGGAGTAGACAGGAGAGACAGAAAAATGTTAGGCCAGAGCCTTCATTTGAGTTTCCAAGGGAAAGGCAAGGCTGGGCAGCGTAAACAATTTAAAATTGATTAATTTAAATAATTGTATAGGGCTTTGGACTACAGGTACTCTAGGTATCTGGTCCTGGCCTTAGGGTGATTAAGGGAAAGGAATTTTATCTCCTGGGACATATGCGCCAGACAGAGTAGGTTTACAGTTGTAATACAAATAAATAATACAACAATTAATAAATAATACAAGAATAAACTGTTTCAGGTACTCACAACTGTAAGCCTTTTTTGTCCACCCCTGTATATACAATATACTCCATTTGCATGGGCAAAGAGAGGGTCACAGTGATTGGGATATAAATGCCTCTTCTCTAGTCTCCCCACTCTCAGGATCAGAAGTGTGGACCAAAAAGGGGTTCTGTGGAAAGTAACCTCACAGGGTAATCAGATCATAAATTCCTAACTGGGTAGGTCATGGGTAGTCAGGCCCAGGCACATAACTTCTTTTTTTTTTTTAAATATATCTTTATTGATTTCAGAAAGAGGATAGGAGAGGGAGAGAGAGAGAGACACAGAATCAAACCCCAATTGCCTGGATCCCAGGTCGGCGCTCAACCGCTGAGCCACGCCCGGCCCAGCCCAGGCACATAACTTCTTTAGTAAGGAGGTTTATTTTTGCCTTAAGTAAGCCAGGTCCATTGTTTTTGTTTGTTTGTTTGTTTCTGAATCTAGGTTAACAGACCTTTGAAATATTTATAACCACCTCCAAGAAAACACGTAATCTTGTTAACTACCCTGTAATCTAATCCCCACCTAGTTTTCTCCCACCTTCATGTAATTTTCTTTAGGTTCCTTCCCTAAATTTCAAATGTGTAAAAGAAACTGTGAAACTGTCACTCTCCAGAGCATTGGAGGTCTTGCTTCCTGCCAAATGTCATCAGTTTGGCTCAAACAAAATCTTATAAAAATTCTTTACGGGTCTGGACATTTCTTACATCAACAGAAGTCAAGAGAGAGCTCCAAAACTTCGCACTCTCCTAGAATAACCCGCACGTTCCCTACACTGAATTCGCTAGGACCAATATAATTGTGTTTTTATCTAATTTAAGGCTTGCATCACACAAAAACCTCAAAACAACCTGGGTCTCCATCTTAATGACCATGCACAGCTGATGGCTGTTCTCCCCGCAGCCTTCCCAGAACCAGGCGGGAGGTAGAGTGGAGAGCCCCCACCTTTATCTTTGGGGCTTGCAGACCATTTTCCCACCATCGCCCCTAATCCTGTTTTGCGCCCCCTCTCCTCAGATGACATCGCCTCTGCTTATTTGCCTTATCTCCTAGGCCCACAAACAACCCTTCCTTCCGCTTCCCAGCTCCCAGCTCACTACCACCCATTGCAAGTCGGCAACAACCCCAGGAGGCTCCAGCATCTGCCGGACGGAATCTGGACCCCAGGGCCCCGCCTCCCCCCTAGCGACGCCCCCCCCCCCCCCCCCCCCGCACTCAGGCCCTCAGGCTCCCCTCGCACATTTCACCCCTGCCAACGGGGGCGAGCTTCCAGAATCCAGAATGCCAAGCCCCCCACTTTCTTTCCAACGACCCCTGGGTCCGCCCACGGGGAAAATCCACTGGTTCTACCACGTGCGCATGTCCCGCCCACATTCCCTTTCTTCGCTGCTTGATTTATCCTGCGCGGCTCCTCAGGAGTCACTGATAAGTGGCCTTTACTTTCCCAGCCCCTTATGGCTTCACCCCACTCACTGGTCAAAGCCACTAACCTCAGTCCACGAGGAGCCGGCGTGCAGGCTGGGCCTGGGGCTGGGGCTGGGTTTGCCGCTGGGGCCTCCGGCTGGGGGGTCGCACCCCCGGGAAGCCGGGGGGCCTCCCCCTCCCCCGCGCGCCGTGGCTCAGCCTCCCGGTGGGTGCGGGGCGGGGGCAGGCTCCTGCGCGCGGCCGGCCTGGGGCTCTGCGCGCTGGCCCTCTCCGACCCCGCAGCCCCAGCCCTGAGGACATGGGGTCCCCGTGGGCCCCTCGCTCCCGCCCCAGGCCCGGCCCTGCAGACAGTCTCCCCCTCAGGGCGGCGCCCGCCCCAGCGCCCTCCCCACCTCTAAGGTCAGGACTCTGTGGGTCTCACAGCCTTTCTCTACAGGTTGGTGGTTAAGCTGCGTAATAGAAACACACACACACACACACACACACACACACACACACACACACACGTCTTACTTAAATGTGACCCTCGCTTCCTCAACCCTTCTGTGGACACGCGCAGCGAGGCCCTGGGCGCCTGCAGGTGCCGCGCGCTCGCTCCAGCGCCTCCTGCGGCACCTGCTGCGCGTCCCAGTCGGTCACCCGGTCGCTCGCGCCCCAGGTCTCGGGGACCGGCCTCGTTCCGGCCTTTCTTTCCCCCGCCCCCTCCTCTCTCCTCCTGGCTCAATCGCTCTGCTTTCCATTTCCCTTATAAAATAAATAAAGCTCCTGGACACGCCACTTGTCACATTAAATTGTCGTCTTCAGAAAATAATCCGAAATGATGAGCCACATCCCTCCCCCAAGTTACATAAAATAGCCCTGGGCCCGATGTTGTATTTGTGTGGTTTCGTTTATTTATTTTCAAAATAATGGACCAGCTTTTATTTCTGTAGTTGTTTCATTGCTCACACTGAGGTTAGAACATTAAAAAAAATAAAGCGAATGTTAATCTCCAAGTAACTTTTGCCTTAGGATTTTGAACCGGTACCACGACCTGTGTCTCTCCTGAAAGAAGCGGGAAGATTTACAGCATCTTTAACCAAAACAGAGAAGAAGTCCTATTTCCACAGCCTCCCAAACACACCCACTAAACCAAGGCATCTGAAGATAGTCCAAGGTCATTCTGAAGATACCTGGAGACAATATATTTTTGCTATATTATTAAAATAGTAAGGAGTGACTGCTTCATAATTTGCAGAGCTCCCTACAAAATGAAGATGGGACACACTTTGTTAAAATAAAAACAAACAGAAAACCCCTTTCCTCTCTGTACTTTCTCAGTGAACCTGTAGTCCTGGTTTTTATTTGACATTTAATGTGGCTCTCACTAGGGCACAAGGACATTCACAGGGTCCTCGTGAAACTCCACACTTGGGACAGGGACATCCTGGCCAAACCTCGGCCCCCTGTGCCTGGGTGCCCATCTGGGCCCTGGGCTGCAGTGCCCACCTGGCATTAGCCGGGAAGCGCCTACCCAAGAGCCTGTCTTTAGGAGCAAAGAGGTGGTGAGAGGCAGGATCCCATAGGGGCTGAAGCTCTGAGCCCCCAGTCCATGACCCCATGACCCCACAGGACTTCACTTACAAAACAGGTTCTAAGATAAAATTGTTTCAAACTTCAAGATGGCCACCGTAGGGCATTAAACCCCAAACACGAGGCCCCATTTGAAGTTTGATGTCCTGGGTGACTCTACTAATCACCCATCCATGACGCCAGCCCTGAGAGTAAGCATGGGAGTATGGCTTCACCTAACAAGTCATTCCACATAAGAACAAGGATTGAATAAGATTATAAATGTAAGCAGACACCTAACTATTTAAATTTGGGTTTAAACTGATTCATATTTTTACATATGACAAAATGTGACACTTTTTTTTCAATAAATGGAGTCTGTTGCTTTAGTTTGCTTGTAATGTTGGGGTTTGACCATCGATGCTAAGATAGTTTCCACAGATATTTCAGGGGCCTTGCCTCTAGGGCTTCAAATCGATTTGTAAAGTAAATTGGGAAAGTGCATTTATTTTCACTATGTGCTCCCCAACGTCTTTATGCTCCCCTGGAATATCCAAAACCTCTTTTGTTAGAAAGTCGTTCAGTTCTAGCCCCATGAATTATTGCGTTCCCAAATTGTTCCTTTCTCCTCTACATACCCCCATTAAAAAAAATCAATCTCTGTTTAGCTTCCTACTTACTGTCAGCAACCTCATTAAACACAATTTACATCACAATTGTATTTTAATCATTCAGTTGTGAGGACACTAAGAGAAGCTGAGACTCACAAAATTTAGCAGTGATGACTCTAAGATTCCTGCAATACAGGTTATGCTTTGATGGGGGAACATGGCTAACAATGCTCTGCAAACCATGCTGGGAAAGGACAATCTGACTTATGTGTTCCCAGTGGCAGAAAATTACACCATAAAGAGGCAGTGGAGTTCAGTAATTAGACTTATGCTCTAAATCTCTCTTCCACTAAATTGGCATATATGTGACCTCTCGAACTGGAGTTTCCTCTTTTGCAAAATGTGGTTCTAGTTTCAAATAATTTTTCAAAATTATCTCCTAGTGGGAAAATGATATTTCTTTGTCTCTGGAGAAACAGAAGACATTTGAAGGTAGGGAATCCCATAGTTGGAAAGGCAGCACTCTACTCTCTCTGAATCTGAGTGTGTGCGTGTGTGTTGGGGAGGGGGAGTGGAGAAGATTCCCACATCTACCAATTTTCTGACACCGGATGCATGTCCTACAGTTAACTCAGTGCTGACACTAACTGCCTGGAGTTAGTGCAGACCCCACAGGTGAAGGGCTCAGTCTCATAAGACTGCCAGACGTCAGATGTCAACTGCAAGTCCCCAGGTTACCTACAACTTCTGTCTGACTTGGCTACAAATCAGAGGTTTCCACAACCTCCTCCTCAGTTTTGATCATTTGCTACAACGACACAGAGAACTCAGAAAAACTAGATTACAAAGGATATAACTCAGGGACAACAAGGTGGAAGAGCTGCACAGGGCAGGGTGTGGAGAAAGGGGGACATGGCTGTGTTCTCTCCCCCAGTTCTCAGCACCTTCACATGTTCACCAGCCAGAAAGCTCTTGTAACCCCATACTTCAGGAATTTTTAATATCCCCATACTTCAGAGATATTTTCACCATTGCATAGGCATGATTGATTAAATCTTTGGCCATTGGTCATTGCCTCAACCTCCAGCCCCTTTCCCCTTCCAGAAGTCCAGGGTTGGGGCTACAAATTTTAACCCTTTAACGTCCTGGTTGGTTCCCCTGGCAACTAGCCTCCATCCTGAGGCCATCCAGGGACCTTCAGAACCAGTCATCTCTTAACACACAAAAAGCCATTTGTCATTTCTGGAGATTCCAAGGATTTTAGGAGCTGTATGCTAGGAAACAGGAGGGGAGAGTGATATTCCAATACCTTAGTATTAAGGTTATAGGCAGTGGCTGGGTATAAGAAAGACAAAATGAATGAGAAATGCTTCTACAGCTGGGGATGGGATGCTTTTAGTGTAAGGCTATAGGCGGATTCTTAGCCTGGAGATCATGGTTAGGCTTAAAATGTACCCCAATCTCTAAGCAAAGTACTGTGTGCACGTCCTATTTTACATGACACCATCAGATTAGCAGGAAAAACCTTTAAGCAAAATATGATTTAAAATACTAATGCCTTCGATGACATATATAGGCCAAAGAAAGGACTTTGGTGTCACATGATACACTGCATGTGTTATTCAGTGCTTAGGATCAGGAAATAGCCTGCAGCATAGGATTCAATTTATAGCAAAAGGGACAAAGTTGATAGGTTTATATTTTCATGGAAACAGATCCAATTTTAAAGAGTTACTTTACTGAAACAAAGGGACACGGAATTGGTAGAAAATGTGGGTAAAATGGAAATCCTTAGATCCCCAAATCCACCCTTTTCCCCACCATGTAGCCTTCAGATTTTATGGGATCCTTGACACTTTTAGATCCCATTTCATAAAGCTTCTTTGATCTCTGGCAGAAGGGTAGTAGGACATGTTCCCATTAGATAAAATTGCAAACAGATAAAACCTTCAGAAAATTTCCAATTCTCTTTTAATCATTGTTTATCCAAACATATTGAAAAAATTCCCACATCCTGATATTCTCTTAATTTGGGAGAAAAAACACATATATTTCTGACATACCAATTTTACTAATTTAATGTTTTCAAATCTTATGCTGTTTTCCAGCATTATTTTTTTAGTTTAAAATGCCTGCACCACATTATTATTGTATACCAACTCCAATCTATGTGAAAATGTATTCCTTAAATTTGTCATGTGTTCATATCATATGCACCCTCCATCTGTGTAAGAATTTAGTTTAGAAAGACAAAACATATTATAGTTTTGATAGTATGCACAGGACACATGTTTTTGGTACTTTTAATAATGTACTGACTCTGGTCATTGTTGTGGCCACTCTATAGAAAATAAATTTTCTAAATTTTCTGTCACAATAAGGTATTAGCTTACTAATCAGATCTATTTTTTAAACATCAACACAGACAATATTTAGAGAGAAATATTGATCAAATTTGAGACCATGAACAGTGGTGGAAAGATAGGCTGTTTGTTTTCCAGTTTGATTAAATCAGAAGATTCCTTTCATAATGTTTATTTATTTTTTATATTTTATTGTTATTGTTGACATTATTACAGATGTCCTTCATTTCCACCCCCCTTTGCTCACCTCTATGAAGACCCCACCCTCCCCTTCCACTGGCCATCACCACCCTGTTGTCTGTGTCCATGGGTTATGCATATGTGTATAATCCCTTCACCTTCTTTTATCCAGTCCCCCCTCCCACCTCCCCTCTGACATCTGTCAGTCTGTTCCATGTATGCATGTCTCTGATTCTATTTAGTTTGTCCATTTGTTTATTAGAGTCTACTAATAAAAAAAAATACACTTTACTTTTATTAGTAGAAATTCCTCCCTCCTCCCTCCAACATAGGAATGCCAAAAATACAGAAAATGGTTATTTTTTGGAAGGATAATTTAATTATTAATGGGTTGTGAAGGTCTGGGCATAAAACACTGTACTCAGGTTCATGAAAGGGACTGACTTGATATACTTATAGTAGATGTTCAATAGTCATGTTTTGAATAAATGACATGCAATGCAAAGCAGCAATAAGTGGCATTTAAAGTGCAAACAGAAAACTGCTTTTTCCCTTAATCTTTTTTCCATATATTTTTTATTTGCTAGGTTTTAAAATACTAGGGGGAAAAAAGAACCCTTACATTTCTCAAAACAAATAAAGTAGGATTTGAAACAAATTTTAAACTCTATACTTCCTGGAACTTCTTGTTTTAAAGGGGTGTGCAGTTCTTTTTAGCATCATCCCAGGATTGTCAGGTAATGAAGGTCTCTCTCTTAGATGTAAAGAGCTATGCAATTACTACGAACACCTAGACTTAATGCCATCCTTTAGTGAACTATACCAAGTAGAATTTCCAGTATGCCGCCTTGATTAAAAAAAAAAAAAGTCAAAGGATATTTTGACAGAAATAACAATTCTCTTCATGAAAACATAGAATTAATTGATCTAGGTGTATATGGTTGTAGAGCTTAATAAGAGTGCATGTTTGGGGTGTCATAAAAAAACATGCTTATGAATTTCAAGTGCCATCATTTCAAGCTGTGTTGAATTTGACCTTCAATACAGTATCAAATTTGCTAACACATATCACAGGGCTTCTTTTATTAAGAAAAAATGAATTAAATAAAATGTTATTTAATAAAATAAACCAGATACAAAATCTTGCTTTGTATTTACAGATAAATTTTAATGGAATATTTCATGGTCTAACACAAATATCAGACCCAATGACACTAATTCTTGTATAGCCTTTGGCTTACCCTGTATAACAAAATCTGTTAATTAAAGTAGACTATAAAATACCTTATGGTAAGTGAACTTCCAAAGACACAAAGAAAATCCTCCAGAAATTTAAAAGCTTATCTCAAATTCTTATTGGCATAAACTTAGGATGGATATATTATTGATTGCATTATCTTAGGTGATTGAAATATATACTAGAGTGTGAAAATTAAAAAAAAAATAGGTGTAGGTATTTTTGCTTCCATCCGTAGTCAACATTAGTAAACAGATATGAGTGAATGTAAAATTACAGAGTTTTGAAATTTTGGCAATCTCAAGCAAATTTCCTTAAGCCAGCAACATTTTTTAACCCTTAGCATATTACAAGGTTCATATAGTCCAAGGAGTAACAACTAAAGGTTGAACAAATAAGAACATTTATTTTATTACTGCTTAAATTTTAAAACTTCCATTTAGAAACTTACAAGAAAATGGGCATCACTGAGGAAATCTAAAATAAATGAATGATGTATGCAGTTCAAAACAGATATGCAAAGTAATGTGTCTGGCAAAAAAGGAATATGTTTCGTAAATCTTTAATAAACTTTCAGTGGGGAAAAAGAAAGTTCCATCTTCCAATGTCTATTTTCAAGCCTAAGAAAATGAACTAAATGAGTAGACAATTCAGTAATGTCCAACAGATAACTAAAATTCAAATTTTATTTTTCCATACGTATCGGACAATTTTTTTTCTGACAAGGCTTTACTGAAAGATGAATCGCAAATGGAAGCCCTGTAAGAATGTTTATACGAATTGTACATGACATATTTTAAGCGTCACTAAGTACACATTGAATACTTTGTAAGTATATAGGCATATCAACATGCAAGTGTCATGTACCTAACATTACAATATGCATTTTGTTTTTTGAAAATGTTATTGATAACAGTAGATTCAATAACTGTGCAATATGCTTGATTTTGATGGATCTTCTTTACAGCATATAATTTTTTATGCTGTCAGAAATATACCCTTCCAACAGTTATGAATTTCATATCATATAAATAGAACATTTTATTTTTGAAGCTACATTACTGGGAACACCTGCATTTCTTGAGTAAAATTTTCAGAGATAAGTCTTTAAATTCTTTTTAACATGGCAGACTTGTTCCAATGTCGGTTGTATTGAAATATTTATGATAAAAATGGAGCTTTCTTGAGGGAATATTTTTTGGTTGAATGAAAAGCAAAACAACCAATTCACAAACATTGATGTGAACTAAATATGAAGAAAATGGGTTAGTAATCCCAAACTCATACATCCTTGGGTTACTACTTAACTGCATCATTGAATCTACAATAGGTACAACAGGTACAGTGGAATAAATTTGTAAGATTAAAATTTTATACATTTATAAGGAGGAAGAGTACTCATTTTGAAAAATGTCTAAATTATTCTTCTATATATGAGAATCCTTCAATACATTAGAAACACAGAGAAAAGCAAAAAGAGATAATTCAGTTATATTTCATAGTTTTTTTCTAACCAACTGGTAAACACTGCTTTCAATCATCAAATATTTTATTGCATATAACTTTCACTATCAGCAAATATAAAGAGAAAAGTGGCTACTAGTATCATGTACAAAGAAAAGCATCTGAAGAAAGAAAACATCTGAGGTTTGCCAGTACTGTGTAGAGAGTGTACTGTGGCATTGCAGACCGCACTTGGAAGTCCGTGTAGGAATCACTGCTGTTCTGACCCTGGATGTAGGAAAAGTGCTTAAGTGCTGAGCCCTGGTAGGTTTTCCTTTTGCCCCTGCAATCTTCAAATATCTTTTAATTTTTCTTCTTTTGAAATATACAGCATATTTCATAGGGGGAAAATAGTGCGTTTTTTTTGTTTGTTTTTTTTACATCTTTTTCACACTTGGGCTCATTCTCTCCAAAATAACCATACATTTCTTGTAACTCGCATATACATATATATGTGTGTGTATATATATATATATATACACACACATATATGGAAGAGATTATAAAGATTAGATTAAATATTATTTATAACATAACCACATAACATAGAAACATCTTTAACTTCAAGCATATATTATAGATTTAACATCATAATTTGAGATTTTTTCTTGTATCTTTTTTTTTCCTAGAGGAAGATCTGCTTTTAAAATGTAACTTCCTTTTAGAATAATTAAATTACATCATTTGAAAAATTCATATGTCTATGCAGACAAAATAAAGTGGACATTTGTGGCAGTACTTTGCATTCATTATTTAGAGATTATTTGTTAATAAGGAGGCAGTCTTAAATGCTTAAATTTTTGCCTCACATAGATAACACTGCTTGGGAAAATAAACTATATTTATAATTTTTACTTAAAAGCACAGCATTAATTCATAAGAAATCATATTTTAAATATTAAATAAATAGATTGAACTGCAAAGTGTTGCCGCTTAAATTATTTTTTTAATCAACACAATCATATTACATTGAAATATTAAATCGGCATGAGAAGAGCTATCCTTATAAAGTCACAATACTTTGCCTACAGAAAAAATTAATGATAGAAAGGGAAAAATAAATGCAGATCCATACACTATTGAATACACTAAAACAAGTTGGCTTTTGAGAATTCCCAGGGTGTGGGCAGCAGACCGTTATGACAGCCCCCAAAGAGTACTTCTGGGATGTCTTGTAAATAATTATTTCTTCTATTTATATTGAAGTATCATAGCCCATGTTAAAAGTGAGAGGTAGAAGGATTATTGTAAGTATGCATGGCAGAGAACTTACCAGCTATCCAATAACTATTGCATTCAATATTAATAATGCTGATGAGTTTAGAACCCATTCTTACATGTTGTCCCCTTTAGACCTGTTTATAATCTTGCTACTTTCAATCCATTGCCTTTGGAAGGGTATAAATGCAAAGGGTATGTTTGGGTAGAAAGGGAGAGAAAGGAAAAAAAAAATAGAAAAGAGAAAATACAAAAAAAATTTTGCTAAGAAATAGTGACTTTACGTTAAAGGTACCTGTATATTTGGTTGAATAAATTTGTACTTATAAGAGTGCCACAATTCATTAAAACATACACACATTTCAAAGACGTTTAAGAATTCTATGTTGAATTGGATATAAACCAAAGTTTCTTTCTCTCCAGGAAGGCTAAAAACTAGGCCAAATAATTTTATTGTGTCACGTAAATGATTAAGAAAGAAAAACTTAACATTTTGCTTAGTCAGTTGTATTTTTAATTAATGATTTAGTATGTGGGAAGTGAAGATTAGCAACCTCTTGGATCTTGTTGAAGAATTCTTTAAAATCCCTTTGCATTAACTATCCAGCAATAGAATTGCAGATATTGCACTGAGTATATTTCAATATTGCCAGTGTATATTTCAAAAGAAATTCTATTATCTACACTAAGATTTCCTCTTTCCCAATATTCAAAATGCATATTATAATTACATGGGTTTCGAACATCCATACACAGCAAGTACAAGATACTTACATGTACGTACACTGTAGTTACCTATATTTTGCATAGTTTTTAGTGTGTACTTTGTGCCACTTAATAAAAAGCATTACTCAGTAATTGTCTTTAGGTGTTTCTTTTACTTCAGCTGTAGTTGCCAGTTGTTTTACGTTTGTTTTGTTTTGTATATTTAACACAGGTTACATTTGCAAAGGGGGATGCTATTGGGCATTTGTAGAAGGCTCTAATTAGTAATATGGCCAGGAAGTTTCAGTAGGATATGAGGTTTTTCATTTTCTCCACAATTAAAAACCTAATGTGACATTTTATATTTATCGTTCATTAAATTATCCTTTAAGTCCAAAGAAAAGGGAAGAGTATTTTAAACGTTCCCCTTGGTAACACTTTGCAATAAGTGGCACTATATTACACGACAACTGCTATATTACATGGAAGAACCGTCACGTCACAGCCGCTGTACATGTGCCTATGTGGAATCTCAATGCTGTTACAACCATGAGGAAATAATTACAAGTGAACTTGTCCTTTTAATTGAGATATTTATATATTTTTACAAAAAAATAAAAGTAAATGAGGTGTTAGCTTCTTTGCCATATTTAGGAAAGTTAGTTTTCTTTCTCTATTTTTTATTTTAATTGTGGGGTTTCAATGCAAGATTAAGCATCTTGAATCAATATGAGATCATCCAGTTTCTAGATTAAACGCCAATATCAGGTTCCTTAAACTGCTTCTTGAATTCTCTGGTAAAAGAAAACAAGTTGAAATCAATCAGTCTCTCTCTGTCTCTGTCTGTCTCTCTCTCTTGCTCACACACACACACACACACACACACACACACACACGCACACACACCCCTCAATGCTCTGCTCATGCTCACTGTCTTTGCTCTTGCACTCACAGACTTTCCTTTTTCTTCCTAATTTTGATAATTGTTCTATCTAGGACACTCGAAAACAGTAAAAACAAAAAGAAAAAAAATGCTCCTTACAGTTTTTTGATGAAGAACAATTTACACTGTAAACAGTACACTGGCAGAGAGTAGCTACTTTTGGTAAAAAGTAATGTCCCATATTCTACGAGGGGCGTGTGTCCGCGTGTCTGACCGCTCCTTCCACCGCGTCCGCAGCTGCGGTGCTCACTGAGCGGAGACGGAATTTGGCTCTGGGTGTGCAAGCGTGCGTGTTTCAGACACTGCAGCTGACATGGTTCCATTTAAAAATGCTATTTCATTTTATTCTGAAATTTATAGAAATAAGCAGCTTTTACATTTTATTGTTTTTGTTTGGTAGAAATAAAATAATTTTTAGGAATGGGAATAATATGATTCCATTGCTATTTTTTTCAGTAACTAAAAATGATACCTAATTCAAATCTATCTATTTTAACTGACAAAATATTTGATTGCAGCCCACATATCATAATATACCAGTTAGTTTCTTTTTAAGGAGTTCTAATGAGGTTTTATATTACTCCGAAGGGTTAAAGAATAAAAAAAAATCTTGAAATGCAACCAATTTTGGATTTCTAATTTTACAGTGTTATAAATAATGATCGAGTTATTTAGGAAACGATTTAGCAGTTGGAGCAAAGTAGAATATAGACTAAATGAAGAGAGATGTAAATGCATCAATGGAGAGTAGCAATTTTGTAAGTGCATCCTGAAATTAGGCTTTAAATAGTAATTGATGAGGCAGTTTATACAACTTACTTCTGTAATAAGAACCTTTCCATTTGTCCTAACAGGATGAATTTTGCCTTGTGGAGTCTTTCTAAAGATTATGCATCGAAAGATATGAACAGTTTACAAACCTATTCTAGTTTCAATGTGTCTAGTAGCACCTACCTGATTCTCTCAAACTACCATACTATAGTAACATATTATTGCATTTTTCCACAGATGGTATGAATTGAACTGTAAAAACAAGCATGCAATCACATCAATGCAGACTTATTTCCTTAAAATGTCATACTGTATATGATTTATTATGTTAACACTCAACCACATCATATTATTTATGTTCTGTATATTCTGAAAAAGTGCTGCTTGACTGACATCATCCTTTTCTTTTGTAAGAAATCAACAAGATAAATGCTTCAACAATTAAAAAAAAAAGCAATTTAAAACTCTAACGCCTTTAAAAGATTTAAACTTTTATGATAAATAATCTAAGATACAGCACCCCTGTCTTTCATCGGCTATGAACACATGATGTCGTACTCAAACATTCTCACTTCTCCAAAATAAATTCCGAGAAATTATCTTCAAAACCATAGGCCATCATGCTTTGACATCACAAGTATAGCTACCATATCGTCATATTTGTTTTCTTCTTAAAGGTGCAATGCTTGTGAGTGGGAAAATAATTTTTATCTAACTGGATTTTTAAATCTTTAGCATATAATAAGTGTAATGAGAACTAATCTAACAACATTGTATTTTACTAGAAGAAATAATATGACTTTAGATGGACTCTGTCATATTTAAGAATACAGCATTTCTTAATGGTTTAAGTACACCAAAATTTCAGAAATAATCCAGAGAAAGAGACTTTCACCTTGGGGGTAAAAGCATGGCAGAAATTCTCTATCACTCACTGTTTCATAAGTTTGTACCTCACAAAATGCATAGACAGGAATTTAATATAAAGAATTAGTTCATTTATACAGAAAACATATCTTAAACACTTCTTTTTGGCAAACCAACATAGGTAAGCAGCTCTGGAACTGCCAAATTAAAATTTGTAAATTTTTAGCAAACTAAGAGTTTATTTTTAGGTTATTATACTATTGTGGTTGTAATTTAAAACCTGAGGCTGTGCACTGGTTGTTAGCTTAAAATTACCTTTCCTTATAACATTGTGCTTCCATTGTATAACAAATAAAAATTAACAGGAACTAGAAAAATTTGTTGTTGAACAGTGCTAGGACATACAGACAAAATACTAATACATGTTATCTACTTATAATATTGGTTTAAGTAATATCTAAAGGGATATAATGGACATTAGAAAATGCTTACTTATGATTGAATTACCTACAGCCAAAAAAGTTAAATATGTATCAAATAATGTTTAATTGGATTTATTATATGCACTATATACAGATACTAAAATGTTTCAAAATTGTGCCCTATGGATACTTCGATTTTGCTTAGGAAGGTGAGTCGTTATGGAGCAAATAAATTACAGAATCAAATCAGATAAATGAATGAAATTTTTGTGATTCCCGAAGCAGTAAAATGTTTGTAACGGTTTATTGGTAAATGAAGCTAAAATAACCTAATGGTGAGAGCTGTATAATTATATAAGATACTATGACATGATTACAATTCATAGACATGGCTCCTGTATCAAATACTGTATTTTTAAATAGCAAATTGATACAGCTTTACCAGTATATCACAAACAGTCCAGAATCTATACTACAGTTTTCAGTTTGTGTTTTCTAGGGCATATGTTTCCGAACATGTCTTTGAAGAGAGACATGTAGAAAATATTGTCTGTAAACCTCTAATGTCTCAATAAACTTAAGCACATTAGCTCTTTACCTAATCCTGTCTCTTGTGAAAGCTGTCCAATGGCAAACTAAGTCCATGATTTAAAGGGGGTGAAAAATGAGGGGGGAAAACCAACTCTGCATACATTTTTTCAATGTATAAAAACAATTCAATACCATGATCCAAGGAGATGATTAACATTGTTAAGGCTGTATATTCAAGCACTGTATGTTAAAAGAGCAATGGTGTGGAATTTAGGCAGTAAGAAATGTCCTGCATTATGGATGGTACAGTAATTAAAGAATGATGCTTTCGACAGCTGGTTGCTGGTATACACTGGCTACTGATAGCAGTACGGTATGGAAGTTAATAAAGGTAGCAGAGGATGGTAGAAATGAATTCTGAAAGATGACAGCCAGTTTTCTCCAGCAGCCAGCCTGGTGAGCAAAACTCAGAATCTTGGCCTGCGTTTTAAATGAAATACTCTTTTTTCTCTTCAGCATTGACTTGGCTGCCTTCAGCATTGATAATGGCTGTGTCAGCATCCGGTGCATCTTCAGCTCCTTTAGCTTCATTTGTTAAATATGTTCCTGTTGGTATTGGAAGGAAAATATGTTAGTTCTGGGAGACTGGTAAACAGCCAGCATTAAAGCTGCATTCGTTTAGGAAGGAACTTGGGCCAGATTTCTTATATGTTGGGACATATGTGAGGTGTAATAAACCTCACAATTCACCCTTCTAAATTTGCACACTTTCTTTCAGCTTTTAGGTAAATGTTGTAGATGAAGCCGTGACCAGGTTAACTGGAGGTAACAGCCAAACTGGAGCGGGGAATGAGTGCTCTGATTTCTTTAATGATGGATACGGACGATGTGATCCACGCAGCTGTGGCAATCAGGGCCCTTTGTTAAGATGTTGGTAATGATCACATCAACTGTGTCACCGTTCCTTTTGGTAACTCCACTTAAAAGTAGATTATATCAATAGTTTGCTACCTAGCCCATTAGAAAAACACACATTTTCCTCACTAACATGGCCACATGTGTGTCCATAAGCCTACAAACAAAAACAGTGACCAACTGCTTAATGTTATAGTTGAATTTCAGTTCTAGAAATAAATTACAAACTTGCTTCCGTTTCCTCCCCCTTAAACCAGTGACCTACTCTGTGATCTTTGGCTATTGGCTAAACATTATTTAGCTAAGCCAACTTAACTTTATTTTAAAATGTTTTTATTATTGATTTTAGAGAGAGAGGAGGGGAGAGGGAGAGAGACCCACACACATCTATGCAAGAGGGCGACATGGATGGGCTATCTCTTGCATGCCCCCTACTGGGGATCAAGCCACAGCCGGGGCATGTGCCCCGAGGGGGAACCAAACCAAGGACATCTCGGTGCATGGGATGAATCTCAACCAACTGAATCACACTGTCACACTGGCCACGGATAAATCAACTTAACTTTAAAGTTGAGTAAAATAATCAAGTATTCCTTGAAATACTTTAGTATTTAGATCTCTCTCTCTCTCCCCCTCTCTCCCTCTCACCCCCCCCCCCCCCCCAATGCACACTCATATAATATGTCATGGTAAAGCGAGTCTTTAGAATTTTTTTGGTCAAAGTTAAGAATACTTTATGAAATATAACCCACCTTTATGTCTTGCCAGATATCGACCAAGCAGAAATATAGAGCACAGCGTGACAAATACAACTACAGCCACTATTCCTCCTATAAGAGCGTGATCAGGGCCAGCCTGGCCAGCCAGAGCGTTGGGGTCTAGAAAAGACAAGAAAACATTGCTTAAGTTAGTGTTATTTAGTCAGGGAGCACATACCTGCATTAGCATGAGTGATTGGAAATTAACACACACTAAGAAGAAAACAGTTTCATTAATGAGTATTATTACACCAGTTACCTAGTCATCAAATATTTATAGCGTATCTATAATATTTATTGTGTACCTATAACGTACAAAACGCCTGGCAGTATCACATTTGCCACATTAGTCACTTGCTATTGAGTTTGCATTTTGGAGAGAGGCTGGAGAGACAAATCCACACAGATGATTTTGCATAGTTTTATGCCTTTCGTTTCCTCTCTTCTCCATCTGAAAATCTCTCTGTGCGTCTTTTAGTGAGATCAACACAATTATACCATTTTTTAAATGAAACTATGTCATGGGAAAGGATGGGGCTGGAGATGGTAACTTGGGTTTTATCGTTATATAAGTGTTATTTAAAGCTATAAAAGTTGATAAGTTCCCTAGAAGAGTGAGTCTAGATAAAGGAAAGGGTCTCAAAACCGAGACCTGAAAAACTTGCGTATTTAAAATCTAGGAAGAGGAAGAGCTGCCGGCCGAGCAGACGGAGGGAGACAGAGACGGGGGGCTGGTGGAAAAGATCCTGAGAGTGCACTCGGGCTGATCAAAAGGAAGAATGAACTTCGGGGAGACAAGGGAATCGCAGATGGTGTGAAATATTGATAGAGGAGGAGAATGAATACTCGGCACTTGCAGCCTCAGAGAAAGTGCTTGGAAAGAGACAGGCTCATCATATACTTTTACATTCCCTTGTAGTAAGATGCACAGGAAAGACATGAGCCTAGGAAACAATAGCCAGTTTTCAAGCAGAGATGGAAAAGATCAAAAGAGAGCCCCGACACCGGGGTACCGGAAAGTCTGAGAAATCAACAATTTCTAGAAGTTGCACAGTAAGAAGTCAGACGGAGCGAAGCTTTGAGCAACAGAGCCCACCAAGGCTCAACAAGCGGCCAGGGCCGGGCTGAAGGCCTGCGCACCCTCCCAAGCCCCGCTGCAGACGGCATCACAGGGCTGCTTACAGCCTAAGAGGGGTTCAGGGGGGGAAAGTGAAGAAATCAATTAGGCCGGGCAATTCCACCTTCAGAAGATCTGGGAGGACAGGTACAGGGCCATAAACACGGTGCACAGATTGGGAGTCTACTGTGTGTTTAATAGAACTATTGTGCCCAGGAAACATATGGCAAGGCAGAAAGGAAAAAAAAGCCCGACTATTTGAAACTTCAACCAAGAAGTGGACGGGTGGAGGGGGGCATTAGTCTTTTGCCTCATTTGTTCCTTAGCTAATGCGCCCAGCTCTGATGAAGAGGACTGTGCATATTGAAGATCTTGGTCTTCAAGGTGGATATATTGACTTGACAGGTCTTTAGCTTGTCTCTTTATACTTTGTGTGAGGGAAATGACATGAACAAATATTTGGTGATCAGAGAGTATATCGGGGCAGAGATTTTTAGCTCATAGAAAACTTGTTTTTGTTCTTTCAGTGCATAGAGCTAAACATTTCCAGTGTCACATGCAGATGAATGATACCATGTGATTTGTGGTCTAGGCAAATGAATGAAGGCCCAGCCAATAAAAACGCACACATGTAACCCTGCCAAGGGATCTCAGGAGATACAAGTTGAAAATGAGAGAGCTACAAGAATAAGTGAGGTTATGGGTCAATAAATCTCCGCATGGAGGAAAACTGACCAACTAAGAATACATGCATTGACATGCTTAAGGGAAAAAAAGGTTATTTTCAAAACAATGAGCATTAACTAGTTAATCTGTTATAGGAGCCATTGTTAACTTAGCATTCTATTATATATTTCCTTAATTTTCCTTAATTCCTGGCATTGGCTGTAAATCTAAAAAATTTTTAAATAGATTAAAAAAATAAACCTGCCCTGCCTCTAAACTTCCTGTTTCTATTCCTTGCTTAGATACTTTAGAATCTGTCTAAAATTCTACCTCTTGCTCAGGTCCCCAAATATAGATAGTCATAAATCATATCCATTTTATTTGCTGAATATATCTCAAAACTGAGCATTCTTTTGGGGAATGAAAAATCTCATTAGTTCATCTGTTTTTGGCTTATGAATTTTTTTCTACTTTATTTTTAATGAATAATTATTCTTCTTTATATTTTCTTCCTAGGAAAACCTAATTATGCACTGGTAGAAGCTCCATATTTTATGTTGTGTATATGCCATTCCCTCTATCCTATCTTTATAATCATTTTACTAGTTTACATTTTGTTTTAGTTATATTTTCCATGTATATGTTCTGTTTCATTGACTTCATTTTCTGTCATTTCTTATTTCTTCTAAAAGCATTTTATCGATTATGAACTTTGGTTTAACCCTACTCTCTATTTAAGCCACTCTGTATTTAGTGGATGTTTTAAACAGTTTTATAACATTGACAACAAGAAGCGGTAGCTTTTTATTATTTTCTTCGTTTAAGCATAATAGTTCTTTATAAACATCTGGGAAAATATTTTTCCTTGGTGTGCATACATCATTTCTTTCTTTCATTGCAAACATTTTTCATTGGGTGAAAATTAAATTTTTTAAAAATTTGTTTATAAATCCTTGCACTTTCTTTTCTAACATCCATTCTTATTATTGAGCTGTTCTGAAGAAGGATTCTCTGTTCTGATGCTGGTGTTTAATCCTGCTCAGCTGTAATGTTGCAGATCAATCCACTTGCAGAAACTATCTTTGTAACTGAAATATGGATATGACATCTGTACATAGTAAATGAACTGCCAAAAGCCTTTGGATGTAAATCATTATTGGTGGGAGATTTCATTGATTCATTTCATATACTTTTGCCTACAATCTTCACTTGCACAATCTTCACTCAAACAATTTAGGTCATCCCCTCCTTTTTTGTACATTAAGATAATTTGATCTGTTAGAACTGGTTTTCAATCAGTTCACTTGATTTTGAATAGATATATTTAAAGATATATTATGATTTTTATAGATATATTGTGATTTTCAGAGAAAGTAATCTATTAACACATATTTAGTTGACCTTACTGGTAACGTTCTACACATACTCTTAAACTATATGAAGAAAACACTTGAACCTTTAGCCCTCATTTCATCAAAAACATAAGTCCACATTTAGTCCCAGGATTTTTAAGATTTCGAAGGTAATATAAATATAGGGACTGCTACTTTGCATGTTTACTTGTAAATGTATTTCTTAAAAAAACTGACCTTGTTGGTTATACTTTTTATTTCCCCCCATAACTGTTAGAACTAAGTATCCTTAATTTATATTCTTAACAACTAAAACAAGTGATTAAGATTGAGGATCAGATAAGTATCATCTGAACAATGCGGAGATGATACATAATTTAAATGTCTAAGTCTCAGTGGTGCTCTCTCATATATCCTTTCTCTCATCCCTCTCCTACTGTCATAGGAATCAGAAGATGAAGTATGGCCTCCTGAAGTTTCTTTACAGACAGCTGAGTCTGCATTTTTTTATCCTGATAAATCCATCCTGTATCTTTAAAGACCATGATTCATTCTCAAGCCTTAGCCTGAGATTTGCTGGAGAAGCCTATTAACACTGGAGTGAATAAATCCCAATAGATTTAGCTATATATTAGTAGTTGCTTAACAATGCACATAAAACCAAAAAATATTGTAGAATTAAACTTTTCTGAGCTTAACATCTTTTAGTTAGGGTTACTAGACTCTTACTAAAAGACTCCAAAGAAGAAAATTCTGTCAAATAATAATATTTACAGTCAGTAATTTCGGATATTTAGATGAGTAGAAAATGCTCTGAAAGAATAGTTTTATTTAAAATTTTAATATGGAGAAATCCTAAATTAAATGATTGTGTTTCAGAATCATTGCAGGGGTTTCTATTATCAAGTCTAGCATGTTTCTTCCCATTAAAATAAGTACCAACTCTAAAGAAAGAATATCTGATTTTCTATGATCACAGCATGAAGAGATTGTAGATGCTACGTGCTACATAATTTTTAATTCAAGTGTTAGAATTATTTTATAGCAAATATTTTTGTTAAGGAGCATATATTCCTTCCAGTTTGAATAAAATGGTGGGTGAGAATAAATTTAAAATCATTTCATGTAAATACTTTAAAATTGGTCTCCAAAGCCATTTTCAAAAGAAATAATTGTCATTATATATTAAAATATATACATTTTCACAGCAAACGCGGGATTAGTCAGTCACCTGTAGTTGAGCTGTGCCTTGTATTAGGTGCTGTGCTGACTTACACTGCAAGCCCTGCCTCTACCTGCTCCCACACCCGTGTTTCATAGCAGTTAAGGTGCAGTGATTGATGTCAGGAGCATCAGATGGAACCAGTCCTGGAATGAAACTATGTTGTGTTTTTACACAAATAGAGGAAAAGCAGTCGAATGAAGCAGAAACGTCAGTGAAAGCTTTTCAAGTGGAAGCAATTGCCCATAAAATTCTGGATTTACAAATTGTTTATACCAAACCTTAAACCACTTATTGTTAACAGTTTGATTTTGGCCAAGTTTCTTAGCCTTCCCACCTTCAGAATGTGAGTGCTTTTATTTCCCAGGTGAGTCAAAGACTACACGTCTTACTGTCCATAAAGGGCCTAGAAGAACGCCTGCCACGATGTAGTGAGAACACTATCTAAATGCCAGTTACCCAGGGGTGGGGAAGGTGGCGCGTATAAACTTGGGTATAGAAAAATATCGGCTCCTTTTTAACTTTTTAAAAGACTCGGTCAGGACTTTATGTGGTGACTGTGGAGCATTCTAAATGTCTGAATATTTGAGAGATGGAGGGCGATATTAATAGAGAAAGATTTCCATAACATGAGATTGGATAAAATGAATGTGGTTGGAGCCTGATAAATGAAGATTAAATGAGAGAATAATTTATTGATATTTAATCTCTGCCAGGTTCTGTATTACAAATGGCTTATTTTATTCAATGCCTGTAAAGTGTTGACTCAGAAAATCATACTTATTATTAATATAAAGATTGATAAACTGTGGGACAGCTTGCCTAAGCAAGTTCCTGGAAGAATTTTCGAGAAGTTTGAAAAATAATTATGAAAGTCAGTTTTTAGGCTGTGTCTGATGTCTCCTGTTTTGAGAATGAAAGTGTGTGGAGGAAATTCCTGGCGTCTTCTCACTTAATTGTGCTCTCTCTCTTCTGCCATAAAGAGGAGTTGAGCCCCCCCCCACCCCCCCGAGCTAAAGGACGCCCTGGAAGTGCTGTTTCTTCACCCGTCAGAACCTCTTCTTTCCCTCTGTGAATGCAAAGTCCGCGCAGCAGTGATGTCTCTCCATGTCAGTTAGACCTGAATAGCTTTATCCAGAATTGTGGAGTTTTTCTCTCCTGAATTAATTCACCTGCTTTAGTTTGTTTTCACCCAAAGATATGTTTTCTTGGAAAGAAAGTTGGGTGTTACACTTGTAATATAGCTGCAAGGGCGCTTTTACACAGTTCTTAGGACCAAGCAAATTGGGTGAGTGGATGGATAATATTAAATTCTTATACTGAATTCATGACAGAATTTGGATCTTTAGATACCAGTTTGCGGTGCTGAGCCATGCCCTGCTGCTCCTTCACCTATTAAATTATTTGCTTACATATAAAGATACTGCTACTACCTAAATATTTTAGAAATTAGTGCTAAGTAAAAACAACTCATGTAGATTTATACTTAGTGCTTCAGATAATTTGATTCTAACACTAAATTTAAATTTTTTTCTATGTACTTAAGAGCCTACTTTCCCCCCTTTAAAGAGAGCAATACTTCAAAAAGAAGGTCACTATGATAAAACATTAGAAATAGTTATACATAATTTATGGAAAAAATATACTGTCCTTTAGCAGTATATGACATTAGCAAAGTCCCTGGAGAGAAATACATCAGTACATTTATTCAGGGGTCATCTATTATCTTCTAATTTTATGTACAGTTACTGTGTCTCACAAAAATACTTAAGAATAATCGCTAAAGGATAGAAAACATGGAAGTATATCGTTCTTTGTGTGTGTACATTATTTCCACATAATTTTAATTATAAAAAATGTGTATAGGATGGTGATAACCAGGGGGAAAAGTAGGGGGAGGTAGGAGAGGGCAGATGGGGCATAAATGGTGATGGAAGGAGACTTGACTTGGGGTGGGGAACACTCACCCCAAGATGAGGTATCATTGAATTGTACACCTGAAACCTATACAATTTTATTAACCAATGTGACCCCAATAAATTCAATAAAAAAGAAAAAAAATGTGTATAGGGACTCTAAATCTATGAGTTCTAAATTAATTCTGTATCATATTATAGGTTTACAATACTAGGAAAAGATCCCAGCAAGCACAATATTTAGCCCTTCCATTAAAAAAAATATGTATTTACTGCACCATTAATTTATTTCCATGTCAAGCTGATAAACAACAAATGCCACAACAAGTTTCTATGGAAAATAGCACAAAGACTTCCTATTCAGAAAGATTTTGACAATAAGTATAAAATAATTGTTTTGTTTATTTGTTTTGTTTCGACTTTAGTGTTTCAAGGTTGTTTAGCTTAGAGATATAATCAATTTTTAAAATGATTTAGCAAGTGAAATGTGAATGTTAGAAATACAAAAGTGAAGTGTTGCTGTGTCCTACACTAATTTCATACACTGGGCTACAGATTCCTTCTGAGAACTGACCCCTCTCAAACTCTGATTGTCAATTTTTTTATGACTCATAGGCTTTCTAATTTTATAAAAATTGATTTTATTAACTTGTATTATAAATAGTTAATAATGTGCTGGGCCCAAACAAAATATACACTTGAATAACATACTCTGTCTTTGAGAACAAAAATGTAAGTGGGAAATTTCTCTAAAAGGGTGTTCTTATTTTGGGGTAAAGTAGGTTCTAGCATAATTCTCTTCATTTCACTGATCTTTCTCTGGTGAACTCAGAATAGTAGTTTCTTGAGTACTTCAAATGAGGAAATTTCTCAGCTCTGAAGAATTTGAACAATCCAGAGAGGACTCTCAGCCAGAAGAGTAGTGTAGCTATTAGGACTAAGGGCCCTTCACAAAATGTTTCACCTCCTTTAGCGCTGACAGCCAAAGGGGGAGAGAACTTGCCAGGAGATTACCTGTGTGATAATAGGAGGAAAGTGAAAGAAATGAATAGTTTTTAAGGTTATCTAAGCGATCAAAGGAAGATCAGGGTAAATTTTTGAGTAACCATGGAGTTATTTGCTGCTTTGAAAACTCGGATAAATTATCCATTAGGTGTATGCCACAGAGTATAATTTTCCTGCATCAAGCAGTAGTCTCTCTAAGATCAGAAAAGTTCTGAAATAATATCACACTCAGAACCAGAACTGGAAGACTCAAGAGCTAGTTTCGGTTTGACCTTCTCAGCTTTTCAGTTGCCTACATTTATAAATAAGGATGCATATCTGCTCTGCCATCCTCAATGAGTTATTGCTGAAATTAGTTTATATGGAATCTGTGCATATAAGTCTCATCTAATAGGTGCTTAATAAAAAGAATGTGAATCAGATAATGAGCTTTATAAGGCTAGACGCTGTAAGCAAACCTGCATTTTGTGGTTCTGAGCTGTTTATTTTCAGGTAAAACATACTCAGATTCATTCTACAGTGTGCTATTTCTTTTACATTTATGTGCTCTGAAGAAGCTGCTGTTTTTTCCTCTGTTGTCTTATATCTTGCTAACTAGGAACTGTTCTGTCTTTAATCCTAACAATACCTAAATCTCTGTACACCCCTGCTCTCAGCCTGCACACAGAAAATAAATAAATGGGAACTTAAATAGGAAGACAGATGACTTGTATATGACATCACCATATGTCTGTTTTGGCAATGTGCTCTGTGCAAATCTAAAAGGATGAATTAGAGTATTTTTAAGCAGACTAGAGGTTAAATAAATCATAAGTGATTATTTCTGCAGAAGAGTGAAACCTAGATTTAAGCATGTTTCTTTTTAAACTAAACTTAAAAAAGATGGCCTAAGAATAATTAAGTGCGCTTTTAGAGCAAACAGCAATAATAGGACAGATTTATTTCTTAAATACTAAGAAAATATAAAAAATAAATGTTTGACAATGAGAATATTTATAACGCTTGACATTATTTTAAAAAGTTTAGTCTGTACCAATTGTTTATAATGTCTGTCCATATGCAGAAATAATTGTGATGGAAGAACAAACGGTGGAGAAAGATCACCTGTAGAAACACTTTTTTTTTAATGGGACAATACACCAAGAACACAATACCACTGCGGCTAAAATAATTTTCCTTCACAAATCTAAAATGTGTACAATATCACTAGTCAATTCATTCTAACAAATTGCATTATATTATTGTTTTTCAATTGATTATTCTGGTGATAATTATAATAGTCATATTGTCTATGCTCATATAAGTTTTTAAAACCATTATGAATGGTCCTTGAACCAGTTTCCCAGTTACAATAATGAAGGTATTCAGAAGAATATAATGTACATGTCCTTTCTATACACCATTTAGGAGAAATGATCACATACTAGGGGGAAAGGCTTGTGAATGTTTTAAATACTAAATCTTAAGCATACTGGAATCTTACCCTGTTATTTTTTCATAAATAAAATGGTGTTCAAATAAAAAGTAAATCTCTCCTATCTTGCCCTTACTTCTTTATACACTAGCTGTGTGACCAATGTGTAACCTAACCTTTCTCTGCTTCAGTTTCCACATATATAATACAGGAAAATAGCATGAGCCACATAGAACTTTTCTGTGTTTCAAATGAGGTGATATATATAAAGGTCTTATGACAACACCTGTCCCATAAAGGATAGTAACAATAATGGTTAATACTTGTTAAAAGCATTACTCTTATCTTTTCATTAATTTTCAATGAGTATTAACTCATTTTATCCATAAATCAATCTTACAAAATAGTTATTATCATACAAAATTTATATTTTAGAGTAAATATTTAATAAATGCTTTTATTATTATAACTTAGGTACCAAGCTCCAAAATGAAAACAGAAGCTAATGCAAAATAAATTAGACTTGTATGAATGTATTTTCTTTCAAGGAGAGGTGTTATCATGACTAGATGTCTGAAAAGAAATGTTCACCTGGACAACTTTCCTGGGTTTCAGAAGGGGTTCCTTTCCTGAGATTCTTTGCTCTCTCTGTTTTAAGACCATTGCATGAGGAGAGTGGAAGAAAAAGAGTAAGTCTGAGTTTCCTTCTCACCTCATAATCCAGAACCTATTTTCCAAAATGGCCAAAGCTATAAAAGATAGATAGATCTGGCAAGCTCACGAATAAATATATTTATATCCAAAAGGTAATGTAGAAAGTATGTTTAGAGTTCAAACTATTTGCTTACAAGAAAAATTCACTCTCTTAATTTAATTAATGAGTTATAATAAAAAATGCATTAGGTATCTCAAATTCTATATCATGGAAAGCAATTCAGAGTGTCACTCATTGAATCTATTTACCTACTCAACTACAGAAAAAACTTTGGAAGAAGGCTATATCAAATTTAGTGATTTTTTTTTATACAATTTGAATTCTGATGAAAATATTAGCGTAAAACTTCAGTGTAGTCAATTCTTGGAGATCTGGCTCCATTGTACATAAATTACATATTTAATATCTGTCAGGAGCTGTTATATACTGACCATCATTAATAATTTAATGATCAGGTAGCTAGCATGCAGAATATGACAGAAGTAGGTGTGTGCATGTTTGTGAATATAAAATAAACTCAATTTTCCTAAAATAAATAAAAATAAAGTTTGCACAAAATATAGCACGCTTAAATTACAGCAATGCTTTCAATTTAAGCATACATAAAATTTGCATATTTCATAAATTAATGAACAATTTTTTTTAATTTAAGAAATAAGTACGCAAAATAAACTAACTAAGCCTGTAACAAATTCTTTAGAGGAAATAGGCTTAAATATTAATAAGTGGCATATATGCCTATAAAATACTTCTGCCCTTACAAGTTAATATGAAGTATGATTCTATGTAAAATTTTGTCCTACATCATAATTAAAAAGCACTAGGTGTAAATTCCTGTTGTGCATAAATATTCATTTTAACAATTATTACATAGCACTTTGTAGGCCAAGCATGCAAATGCAAAGACTTAACTGAAAGCTCTGAGGTGCATTTACTAAGGTCATTTAAACTAAAGTGAAGAAAAATTTGAATGGCAACATTAAAATACCTGTATTCTGTGTTCCATATTCTAAACTATGTCTGTGGTCATAAAAGTATACTTCTAAAACCTTTTTAAAGTGGCACCTAGTACCTAGAATTTTAATTAAAGAGCCTTATAACTTTCCTCTACTTAAGCACTGCACATACAAGTTAGAGGAAGAAACCATGCTCTTCATAAATATCATTAAATGTATGACCAACAATAAATCACACTCTAGCTGCGACGGGAAGCCTAAGGTAGTCATCATCAGCCTTCCCAGTTTGGCATAACCATTTATTTCAGGCCCTGCGATGAATGGAGCGCTGTTTAGGTTCTCCTTTCCCCTCTCCCACCTCCACGTAAAATCGCTTTTTCTGCATTCTTTTCTAGAGTCTGTCATTCACCAGGAGTCAAACTGTCTTGCAAGACAACACAGCAAGAAAATAACAGCCCTGGCTGGTTTGGCTTGGGGGTTAGAGCTTCGGCCCACGGACTGAAGGGTCACAGGTTCGATTCACGGTCAGGGGCATGTATCTGGGTTGCGGGCCCCATCCCCAGCCTGGGCAGGGCACCTGCGGCAGGCAGCCCATTGATGGGTCTCTCACATCGACGCTTCTCTCTCTCTCTCTCTCTCTCTCTCTCTCTCTCTCTCTCTCTCCCCCCCCCCCTTCCACTCTCTCTGAAAAGCAATGGAAAAAATATCCTCTGGCGAGGTTTAAAAAAGAAAGAAAACAACAAAGATCTAAGTTATTTTCTCAAGGTCATATTGTAAGGCTACAGCCCAGCACCAGAAATGTGTTAATATCGGCTCCTCCACTTTCTTCATTGACTCATAACTATTTTGTTTTGGGACAAAAGCCTGTTTTATTTTTTCCAAATACAGATACAGAAGTTTGCATGTTTTGCAACTACTGCTTCAAAGCAGCGTTTGTATATACAGCACTTTCTGTTCTAATAGCACCTGAAAAAGAATACATATGTATCCACAGTGCAATGCTGGCTCATCAAGGGTCCTCCTTGCATATACTGCCATTTAAAGAAACAAAATGATTAGTCAAACCAGAACTGCTTCTGTCAGGGCAATTTTTTTTCAAAGGTGGATAGCTTTACTCAAAAGAAAACTTAGGTAGTGTACATATGGGCTCCCCCAATTTAAAGCAATATTGAGGGGCTCCATCATCATTCCTGGGTCCAGTTGAATAAACCTCAAGTTGGAACACTGGAAAATAACTGGTGTTGTTTTTTAACTTTATACATAAAAGGAATTTTAAGTACTACATTACCTGTAAGGTTGTCTATTATTGTAAGTATAAAACAGAAATAAAAGAGTCTTAAAAACAGTTCTTTATCTTAGAAGAATTTAAAAACTTGCCTTCTTTGGAAAAAAGACATTATAAAAATGAATTATACTAAATTATACTAAATTAGACATTATACTAAATGAATCATAGTCTCAATTAAATTTTCTCTTATAGTCATGGAGACTCAACCAAGCATGAATTGAGTGGCCCTGAACACTTTACTCTCACAGTCTCGGTTCACTATTTGTGAAAGGTGGCCTTCACTGATCACTTGTCTTATACAGTTGTTAAGGTGCAACGGATTTCAACTAGGAAGTTCTTAGCAGGGTGCCTTGGACAGAGCAGATAGTCAATATGTGATTTTTCTGTTTATGTGATTGACACTTTTCAAGGTCTAGCCTAATTTGAAATGATAGTAGCATTGTGATGTCAATGGAAATAAAGAGGTCACCAAACTTAAAGAAATTCTCAACTGTGATGAGAGATAGACACAAAACATTTGTAGTTCATACTTCATTGGCTTAAACTGAAAAAAATATATATATAAATTTTTGATAGGATTATTTTATGTTTCTTATTTAATGTTTTAATTGGAATTTAAAAAGTATGCAAGTTTACTAGAAAAACAGTAATAGCCATTAATAGAGTTTTGATCAACAATAAAATTTTTGAAGTCATTTCAGAATAAGCATGTGATTTGTTAACTATTTCTCATTAGTCATGTCATCCTATATTAATAGAAACCTATTATTTCTCTCTTTTTTAGTTATAATCTGCTTTATGGATTTCAAATTCTTAATTATATTTTTCCCTTGAAAAACATCAACACTATACCAAAAAATGCCGTTTATTTTGTGAACACTTTAGGAAGACTCTGTGTGTGTGTGTGTGTGTGTGTGTCTTTTTTCAAATTCCTCTTTCTGACTTTGAAAATAAAATGACATAGTTATAATACAAATTTCCAAGTGTTAAAGAAATATGTAAAATTAAGTTGGTCTTCTATTACCCCCATCCTCCAGTGATAAATTTCAACTATTTTTAACAAACATCATTACAATGTATTTTTTTATACATACTAGCATGGTTCAGATTTGCGTTTCATGTTTTAGTACTATGTAAAAATACTAAAGTAGAATAGTTAGCATCTACCAATTCATTATTAAATAAATTTTGCAATCCAGCGTTTTCCTTACAGGAACATTCTGAGAAGTAGCCTTTGGGATATCTTCTTTTTCTATCACTAATCCAAGGAAAATCTCATATACATTCACTTCCACTAAATTAAGTGTAGCAGAGATCCAGGATCCTGGGTGTGAAACTAGAAATGTGGGAGTGTCTCACTTCAATGTGCCTTTATTGGTGTTTCGCTTAATTTTACTTTGTGACACATTGGCCATATAACTTATATTGCGCACTGTCCACTTACCACTCACTGGAGGGAAACCAACTGAAACAACATAATTCAGCGGGAGAATAAACAATATTTTGGACTGATCAGGAACCCCTTTCTTCTCTCACATACGTTACCAAAGCCTTTGCTTTATCTTATTTCCTTGAAGTACTATGAGATTTGTAGCAATAGTCTAGTCTAGGCAGTGATAGATGTAAATTCTACCCAGAGGGTCTTGACTACATTAGTTTGCAAGTGACAAACTCATTTCCTGACTTCTCTTGAGACACTAATAAGGCCTTGAATCAAAGGTCCAGTGTAATTACCATTGTGTATTTCAGATTAAATAAGTGTGATAAAAGCTTCCATCTGGCTGTTGATCAAACATGCAAACATGTGAGAAGATGCTGATTTTCAGTGACATATTGCAGTATGTCTATTGTAACAGTCCCTGGTGCCTTCCCGTAAATTACTTACATTTGGGATTACTTGACTTAGACAGACAGAAATATTACTCACTTCTTAAGTGCTGCCCAGTGGGCATTGCAAGATGTCGTCTGATCCTATATTTGTTAAGGAAAGCATTAAGAAATAATGGAACCATGTTTATTTTGCTAAATAACAGTTGTGCTCAAACTGTTTGAAAAGGCAAACTCAATTTCACTGCAACCAAAAAACCTGTCCTTGATGACAGAAGACTACATCTAAAAGGATTTGAAATTAAGACTCTAGATGCATGCATGTTTGGTTGTATTACCGAATATCGAAATTTTGATAAATGAATGAAATAAGTATATTTACTTCAGCAAACAACATCGACAGCATACTAATAACATTGAGAGCTAAACTCTCAATTTTGGGTTGAAAATTTCATAGCTGTGCCACATGATCTCACTTATATGTGGAATCTAAAGAACATAATAAACTGATGAACAAAATAGATCCAGTGACATAGAAGCATGGAACAGACTGATGAGTCTCAGAGGGAAGGTGGGGGTGGGGGGTGGGAGAGATTAACCAAAGAATTTATATGCTTATATGCATAACCCGTGGACACAGACAATAGTGTGGGGAAGGCCTGGGGCGGGGTGAGGAGGTGGGGGGTAGAAGGAGTCAATGGGGGAAAAAAGAGAACATCTGTAATACTTTCAACAATAAAGATAAACTAAAAAAAAAAAAAAAAAAGAACATTTTATAGCTGTTGTGTCAGTCACTGTTATTATCAACTTATTTATATTTTAAAGGAAAAAGAAAAACCCTACCACATTGGATTCTGATTAAAAAATTGTTAAACAGTAGGAATGGTGAGAGGACTTTTTGTGGGGTTTATTTTGGAGCACAGTAAAACTAAAACCAATCAAACCACTGTCATTAGCCTAAGAGGAAAAAGGAACAGTCAGTTCCTACTTGTCATACTAATGCAAAGAGCCCCAGGGATAGAGTAGGACTTAAAATTTCTCAATCCTGACACTACCCACATTTTTTGATCTGGGTGATTTTTGTTTGTTTTTGGGGCACTGTTTTGTGTCTTATAGGATGTTTAGCAGTATCCCTGTCCTCTACCCGATATATATCAGTTCCCCACAGGTAGTTACAATAAAAAAAAAAAAATGTCCCCAGACATCATAAGAAGTTTCTAGGAGGCCAAATCTCTGGTGATCAAGGATCAATCATTTGGTAAATTTGCTTAATAGAGGCAGAAAGTATATGGAGGCTAGAAAAATACAATAAATTATCAACTATTAAGGTCCATGACACTTAATTATATAGACAAGCATGTATAGATATTACATATTTTAAAAATAAATTATTGCACTTGAAAATACTACTAAATTTTAGAACAAAAGCTTATAAAAGGTCATATGTAAACAAAATATTTAATGAGGATGCATGGTTGTAACAAATTAGCCAACCAATTTAAATCACCAAGAATAACATGGAAGCTCCTTAGCTATCCTACCCCTCCAATAATAACAGTTCCATGAAAATAATAAGTAAATTTAACATATATATTTATCTTAAACCAGTAACAGCACGAGCCAAACAAAAGCTTAGGGAAGCACTCACAACTATAGAGGAGAGCAAAGAACAACTTACACATTGTACTTCTACCTTCCAGAACTTTCTTCTAAATATTTATCCACTCCAACTCTGATTTCCAAATATCTGCCTCTAGAGGCAGGAAGTCCGATGGAACTCTCATAGAGGCATGGATCGAATCTCACCTGGGCAAGTTACTAACTGCATAGCCTTTGGCAAGCTGCTTAAGAGTATTCTATTTAGGTTCCCTCAAGTGTAAAATGAAGATGTGACATCTACTGTGTGAGATGAGGCAGGGATGGGGGAGAGGGGAGTTAGGAACCAATTAAGTTGTGTTAATTAAGTTAAATTATGAAAAGTGGTCTCCCATGTTGGTGTGCTTTCTTACTGTAGCTCAGGAAAAAAAAAATTGCAGAATTTAGAATTACAAGGAAATTATTGAGAACCTAGTTTAGAGAGCCAGGCCATGGACATGCTGATCAGAGGGAGATGAAATTACTCTGTGATCAAGTAGAACAAGTCTCAAAGGATGTAGCCAGCATGAGGATTAACTAGTGTTTAGAGGGGAAGGTCTGAAGAAACTAAATTAAAGTAGACTCTGAGTCAGAAAACTAACTGCTATTGGATCAGCAAGAGCTTCAGAGACAAGCAAAACGAAACGAAACGAAACGAAACCAAACCAAACCAAACAAAACCAAACTCTACATATCTCATTGGGCATGCAATTTCTCCAATAACTTCTAAGAGGCAACTGAAGGTCTTCAACTGAAGATCTTTATTCTCAGAGTTCCAGACTCACTTGATTGTCTTCGTTCCCTAGAAGTCTTTGGTGGCTAAAAGACCTCACTCAGTGGATTTAACGTACGTTAACAAGTTCAGAAAACAATGTATTTTTCCCCCTAAAACTTTCTTTTTATTCACAAGAGGAAACACACTTTACAACCTAATAAAAATCTTAGCCTTAAGTTATTACTTTCTACTAGTTTCTGAAAGTATATTTGGCATATGGCAATATTTTACTTTAGTTTCTGCCTAAAGGTATTCCAATAAAGGATGTAATTTTTTAAATCTTAAAAAGAAACAAGTAAAATACATTTTTAAGAACTTCACAATAATTTATTGTTCATTTAAAATCTAGCCTCTTGAGGCATGCTTATATGCTATGGATGTCTTTTTATAGAATCTAACTACAGAAATTCAATCTCTCTTAATGTCATATTTAATAAACTTTTGGGGCCATTCCTTTTCCCAGGAAAAGGTGTCCATAAACATATTTTCATTCCCCTTTCATTATGGTTTATCTCTGTCTCCTTCTCTCTCTAAAAGGCATTGCTGTCATTTCTGAAGTCAAATTGCACATGCAGAAAAAACATGATTAACACCCATGACATCCAATGCTTAATATGGGCTGTAATAAATCTGTCAACCTTTCTTCTTATATTTTCGTGTTATATGCTGCCATTATGGCAATATGTTTGTGCTTAATAAAAGTAGCAAGTAAGGGGTTAAAGTTAAACCATTAAATTAACTACTTGATAGAGAAAATGAAACCAAGAAATGCTTAATTATAGCAAAAATGTATAGGCAATATTATTAGAACAGAACAACTCTGTCATCAATTTAAGACCTGCTTATGTATAAGAAACATGAAAAGGTGAGTTGACAATTCTTGCATAAAAGAGTAGTAGTTAAAAGCAAAGAGATAAAATAATTAATAGAAATAGTAATGAAGTGGAGAATAGAAGAACTAGAAAGCTAGTGTTAGAAAAAACTGAATATTGTATATTTGAGCCAGCAAGTGTGTGTGTGTGGGGGGGGGATTTACCCTTAAAAGCAAAAGGTAATAACTAAAATTAGCTAACATGCACATAGCACCTTCCTTCTCTCTCTCTCTCACACACACACAGCACTGCTCTACACACATCACACCCAGTGACTTTAACTCTTAAAACAGCTTTTGAGGTAGGTGCTATATTATTGTCATTTTACAGATGAAGCTACAGAGACATTAAGGGGTTAAATAACATTCAATGTCCACAAAACTAGTAAAGAGATTTTAAATTGGATCTGGCTAGCTGAGGAAGAATTTGACATCAATTTTGGCCACACCAAATTTGGAGTTCTGGAGATCACTCAGCCAGAATGCTGTGGCCGTTGACTCTAACATTTGCAAGAGAGATTTAGACTAAAGAAAGGGATGTCCCATTGTCATGATAACTGAAAATAAAGGAGAGACTACAGAGAGAAAAGCAAAAGAGATTTAGCAAAAGGGAGTCAGTAAAGATATTAATATAGTGGTCAGACCTTAGTGTGAAACTCAGAACGATACTTAGAAAACTACTCAGAAGAATGTTACAAAATAAAAGTGCTTGTCAAAAGTTATCAAGTAATACTGGCTGGTCAAGAACATTAACTGCAAAAGAACCAGTGGATTCTGTAGAGAACTGGGGATGACAACTGGGGTTGCAAAGTTGATTACAAGGAGGTTAGGATGTGTGTTTGTTGTGACAAGAAGTGAACAAAGCTGTGAATGACTTTGTGTGCCAGGTTAAAGACTTTGGATTTTATTTCATGACAATAAAAAATTATCATCATTGCAATCTGTAAGATATTCTGTCTACAATACGGAGACTAGAGTAGAGGGAAACAAAAATAGGAGGCAAGGAGGCTATTTAAGGGGCTTTGGTAGTCATCTCAGTGAGAGGTGAAGGACACCAGGAGTAAAAATAGGGGCAGTAGAGATGGAAAGAAGTTAAACAATTTGCTGGATAGTAAATAACAAAGATTTGAGAAGGTTCGGTGTCTGATGGAAATGAAAAAGAAAGGTTTCACTATTCTCTGACAGACAATACAGGACGTAGAATGAGTTTGGGACCAGATAAATGAGTTTGTTTTAGTCTTTATAGAATAGTGTTGGTTTCCACTGGCAGTTGAACATAAGGAGCTCATCTGAAAGGTCACATCTTTTGGTCACATGTGAATTGTCATCTGAATAATCTGATACATTTTTATCATTTGTAGTTACAAGTATAGAGTTAGAGCATTCTCCATCTTAGGCTTTTACTACAAGAATATATATACATATGGAGCTCGAGAATTGAAAGTAATCAGTATAGGGATTCTCGCTGAGACTGCTAAACTCTATGAGACCCAGCCCAGCGCCAGGACGGAGTGAGAGAAAGGACACGAACAGAAGCCTGGAGGTGTGCAGCGGACCAGAAGCACGAAAGGGAGATGAGAGATGTGGAAAGCTTGGAAGGAAAAAATTACAAGAGTGGTTTTTTTTCTTCACAGAACACAGGTGCAGAGCATTTCAAGAATATTTAAGAATGTCACTGAGAGATCAGCTGAAACAAAACTTCCCAAACTTATGTAAATATATTCATCACTGTCAGTACAGAGAATGCCAGGAAAAAAATATCTTCCTGGATCATTAACTGATTAATCCAGCAATTCAAGAGAAAGAATGTTGTGTTATACACAGAGAGACAATCAAAAGCAACTGTTCAAAAAAAGGTTTGTTCTTACAACATTTTTTTTAGCCTGTGTCCAAATAACCACCTGATGCATGTATCCATACTTAGAAAAGTTTGTAACACACGGATACTAAGAAACATTTGTCAAGTATCATAAGGTAAGGAGCATAAAATATAGGAGCAGGAGTCCTTGCTGACTTTGATGAGTGAGTTGGTTCTGCAGACTGGTGCCCAAGTCTGCCATGAATCACTGAATGCAGAGGTGAGTAGAGGGGGCCAAAGAGGGATTTGGGGGGACGGTGAGGTTTTTATTTTTAAATAAAAGATAAGATCAAATAAAAAGAGATTGATATGATCTTAAAATACAATGGAAATAAAGAAATCTTGATGAAGAACCTCAACATTTTCAGAAAACTAAGAGAAGAGGTAATCTGCAGAGACTGAGAAAGTCAGGGTTACCTGTAAGGGGATTTTGGACAAAATTGTCTATTTCACACAAATTTTAGCTAGCTCTGCACAAATGGTTCACAGAATATTTGAATAGTTTAACGGTCCAGTGTTCATTTTACATTTAGAACTTGGAACTTTAGTGTTCTATCAAATTCAAAGTTCTAAATGTAAAATCGATGGCATAAAGTCTTCATTTCAAAGTACAGCTCCCAAAGAGTAATTGATCAGAGTATCATTTTTGGTCACATGTGAATTGTCATCTGAATAATCTGATAAATTTTTATCATTTGTAGTTACAAGTATAGAGTTAGAGCATTCCCCATCTTAGGCTTTTACTACAAGAATATATATACTTATGTATATGTATGTATATATATACATATACGTGTGTATATATATGTGTGTGTGTGTGTGTGTGTATTTGACTTAAATTTCTTCAGGGCTATTAATATACTTTATAGCTACATAAGAAAAGGCACATCTGAAATGCATTAAAAAGTTTCCTTGTAGTTATTGCTGCCTGATACATTTTATTATAGCAATTGGTAAGACAAGGAAGAACCTTTTATCTTTTAAAAGCCTAGTTTATATTTTATAGCATTGTTTACTAAATGCTCAATGTCTATCTACCTATAACGCAGATGTTCTTTGAAACAGCAGCTGTTTTTAAATTTTATGTACCTATTAGATAACTGGCAGGCAAATTACCAACAATTTTATTAAGAAAAACATGGCCTTCTATATCTCAAATTGGATAAACAAGATATTTGAACTTTCTTTGTGAAATATATAAAAATGATGTCATAATGCCTGCATGTTGTCCACTTGGATAGTGAATTTTAAACAATGTCACCCCAAAATTATAAGTCGAAACCAATAACAATGGAGAAATAATTATGAATTCACATATAAAGAAAAAAATCCAAGTTAATAAATTGTTTAAATTAAATTTACTGTTTTTATCAGCCAAGCCTCCCCAAACCCTATAGGTCTCATATATTATAATTTCTTCCGTTTCTCATTTAAGAAGTTGTCCACAATAAGGTCTCTGTTATGATTTAAGTAGTTGATGTTTTCTAGATTAATTATGTATTTCTTTGCTTTATTATTTTCCTAAAATGTTTATTTAATATACCTATAAAGACACACAAATACCATAATTTTTGCTTTATTGACTATACTACTGGATGTACTTTTTAAAGATTTGAAATCCAAAATGCTAGTTTCTTCATACGACTTTTAAAAATGATTTCCTTGTTCATTAGGTTATAGGTTAGCATACATTCTATGCGTTCATATATTCATTCATTCATTCATTCATTCATGCCTATGTACAAGAAAGACCCTATGCTAGGTTTAACGTCAAAGAAGACATATTCCCAACCCTTATAATGTTTACCTCATCTAGTCAGTTTTATCAACCATGTGTGATGTGCTAAAATTGGGTGACAGAGCTCTTGTCACCTGAGTGGCCAAATCTGAAAGCCAGTCAACCAATCTCATTGACACTGGTATTTAACTGCCACATCCTGTGATATGGACAAAAGTCCTAAGAAGAGCAAATGGGGAATTCTTTGTCAGAAAAGCACAGTATAGCAAAAATATTACAGTACAAAAAGAGGATTCACAATGAATTTCAGGGAAAAGAGAACAAACGAAATTGACTATTTTTGTTAATGGGTCCGAGATTCCAACAGTGACATTTTTTATTCTTTCTTTATGCAATGAGACCGCTCAATTTTTTTCTTTTATAATGCCCACATACAGAAACTCTAAATTCAAAGAAGTATCACTATAACTCAACGCAGGAATTCTGTCTCCAGGTTTTGAGCCATTACAACAGAACCTTAATTTTGCTTTCATTTCACACTAGTAAAATAAAAACACCCTCTCAGAGGCCTTCATGGACTAGGTCGTGCAACACAGGTGCTATTTCCTAATCTTTATCTATTAACCCCCTATTGCTTCCCTTCTTCTTTCCTAGTTTTCGCCTTTCTCAGCCTACAGATCACTGCCTTATGTTAAATTACCTTTTATCCACCAGATTGGATTATCTCGTTGTCTTTGCTTCTCCCTTACCTACTTTCTAAAAGTACATATCCCTCAAGGAATTAACTTCAACCTTCTTCTCTCTCAGCGCTCATTCTCTCCACAGTGTGACTCTAGATTCCATGTTGGTGACTCACATAACAATCTACCCCTTCAAAGTCCAAAAACCAGTCTCAAATATCAGTATAATGCTGGAAATTTTCTCCTGAGATGTTCCTTGGATGTTCATATTCAACATAGTAAATATAGTTGTGGTCCAGGAGCCAGAAATTTAAAAACCTTTTATTAGCAGAGGGAACATGGGCCAGTTATTTACTCATTGGTGAGTTGATAAATTTAGACAAAGAACACTTTCCCTAATCCCATCATCTCAGGTATAAATCACTTTTAAATACTTTTTCTAAAATAAACCTAATTATCTCATAACACAAACCGTCTTTTGCATTATTTCACATTTAAAAATAAAACATTCGTTTTTCTTTGTCCCCACAAATAATAACCTATTAAATCCTTTGCATTCATTCCCCATATTATCAACTTCTTCCTTTCTGATAGGTCCCCAGGATATGATAGATCTTCGCTTTCTTTGACTTTGACAATCATCTCTTAAATGCTTCTCAGCCTCTAGACTCTGTTAACTCTCTTTTGTTCAAAGGCCAACTACAATTTTAATGCAGTTAAAGCACAATTTTGATTGTCACTCCTCCATCCAAAAATGTCCAATAGTTCTCCGTTGCCCCAGCACTTAAGTGTCTCTTCACAGCATGGCATTTGAGCTCACCACAAGGATGTTCCTACTCATACTCTCCAGTCTTGTTTCCCTCTTCTCAGCATTAAAATTTCGCTCTTCCAGTCTAGCGAAAGTAGGGGGATTTTGCCTTCTGGCCGTTTCTCATGCTTTTCACTTGGCTCCCACGCTCACTGTCTCCCTATTCACCCAGAGCTAGTCCCACTGTAGTTCTAAGGACTCTATGATTCTTTGCTTTTTGACCCAGGGCAGAAATCTTGCTATAAAAGAACAGCCAATAATGTAACTGGAGCATTTTACTAGGTACTATAATGTAATGCAGGGTAAGGGAGGTTTTATTTCCCCATTTTACAGATAAGAATACTGAAGTTTAAGAAAATTACATAACTTGCTCATTCAGCGACAACTTAAGAGTGAAGGTTGAAACCCAGCTGTGTCAGGCTTCAAAGCTAATGTTCTTTCTTTAAAGCAGGTGTTCTTTCCTTTGTAGCAGTTGTTCCCAAACTGTTTAACAGAGTTGAAAGTACCAGAAGGTAGTCTGAGATACACAAAAGTGACAGGAAGAAGTGAAATATGCAGGTTGTAAGCCTCACTACCCTGGCTCCACTTTTATATGAAGTTAATGAAATGAAATTCAACTCTGAGAGCTACTCAGTATCTCTAGAAAATAAATTCATTGAATTATAATTTGGCAGCTAGATGTTAACTTTTCAAAACAAGCCATGAGTTCTTTGCTCAAAGAACAATGGAATCAGAATTTTAAAAAATAAGTTAGAAGGGGTGATCTGTATACTGGGGCTTTTGCACCTCTGTGCATTAATATGACTTTGTGGATATTTACACACTGTTTTGGAAGGCTCCTAAGAAAACAAGTAAGTTGTCATCTTCTTGTGTATCCCTAAAGTTTAGCCAAGAATTTAGTTCATATTGACCCTCTCACTGATGTTTTTGGAGTTGACTACTCATATTCTTATAAAGAGTAGCAATTTTCAAATTGAAATGTAAACCAAAAGTTAAAAAAACCCTCTAGAATAAAAACTATTTAAAAATAATTTTCAAAGTACCATTTAACATGCTGAAATCATTCAAAGAGAACTTTTATCCTCAAGATATTCCCATAAATATGATGAGTCATTTCAATAGGCTGTGCCTCATGGAGCATTTTAAATAAACTTGAAAATCAATTATAATGAAATGGATGTTTTGCTGCTGGTGGCAACACTCAAAAAGAAAAGCACATTTCCTATGACAATGCTGATCTAATTAAGAGCAGCTATGCATTGTAAAGGTGTGTTTTAAAATGATTTATGTTAAAATATACAGAAAAGATGGATGAAATCATCTCCTCTCTACCTTGGGTGTGTTTTTCCCCTCTCATTTTACCTTGGGTTATAAATAACATTACATCATGGAAAAATATTCTTGCATTCTGAAAAGTGGCATACATTGCTGGGAAAATGCTTTAAACTCATTAGAAAGAGGTATATTGTGTATAAATATTTCAGGGTTATCCAAGAAAAATCTAAGAAAGAAAACTAATGTTTTAGAAAGAAGAGTAAAGTCTGAGGGGCAAAGTGAGGAATCTACACTGGAAAATTAAATTGAAAATCTCGTAACACACTTAGAAATGAATGACGATCAGTCCTTTTACTAGAATTATTATTAATTCTTTTTTTTTTTTTTCATAGCAGAGAGTCAGAGGATTTTTTTTCTTGAGTACTACAAACCTAATATTTTGTTGAAAAGAACCTATCAGAGGTTATTTTCTCCTTTTGCAGGGTATTCTCACTGTTTACGCGCTATCATACCAGGGCCTTGCCTGGCCAAGTTAACTCTCGGAATGCATAGATTTGAACTAATGTTTATAGTTTTAACATCTTGATTTCATATCAACACAAACTTTTGGAGCATTTACTGTTTTCCAGCCACTGAAAATACATTCAGCAGCTCACAGTCCAGCTGCAGAGCCTGGCCGAGCCAGGGTCACCAGGACAGCACAGGGGGCTCAGGGCCTTACGAGCGCCACAGAGCACAGGGCATGAGGCGGGGGACGCGTGTCAGGAGCTGACACCTTCAGTAGGTTCTGAGGCATGAGAAGAAATGTTCCACATAGTGAGGCAGGAAAAAGACACTCGGAATAGCATCATTTAACAAGGCACCGCATGCCCAACCAGTTGACAATGAAAGATGTAAGAGGGTGACAGTAGCCAGTGCTGTGGAAGACCTTAATTGCCATAGCACTGCATCGCTTGCCCCATGGTTTCTGCAGGTGTGCACCGAGCAAACAAACAAACAAAAAACGGAGACCGTGGTGCAGGCGTGGTGGCCTCGAATTTGTCAGGCTCAGTGATAACTGTGATTTACCTAAAGTTATACAGCAAGCAAACTGTGCAACTGACGATAAAACTCAGGTGTCCTGATTCTTAGCCTGGCTCTTTTTCTACAACAAAGTTCTCCTCTAGCCTTTATTCTTACATGTTCTCAGTTCAGACACAGCAGTGCAATATGATGAAAGGAAAGAGGTTCCGGAGACAGGCTGACCTGGATTTGATTCACAGAACTGACTCACAGATGTGTCCTTGTTGAGTGACCTTGCACTTAACTTCTTGGAAACCGCTCCTAATTTCATCCGATGCAGAGCCTACCTCTGACTCACAGTCTTACAGAACAGCACATTCCCTAGTACTTCGTAAGTGCTGAATTAAAGGTAGCTATTATTATTTGATTATCACTGTCAATGTTACTTTTATTTCATAGGAACAGATGCATATCTTTTCAGAAAGAGTTAATCACTCTCTTTTGGGTTGCTAAAAAATACTTTCAAATCTCCCTCAAGCCACATTACACTGCATTTCTTTAAATTATTGGTCTGCCAGGCAGGGCGTGGCTCAGCGGTTGAGCGTGGACCTAGGATCCAGGCGATCGGGGTTCGATTCCCGGTCAGGGCACATGCCCGGGTTGCGGGCTTGATCAATGACTCTCTCATCATTGATGTTTCTGTCTCTCTCTCTCCCCCTCCTTTCCTCTCTCTGAAATCAATAAAGATATATATTTAAAAAATAAAAATAAAAAAATAATAAATTATTGGTCTCCTCTAGCATTAGCTTTAAGTTCTTCAAGAATAAGCGAACATTTATTTCTGTACTCTTGATGCTTAGTTCCACAGCTACTGCAAGGCTGAGGTAAAATAAATGGAAGGAATAAACAAAACCTTGCCATATCGTAATTGTGCAGTGGAAATGGTATTTGTTATCTTTCATTTTAAAATTTAGACAATAAATTATGAGCTTAAAATATAACTTCTACTTGCCTCTCCCCTAATAAATAAATTAGCTCACTATACCCCCAGTGTCTGCTCACACCAATGACAGAGCTGTTTCTCAGTTGAAGATTGAAAGGAAGATATGATACAAACATTTGTACAAAAAAAAGTAAGTATAATTTGAAATTTAGGTGACTATGAGCCTGGAATAAAAATCTTTTTAAAGTCCCTAGAATATATTTTTTACAGCCTTATAACAAAATACTATTTTTAAGCAAGTATTTTGCTAAAAAAAAGTAAAGATGCTGTGTAAGCTCCTAGCGGAGGCCAGTATTCTAGGCCAATGTTAAGAAAACTGACACTAATAGAGCATCACTCATTTTTATTCTGACTCGTAAATACATAGTCAATTTTGCAAGATCTCTGAAGCAATACAAAAATGCTTGGTGGCAGAACTATTTGCAAAAGCACCTTATGTGATAAAAGATTTTGCTGGTATCTAATAAAGCCAATTTTTGTATTTGTTCTTGTTACAGATTTATGGTTTACAGAACGTGAAAAATTGTGGAGTCGATGAATTAATGTCAAAGCAATATATAATCTCTCTTAATTACTAATACTGTCCCTCAGGCCTATGATCAATTTAATTTTTACCTGAAGATGTAATATATTAATGCTTTATAAAGCATCTTTTGGAATGAATATAACCTTCCTTTCTTTCACTTAATGTATGAAAATTCTAATGTATGACCAAACAGTAGAGATTCCAATTAACGATGGTGTAAGACAGGACAAGAGAAAAATAATAAAGTTCAGAATATAAATATGCATTGAGATGATAAAATCAGACATGTGGTCTGTCGCGTGTTAAGTGAAAAGCAGGTCAGGATCTATGTAGTAGGGTTTAGACCTGTTAAAGGGGCCTCTAACATGATAGTGTCAACTGGAGCACTGTTTGCAAAGGCTGTGCCGTGATGAAGCTATTTGGGAGAAAGAAGATCCTAAGAAGAACAGTGTCTGACTTACATATTAAAGTGAGTTAGTTTATCAAACTGTGTAAATATTACATTTGCAAACTTCAAGTAGAGTTTTGGACTCATGAGGAAAATCAGGAAAAATTTCATTTGAAATAGAAGCATGGACAAGAGAGGAACACAGTATGCCGTATGCCTATGAATTTACCGCTTGGGGTCCACCCAAGGCTTAATGGGAAATAAAACAAAGGGAAGAACTAAATAAAACCTTGAATTCTTCATAATTGTTCTTAATACAAATTCATTCCATAGTGAAACTTTGAGATGGGGGCTGAAATTAAGGAAAGATTGGCAGTTCTAAAACCTAGCTGCTTCTAGACGGACACCGGCATTTGTAAGAGGGAGACAGACCTTCACAAGAACCGCAACCCTGGAAGATTTTATTGCATTTCTTTCAGAGGTAAAGCAGAGATTCAAGTCCTTCTCTGAAAGGTATTAAAAAAGAGCTAAGAGCCCATTCAGGATAATTTCCTTTCTGAGTGATGGATTTTCCTGTGGTGAGAACCTGTAAGAGCACTGGCCACAGGATGAATGCTGTCTCTCACAGGATGGTGTGTACAAACCTAGATGGGTTAACTCTATTTAAACATATGCTGGGCTTTGAAAGGGGACTTTTTTTTCTCAACTAGTATCTGTTAATACTGGTTTCAATAGAGCATGTTGAGTTTTTGAGATTTTCGCATTTTCCTCCCCTTTTATACTATTTGCCATAGCCTAGTTTTTATTGCACACAAACTAGGGAAAAAGGAATGGGAATAAAATAAGGTCTCAATCAGAGGAATAACCTTCTTGGTTTTTGCTGAAAGTTGTCCAGCTCCGTGACGAGTAGTCTCGCTGTGCAGGAGCCTGAATTAAGAAGCCTACATAGAGATGTTTGAATCAAGGTCTCTAAAAAAGTAAGACTTCCTGTCACAACAGAAAGTTCATGTTATGTTTTTAGTTTACGTACTTTTATGCAGGTTTTCTGTAAAAGGTGAGTCAAAATAACATGAAAACCGAATTATTAAGTAAGGACCAAAAATATGACTGAGGTCTATAGTTATTTAAAAATGAGCCATCTAGGTTAAAGTAAATAACCTTTTATGCGTAGGTCAGAAAATGAAGACACGCTCAAACTCTGTGTGTGTGTGCACATATTTGTATAGAAAAATATTATAACAACTATTATGCATATTTATAAAGGTATCAGCTTTTATTCAAGTTTTAGAACCAGATCATCATTTATATTTCTAACAAAAGAAAGGTTGTAATTATGAAAAGGGCAAAATAATTGAATACCACAAACTAGTCTAAGCTTTTGTGCCAATGCTAATGCTATCTAGCAGCCAAGTTTTTCAGACATTGATACATTGTAAAGAAGTCCTCTAAATTTTTAGGTGAGAGAGAGACAGAGGGACAGAGAGAGAAAAAAAAATACACACAAAGGGGAGAGAGAGAGTATTCTCTATTCAGGCCTAAGAAGTAATCTGATATTTTTTAATTAGAAATATTTACACTTAAGTAGTACATTATTTATTTGAAGCAACATCTTGACTTAAATAGAATCTCTCTTCTATCCAAATAAAGGGTTTTTTACATATGTGTGTAAAGAAGTGATAAGATAATATTTAAAAAACAATTTTAGAGACTCTTTGAACCATATCTACATTGACAAATTTATTTCTTTATTTTAAGCTAGAGTATATCACTGAGATATGATAGGAAGAAATATATTGCCCTGTGGAGCAAAATAATTAAATAACATTAATGCTTTTCAAAGAGGAATTGAAATGGATAGATGTAATAATTTTTCAAGGTACACATACCAGTGATTTTTCCCAAAGCTAATTGTAATTTAAAACAGTGAATATTTTTTCTGTATCAACAATATTTTATGACCAATTAAAAATATTTTACAAATTCTTTTCAGAAATCAAAATACAATTTTGAGATATTATGTAATTAATTAGCAAAACACATCTAAAATAAGAATAGGGAATCACATCTCTTTACTCAAATCATAGAAATCTGACAACTAAAAAGAACATGTTTTCTAGACTGTGTTATACTTATGTTATTGTAAAAAATGTTGCGTTTATAAGTGACTTCGAACCGAAGACTAGTTTCTATTTAGGTTGAAGTCTGCCAAGCCATTTCCCTTCAGCTTGTTAAGGGTGATATGAATCCATATAAACTTGAGGAGAGAGAAACGGGCCTGTAGGACAGCTAGAGAAGAGGGAGTAATGCTTAATATGCAGGGGTGGGAAATAATTACTGTGTGGTTTCTCTTGGATTGATTTTCTTCTGGAAAAAAAAAAAAAAAAGTAACCTTGTTTTTCTATCTAAAGATCTCATTCTAAGTTTGTCTCTTCAAAAGAGATAAGTGAAAGTTTTAAAATAAATCCTTTTGTTACATTTGTTCTAAATCCCTTAAGTTCCTAGGAATTTCTGTTTTCTTTATAACAAGACAGAATTTTCAGGAACCGCATTATTTTATGTTGATTGTCTAGCAAAGACATATTAATCATCATTAAATATGAATAAAACAAAATGATGCCCCCGGGTGTTAACATTGTCATAAAATGCAAGAGACTACATCAAGAAGGTTAAGATCTTTGAGATGCTATTCAGAGGCAGGAAGAGGCTGAATTCAAGCCGCCCACCTCTCCCCACACTCGGAGCTGCGGGCTGAGGAGAAGGGGGATTTGGTGGGCGCCCACAAACCTGCGCTGGCCCCCACTTGAAAGGGAGCGGTGGGAGTTCACTGGTAACACATTACTCTACTAGCATTTACTTAGGTTTTCTTCTTCAGAAATTTTCTTATCTGTCATTAACCTTTAACTCAAAAGTAATTTAAGCAGAAAATGAGAAATATGTAGCATAATTTTCTCATATTCATGTGTTATATAGAAACCTGTCAAATAATAGATCGGTGCACAGAAAAGAATTTTATCAGTTTATCTCATACACGATACTTATTAGTAAGTAAATATAAAAATATAAGTAGAACCCGGCCGGCGTGGCTCAGCGGTTGAGCATGGAACCACGAACCAGGAGGTCACGGTTCGATTCCCGGTCAGGGCACATGCCCGGGTTTCCAGCTCAATCCCCAGCAGGGGGCGTGCTGGAGGCAGCCCATCAATGACTCTCATCATTGATGTTTCTTTCTCTCCCTCTCTCTTCCTCTCTCTAAAATCAATAAAAACATATTAAAAATATATAAGTAGATGTTTGCACACATATATAGGTAACAGTTGCATAACATGATTTACATAGCATTTCCCTCTGTTTATCTCTCCCACCTCAATATAACATAAATTATCTCCTACTACAAAGTGATAGGATTAAATTAAGAACTCATGTCTACCTATATAGTGATGAGTTAGGAGCATGTTAGGAAAATTTCACGGTGCCTTTAAAATAGTTTTATTCATTGTGTGTGATCACAGGCTGAAGTAGAGTATATTGAACAAGGTATCTCCCAGGACCTTTCCATATCTGTTATGCTATTACAAAAGCCATTTAATGTAATTAATTTATTAAGGACATTGTAAAGTACTAAATTTATTATATAAAATATATATTTATATCATATTATAATTTATATATTTATAATACATTTTAATTCATTATATATATCTCCATGCTTAAGAAAGAAGATATTTTATATTGAGGATGATCTATTAACACAAGAAAATAGAGACAGAAAATTTCAGCAGTTATATATTTTAATTTAATATGAGTTACAGCTATATGGAGATATATGTCTTTTAACAAAATGCTGATTGCTATGCCTTTTATAGATACAAACTAAAAATAAGAAATAATTGCGTAGGCATATGTTTATATATTATAATGTTTTATATTTCTATCCAACATTAAAACACATCTTTCTACTTATTCAATTCTACATTTGGGTTTCTCCAAAGTGTATGCTTCATTAATATAATGCTCTAAGGTTTTATATAGGGTTTTTGTTACAGTTAAAAGACTGTGATCTTTTTGTAATGTTTTCTAAGCTATTCAATTTTGAATGTGTGTCTGTAATCTTCCACTTAAAAAATCTCTCTCAGTTTTTGTTTTTGTTTCTTTAATTATTTCTCTTGGGCATCCTCATTTGCAATCACACCACCAGGAAGAAAATAACACATTCACTTCTCTTATAATCTAATTGGCAGCAAAGCCTGTGCATGGAGTTGTGCAATTCAGGACCCTGTTCTTATTTCTCCCCATTTCCTCTCCCTTCCTTCTTTGCTCCCCTGCCCCCTTTTCCCTACCTCTTCTCATCTGCCCAGCCCCACCCACTCTAACAGGTAGATTTCTAGAGTGTTGCGACGACCCATGGCACTGGCCTTTGGTATGGGTACATTTACAGAAATTGTTTTGTTTTTCCTTAATGTGAATATAGGCTGGTGATTTTCAAATATCTACTTAATATCTATTAAGATGCACATATAAATAGGTAAAAAATCTATTAATATGGTTAATTATATAAACTGATTTTGAAGAATTAACCACAGTTGACTTATTGGAAGTAAATTCACAGTTAAAGCATATGATTTTTAAAATATATGTTACTGGGTTACATTTGCTAGCATTTCTTTTAGGATTTTTGCATCAATATTTACAAAGTAAAAATGATCTACAGTTTTCTTTGTGCTATCTTTGTAAGACTTTACTATTGATACTTTGCAGGCATTATAAAGAGAAATGAAAACTGCTCTATTTTTGTGCCTGGGATCAGTTTTAAAATAGCATCTATTTCTTTAATTTTTTATTTAGCTGACAGGCATATGCTAGAAAACATTCTTTCACAGTATCTGTAATTTTACATATATTTTCTAATAAATAAATTTTTATAATTCACATTTTTCTAAAGACATCTTTTACATGCATGTTTTCAAATCTTTATGAATAGAGTTATAGAATACATTTTTAAACTTCTTTTCTAAAAATATCTCTATTGATTTTTAGAGTGAGAGGAAGGGAGAGGGAGAGAAAGAGAAACATTGATGGGAGAGTGCAGCATCCGATTGGCTGCCTCCTGCACGCCCCCTACCAGGGATGGAGCCCACAACCTGGACACAACCCTTTGGTGCTCAGCAAGCCACCCAACCAACTGATACACAGGGGTCAGGGTTAATTTCCTTTATTGAAAATCTATTAACTTGATTAATTTTATATATTAATGATTTCTTTCCTTTTCCTTGAGAGAATTAGTGGTTCAAAAGCTTATTGATTTATTTAAAGACTTTATCAGTTCTGCAGTCTGCTCTCTAATTAGTTAATTTCTACTTTTATTTTTCTTTTCTTTTGCTTTCTTTATATTTAAATTTTTCTGATTATACATTTCTTAAGATTTTTTTTCTTTCTTTTAATTAAAACTTTTAGTGTTTTAAATTTTCTTATAAATAAGATTTCAGACAGTGCTAATATATTTTATGGTTTTTCTCTTTTCTAGGTAATTTTTTAAAAATCCTCACCCAAAGATATTTTTTCCATTGCTTTACCGAGAGAGTGGAAGGAAAAGAGCAAGAGAAACATAAACGCGAGAGAGACACATTGACTGGTTGCCTCCCACACTCACTCCGACTCGGGGGAGGTTCTGAGCCTGCAACCGAGGTGCTGCCTTGACTGGAATCAAACCCTAGACCCTTCATTCTGCAGGTTGGCGTGCTAACCACTGAGCCAGACTGGCTAGGGCTAGGTAATTTTTAATTGAAGGTTTATTATTTATATTTTACAAGTTAATTTCCAAATATTGTTTATATTGCCACTTAAAAAAAGCTTTTCTTTTATTTTCACTATATCTAGGATTATTAAATTAGTGCCAGAAAATAATGTAATAATATTTTTACATTTTTTTACTGCTTGCTGCTTGCTATCCAACAGATGACTGGTTTTAAAAAATTAAGCTGTGCATATGTGAGAAAGAAATCTTCCTTATTTCTATTGCAAAATTTGATGTATGTCTATCAGATGGCCTCTATTTTTGGTAGTATTCAGCTTAATTATAGTCTTAATATTATTTGACCTGTCAGGGTTGCAATTCCTTATATATTTCTACATTATGTAATATTACATGTGCTTTCAAGATAATGAAATTTGTAATTCATTCTATTGTCAACAGGAAGTAACCATCTTTATTTCATTAATTGCTGTTTACCTTGATTCAAACTAGGGGTTGGAAAGCTTAAATCGAGGGGAGGCTTATAAGAGGTTTCCCAGGTGGTCTCAGAAGGAAGAACAAGGTTCAGTAAGTTTCAAGCAATGTTTGCCAAGACATCATTTAGGGAGTTTCCTAAATTTAAAATATCAATGAGAATTCTACTACTGAACCATCCTGGGTTCATTACAGAATTGGACACTTGAAATGATATAATTTTATTAACCAGTGTCACTCCAATAAATTTATTTTTTTTAAAAAGAGAAAATGTAAAATTCAAAAGTAATATAAGTGAAATCCAATTAAGAACTTGTTGCAAAATCCTTTTTTGACTACCAAAAAATAACAGCTGTGAACAGCTTTTGAAAAATAAAAAAAAATCTGTTATGTTGTGAGAAAGAAGCATCAGCTTAAGCAATTAAATGGTTATGTTGTCAACTACTACATATGACAAAAATGCAAAAATTCACTAAAATTGGCAAAAATAAGTCACCTAAGCATAGTTTGGAGTTTTAACAAAATACCATAAAACTCTCCCTTTTCGAAATAACAGTTAACAACCCATCTTAAGTAAAGAGTGCATGTACCCCCAAAATAGTTACCTTCTTATGTCAAAGTAAAAATAGCAAGAAAACATACAAATAAAGAAAATAAATACATGTGTCAAAGCCTTTAAACCTCTGAGTTAATTGGGGGTCATCTAGAGAAATACATGTTTCCTGCTGCCTGTGTGCACAGTGCATGTCTCATGTGCAAACCCCATTTTGGTTTTGGTTGTTCAAGCACAGGGAAGAATACAACCCATGCAGCACTTCCTAAACTGTTAGGATTCAAGCTCTTTAACCTTCAGTATGTAATAAATACAGTTACATGTGTATTTTCAGTGAGAGTCATTACTGCCAAATACCCTGCTTTGCTATTCCAACTGTCCTTTTCTCATAAGAAGAGAACATTTGGAGAAAACTTTTTATTTCAAATACATTGGTGTATTGAGAAGATACTAGTTATTTAACTTTTGCAGGTGGTACTCTGTATAACTGAAAACAGGAGAAAATAGAAAAATTAACAGCATTCTCAAATCATAACCCTCCTAAGTTTGTGGGAAGTTAACCTTATTAGTCAAATTACATAAAATTCATCTGGGTCAATTTAGAACGAAATTGTCCTTGAACTAGGAAAAACATTAAAAAGGACCTCTTTGCCTTTTAATTATTATGGATCAAGATTGCAAATTAAAATTTAGCCCTTTAATTCCTCTTGGGTGACTAAAGATTTTCATTATCTTTTGAAATTGTCATTCTAGTTTGCATAGATTAAACATCGCCTTTTTCTACCTCACTCAAGCACTGAATTATGCATGATATGAGGTTGGTACTTTTGTTTAAAAATCACATTTATGGAAACAGAGTGTAATGATAATTGTCCTGATCTCATTTTTTATAAAATTACATAATATAGTAGAATGATTCTATAATGATTGATAATTTTTCATAGTTTGCCATCAGATATAATGTTCAAATGTTTTGTGTAAATGAGCAAGGATTCAGTGTCCTGTTTTTCTTCTCTATGGATATGTAACTGCTAAAAATAACAGCCAGTTTTATTCAAGCCACTAAAATAAAGGTGGAAAAGTGCTGCACATCTCTCATTCCCAGTCTCCAAAGTAACAATTACCTTGCCTAGGAAAGATAACAATTTTTACATTTTCGAATGCTGCCCTTTGGGATAAACCCTCAAATTTGGAAAACAAAATTGATTCTCCAATCCAAGGTTATCCTACACATGATGTTGCAGAATGCCACGGTTAGCTGGAAGTTCATGATGTGACGGCCCTGGAGCTACCAAGCTGTAAACCACCTATCATCTCAGCAAAACCCGCTTCTGATTCCTCCATCCACAGTTTACATTGTCCCCTTAGCTCTGTCTTGGCCTGACACTAACTTGCAAGTGTTCAACAGAAAAAGGGCAAAACATTAATCATCTAAAATTAAAGATAAAAATGACTTTTTTGCAGTTTGGTGTAAAAATGCCATCTTTCATTATTTTTCCTGTACTTCAATAACAGGCCACAAAAATCAAAAGTCTCAGAGGAGTCAAATACTCCTTACAGCAATTCAAACACCTCCTTGGGCATGACAGTATTATACTCTTTAGAAGAGAGTAAACCGGAGAGGTTCAAGGCACCAGCCACAGTTCTCTTTCCTTTGCCCTTCCAAGGTCTGCATCTCTACCAAGTGTTATTTGCTTGGCAAAAGATTATTGTGGATTAGACAAAAAGAGGTAAATGCAGTATGTCACAGCCTGATGACACAATAGCAAAAACTGGCAAGGCCTGTGAACCTGAGCCCCAGTATTATTTCATTTTCCTTTTCCCTGCATAAGTACATCTTCACCTGCTTCTATTTCTTATCATTAGTATTACTGTTATTATATGTAGTATATGCGTGCTGATAAACCTTGGAAACCCCGCTTTGAGTACAGGCGGAGTTTAAAGAAGCGCTATTGCACTGCTGGAGCTGGGGAGGCAGCGAAGCCGGCCTATCCCCAAGCCAGCCCTGGAACATCAAGATTTGCAAGGACGAAAACTGCAGCAGAAGGGCGACAGGGGACCGGAGCCAAGGGGTCTGCTCACGCTCTCAAGTTAATAAGGCCTGCTGCTGTAGAAAGATGACAACAGAGGAATTTCTAAAGCTGAACTGTCCTCGAAACACCCTACCGGTGACTTCAGGGAGGTCCCAGGAGCTGTCATGCCAGAGTCACCTGAACCACTAGAGAATCCTCACTTTTTACAATCTGGCAGCTTATTCCTAGTAGGAAAAAAATCCAAAGGTAAGGATACATCTGCTTTCAAGGTTTCAAGCTCTCATCCTTTCTTCACTGATTACTTTCTAGCACAGGGAGAAATACCGTGCAACAAGCAGAGTGTTGCTCCACCACCTCAGCAGGCCAGGTATTGCTCACCTGTTCTTGGAGAAGGGACTGCCGGTGTAATAGGAAAAGATATACACTTCTAAACTGTGACCCTCTCCCCTGATTCCTGTCACCACGCCGGTTACTCTGTCATCAGAGATGGACATTTTGTGCCAATGCTCTGAGGCTTGTGACTGACCTGTATTAGGAAACACATTTTGACAGAGCAACATCCACAATAATTTCTTCTAATGTGTTAGCTTACCAGATAATAGTGCTTTAACATTTTTTATATTGAAATAATTCCTGGGAGAGTACACAATTTGGTACTGAACCAAACAGTAGGCAGTGACCCAAATATTAATCACAAGTTATTAAAAGCAAAGCTACAAGTAGAAACCATATATGACTGTCTCCAAAGTCCTATTCTTCTGGATACACAAGGTGTTGTCCTGATTGTGGTGCTGGGGGAGGGTCTGACAATCGGAGCAAGAAATGATTCTTGCGTTTTGTAGGAGTTAGCAAGAGAGATGGAGAAGAATGTCCTTGGTGGAGGAAAGGATATGGATCAGGCATGAGACCAGATTTGGGGAGAAACTGAGTTATTGTGCATATCAAGAGCCAGGAAAGGTGGTCTGGGTGGATCTGTAGAGAGCAAATCCTGTGAGGCAGAAAATGCTCAGATGGTGAGCTATGATTTGTGTCAGCACAAGGGTCATGGTAAGACATTGATGGGTTTTGCTTCAATTTACATTTTACGGAGATGTCTACAGATGCTGTTTAGAGAATGGGAGAGAAGAAAGAAAATTGGAATCAGGAGAAAAGTTAAGTGGCTATTGAAGAAATAGCCAGAGGTGGGGATAATTTTTTCTATATTTATTATTACCTTGCTAAGAATTAGACTAGACCCATCTTATAAATAGGACAGAATTAACCTGAAGACCTAACTTCAGGCAACTGTTATATAATGATTTAATCTTTGATAAAGCACAGCATTCATCTTGCATCCTATGCTCTCTCTACACTGGAGTGTCACAGTTTGGTTTTCTGCATAGCTTTTCTCACAGTCCTCCCATAGTTTTCCCACATAGCAATAATCAGCAGGAACCCCTTAGGGCTGCTCATTTCTGAAGAAATTTCTCTACACTGTGGCACAGTTCCTACTAATCAACTTTACCTGGTTGATTACAGTAGTAATTTGAGTTTGTCCCTAACTTAATGTGATAAAAAGTTTTAAATTAAGGATTCAATATCTAAGATATGAAATTTTAGCGTGTTTATGTCATGGATCTGTGAATAATGCAGAGAGCGAAGGTATTTCTACAGCTACTAATACTACTACTATTTATTAATAGATAAATATTTTTGAAATTATTCCATATACAGCAGGCATTATTCTAAACACTATATTTATTATCTCATTATGCTTATAGCAATATTATAGTCATAGACATTCTATGAGGTAAGTGTTCTTAATTTTAAATTACAGATGTGTAAAAAATTGTGAATATTCTCAGATTTTTATCCTGCTTGCAAGCTAGCAAGTTAATCTGCCACAGTTTCTTAGAGGCTAGCAGAAGACATGAGACTCTTGGGTTGGAGACAAAGTAGGTTATTCTTCATACAGATGCTAGCATGAGGTTCAGTTTGCTTTGCTTCCTCTTGCATTCCAAGTTCCATGGGGACAACAAGGCATGGGCTAGTGGATGCTACTGCACACAGGGTTTCATCAGCGGGGCTGAGGTTAGAGATACCCAAATTTTTATAATGGTCTGCAAAAAACTTGCCCTACGTTTGCCATTTGCCCTGGAGGGAGACATTATCTTTATTAAACTGGATAGTAAATGTGCCTTCTACCAAGCAGGAAGATCCTATCTCTATTTTCTAAGGCTGTTTACTAAACAAATGCTCTATGCATATATGCATAACTCATGGACACAGACAATAGTGGGATGAAGACCTGGGGATGGGGGTGGGTAGAAGGGGTCAATGGGGGGAAAAGGGGACATCTGTAATACTTTCAACAGTACCAATAAATTTAAAAAAATATAAAACAAAAAACAAATGCTCTTAAAGTAAATAAAGAATTGTCTTTGCACAATGGTATCATTATTAATTTGATGGCAATAACTAGAAAGCCTGTTGTGGTAACAGATGAGGGTGAAAACGAGGTATCCATAAAATTTAATGGAAACAAACTTTGAGAATTAAGTAAGACACGTTTGAAACCCAGTTTTAAAATGTCCCATTTATGAACCAACTTTGCACTGGTAGTTTTTAAATCTTTTTGTTCCGGAGAGTTTTATAAACCATAGCTCCTATTAGTCAACCATAGACCTGTGCATCAGAATCTCTAGGGGTCATATTAAAAATAAAGTTAAGGAAACAATTTTAGAAAGATCCCCAGGAGAATCTGATGTGCAACTTGAAGACAGCCTGGAGGTCATGAAGCTCCGAGGGATGATCCCCAAGTAGGTGAGCAAAGCCTTTCACGACAATTGAACTTGAATCAGAGTGACTTGTGTATCACCTCCAGGAGGCACAGTGGAATCACGATTGTTCTTAAGAAAGCATAATGACTTTCTTAATATAACAACTTAAGAAAGCAATACAACTTTCTGCACTGTGAAAATATCGTGTTAACAAATAGTGCACTGTCAAAACAGCATTAATGAAAGAAAAGCTCAAAGAATAAGACTCTCACATGTCAATTTAGAACTATGATAAAGAGCCGCGTTGATTCATGTGGCCTCCTGGGCTTGATCACTTAAACGGTGTAAGCTTTGGAGGGATATGGGCAGCTCACCAGGCTTGATGAAATGTATCCCCTTTGTTTATACATCTCCTTACTTTGCATCCATGCTCATGTGAGTAAAAATTAATTAATTATCCCAGGTACTTTGACATTACAAAGGAAGTGCTCCGGATTAAATAAGGAATCCGAGCTCTATCAACAATTTAGATTCATTCTCTCCTTGGTGGCTCCTGCTGTCATCTACTCATATCAGTTCCCAATTCACTGATACATCTTCGATTTTCTTGATCAATTTTTCTTCCAGGTTCAAAATTTTGTTCTCCAACTTAAATCCTATGATGACCCAGGGAAATTTCAATATCTAAATGAAAGAGATACATCCATACATCTACAATTGCATACCAGTGGTTCTAAATTTATAACTCCAGACTTGTATATCCTACTATTAAATATTAAATATTAAATTCTAGTCTAGTTATTATACGGTCATTTAAAAACCGTTCTCATTCTGATGTCACAACAGTTGGGTGAACCACTCATATGGCCACCCTCTGAGTCACCTAAAAGTTTTCCACCCCAGAATTTTTAATTCTGATATTGTTTTATTTGCCAACAAGCTACATTTTTCTAGGTCTTATACTCCTTTCCTCTCCTCTCTGCTTCTTTTGTTAAGTTCAACTGTGTTTTCCTAGTCCAGATTCTCCTGTTCAGATTAGAGGCCATCACTCTCCAGAACCCTTGATCTCTTCCTTCCACTATATTTGCCTAATTACAGTGCCATTTCTTCTCCAAAGAATCTGTACATCCATTCATTATAGGGGCTAATTAGAAAGCTGAAAGTAATCCAAAAACATTGTAAATTAGCACTATTCCAAATTCATGGTCTCCAACTTCAGTTAAAGACTGAAATTTCTGTTCAACATTTATTCTCCCTGCATGATCCCAAGCTTGAGTTTCACAAATTCTGAACAGCAATGACTAGTTTGAACTCCAGGTCTGTATATTTAACAATTTGTTTAATATTTAATCTCTATGTAAAGATACAACATAAAAAACTAAGTTCACCATGTTCAAATTAATTCATAATTCTACTTCTACCACCAATGTTTCCTATCTCAGTGTATGACTCCACTATCTATTAAGTTTGGAAGCCAGAAAATTGTGACATTTTCTTGTTCTTTAGTCCATATAACCAAAACATTATCAAAGTTGCTCATTTTACATGCTATTTTTAATTATTCCGCTTTTCTGCCAATAGTTCTAATACCTTAGAACTGTTATCATCTCTCACCAGGATTATTTCGGTAGTTCCCTAACCTTTCTTCTACGATTCCCTTTCGCTAATATCTCATATATTTACTGCCCCTGAAGCCAGAAGTGTATTTTTAAGTGTAAATCTGATTGTAGTATAATTCTGCTTAAAACCAGTTGAGGTCCGTTCCCTCCCTCCCTCCCTCCCTCCCTCCCTCCCTCCCTCCCTCCCTCCCTCCCTCCCTCCCTCCCTTCCTTCCTTCCTTTCCTCTTAATGGCTCTTGGAGTAATAGCTCAAATCCTTAATGTAAGTTTAAACTTCTGCAGGATTTAACCCAAGTAACTACCACACACTGTCATACCATTTCCTTGACAATCTCACTTCCATTCTCAATGGTGATCTTTCAAATTTTAGAATGTCCAAGCTTCTTTTAATTTAGGAACTTTTATATGCTATTTCCAGTTTCTGAAATATTCCTTCCTACTTCCCATCTCTCCATTCCCATGCTTTACATCTTACACAAATTCTTCATATCTAACAAATATCACTTCCTTATGAAGGTCCCCTATTATGACCTCCAAGAGCAAATCAGAACATGCTGTACATATTTTAAATACCATTTATCTTCTCTACTTTCTGTGAAGGAAATGACTATATCAATTTCTATTCTTTCTTCTGTCCCCAGATGGTCATATTACCTGATAGAACGAGATGATAATTATTCACAGGATGAATAAAGAAATATTTCCCACAAATTATAATGTGCTCCTACTTAGTCTCCTTTTTCATTTGCACAGAAACTATTTCAAAATATCACCACTTTATTAAAGATCCCTTCATGTTAATTTTCCATCCATCTTGGAAAATGATCTCTCCTTCTACTTCACAGAGAAAACACAGGCCATGAGGTAAAAGCTCTGTTCATTTTCCACTTACCCTGAACATACTCCCCTTTTGCTGGCAAACTGGTCTCAGTCTGTCACTATTATTATTATCTCCTCTCTTCAATCTCATTGAAGAGTCTCCCTGTGTTCAGGGCTAATGCTTACTTACATATGTGTATATATAGATACACACACATATATACATATATATTTATAAATATATATACATATATATTTACAAATATATACATATATATATATATTCCTTGCAACCTTGAACCCTTTAGGGTTTTATTCTGTCAACATTTCTTTTTTAAACAACATTTTCAACCTCTTTTCCCCTAGTTATCTTTTCATAACATTAAAAAGAAATTGTGTTTATACCATCCTTCAAAATATTAATTGATTTTATGTTGACTTCCATCTGCTTTATATATCCCACCTTCTTCTCAAACAACATTCTTCAAAAGAGTAGATTACAGTAACTTTCTCTACATTTTACCCCCCATTCACATCTCAAGTCCTGTATCCTGACTTTTATCCAATCATTTCATTAAAACTGCTTTTTCTTAATTCATCAAATACTGGAAGCATAAAGATCAAATAAATACTTTTCCCATATTTCACACTGGGCCCCTCTGAGCCATTTGGCACTATGGACTTCCTGTAATTTCTAAAAACTTTCCACCCTGGACTCATGAGACCCCTGCATTTTCTGGCTGTCATCTCACATTCTGGCCACACCCTGCACCTCTGCATTCCTCAACATAACCCTTAGGTGTGTTTTTAAAAAAAATTCCAGAGTATAAACTTTGGGATTCTTCTCTTCTTAATTTATACATTTTATCAAAGTTGTATTTCTCCCTATGGCTTGCCTTTCACCTACAGAAATGCCGGTCAAAAATCTGTACTTCTATCCTGGACGATATATCCTATGTCTTAGTTATTAAGCATCTTCATTTTGTTGTTGCAAAGGTATTTCAAACCTTGCATTTATAAAATGGGACATATCATTTTCCCCCTAAAACTTTTACCTCTTATAGTTTTTATTCTGATAAAGTGCACCAAACACCCTGGAGCCCAAGCTAAAACCCTGGAAGCCATTCTTTGGTATTACTCTATAAACTAAAACCTCTTCCCTAAGCACTTACAAAACCTGTCAGTTTTCCTTTCCCAAATCTCTGGGACCATTTTCTCTTCTTTATGCCTTTGGCTACTGCCCTTCTTCAAATCCGCATCATTAATCACCTGGGTATGTTCACTGGCTTCCTGTCATTCCTGTCTCCCTCAATCTTTCATCCATCACCCCACTTCAGAGTGCTCTTTCAAAGCCTAATCTAAACTTTCATCATTTTACTTTAATTATTTCTCATTCCCTCCTGAATAAACTCTGATCTTTTAAGTGTGACCTACCAAATTTCTTATAACTTGCTCCCTCCATAGAAGAACTACTTATTGAATCAATAAATGCCTGGATGAATACATGAAGATTTATTTTTTCACTACTGCATCTCTGTTATGTTTCATTTCAGCCAAACTGGATGTGTAATGCTTTCTTTATATACTCTGTACATGCTGCGTTCCCCTTCATCTTTACATACCCAATTCATAGTTGTGCTTGAAGTATTGAAAGAACTAGGAAAGCCTTATTCCCCAGGTGGTGGAGACATTATTCGCACCTGCCAGTAATGTCATAAAAGTGTCAAAATTTAGAAAATTAGCTGCAGAAATAATAAAACGTATGTTGTGATCCTATTTATTTTACCACTGTATAAAAAAAGAAGTGTTTCAAAACAGAAGTGAAAAATATACCTGCCACGTACAAGAACTATGCATATATGCTTCTCCACTCCCATTTGCTAACTGCTTGAATTATGCTAATGCTGTCCATACCTGGTTGGATCACTATGAAGAAACCACCTTGCAATATTCACTGCTCTCCTTTTTTGGTTAGGTGGTCTTTCTTAATGAAAAATGGACCTGCCGGCCAGCATGGCTCAGCGGTTGAGAGTGGACCCAGGAGATCACTGTTGGATTCTCAGTCAGGGTACATTCAGGGGTTGCCCAGTAGGGGGCGTGCAGGAGGCAGCCAATCAATGACTCATTACTGATGTTTCTCTCCCTCTCCATTCCTCTCTCTGAAATCGATAAAAACAAATTAAAAAAAGAAAAAAAAAAAAAAAAGGGCCTTGCTGCTTATCATACTGAATGGTTAGTGCAAAGTAAACTTTCAAATAAATATTTATAGAATAAATTGATTATAAATGATATATTTGTTTTTTCTAAGGGCCTGATATCATGGGACTCATAGATATATTAATTTTCCTACTGACCAAATTGAAGACCAGACCACACAGCCTTTGGTGACTATTTTTAAGTTCTGTCTCTACTAAGACCCCATGCCAAAGTTGTCTTGCTTTCCTAGATGGCATGTCAATCTCATATGTTAAATGCAAGAAGGGCGCCCGGCCGGGCGTGGCTCAGCGGTTGAGCATGGACCTGGGATCCAGGCGATCGGGGTTCGGTTCCCGGTCAGGGCACATGCCCGGGCTGCGGGTTCAATCAATGACTCTCTGGTCATTGATGTTTCTATGTCTCTCCCTCTCCTTTCCTCTCTCTGAAATCAGTAAGGATATATTAAAAAAAAAAAAAAAATGCAAGAAGGGCACCCTAAAAAGTTCATGAAAAGCAAAAAACTAAAAATGAATTAAGGAATGTGAAAACATTACCTTTCCTCCACTTTACATTATTATATCACAACTGCACAATTACAAAAGTGACATAATATTAATCAAATACTAGTGAGGTAAAAGTCCTATTGACTCAATGAGAAAATAGCCCATTTTTAAAAGAAATTATTTTTTGTTTGGGATTTTCTTAGAATATTAATGTTTTTCTTTTTCCCATTAAAAAAAATAATAATTGGTTCCTGGTCAGTAGCAGCTTGAGAAAAGGTTTTAAAAAAATAGAGCAGTGATGAGAAACATATTGTAGTACTTTAGAATTTTCAAACAGCTCCCACATTCATAATTATGACCCTAGTTTACAGATTGTGGATAAATAATTAAGAGATGTTGTTAAAGTTAATGGTTTTAATAACAAAAGTAAGCTGTAGTTATGCAAATAATACAATGAGCTTTCACTGAGAGTTCATTGTGGAGGCTTAAATTAATTCTTTACACAGGTAATTATGTTTATGTTGCTTTATCTTCTTTGTATGTCAAACTTTCAAAGTGATTTCCTTTAGTTTTTGAACACCTAAACATTCAGGTATAATTTAAACAAAACACTTTCATTTTAGAGCCAAACTGGATGCAGAAAAGAAAGTGAGAGCCTTGACCTTGGATAGACTCTAGAGGAGTCGTTCATGGAAGGAAGACGAAACAATTACAGGTCCACACTGACCCATGTATCACTTGGCACTTCTGATAATAAGATTAGACTCTCAGAACTAGGATGGGGTCAGAGAGAAAGGTATTAAAAATAATAATAATGAAGAAGTGTAAGGACAGGGTTGTCAGAGGTATTCTAGTTAGGTATATTTTATCTTAAGATGTAATTAATAAATTGCTAAAATTAGATGTTTAGGAAAATTTGGTAAAATAACTAATAACAATAACTAATCCCAGATTTAAAAATGGGTTTCCCAGCAGGTTGGGGTAGGGATGTATAGAAAATTATGTATAAAGTAATTGTTGAATTTTATGAAGGAGAATTATAAAGTTTCTCAGAATATTTCAGAACAATGAAGTTTTAAACAGGTTGAGTCTGTTACCTATGTATTCCTAAAAGAATATTAGCAAGACTTCTGCACATTTATAGGTGTTTCGCCATATTGTGTTTCTTGATTTGATTTTCTAAATTAACTGTTGTACTATTTGGAATGAAGTACAGTGTAGTAAATAGAGTTACATGTTTATGAATTTTAGTTCTAATTCTGAAACTATGTGATCATCAGTAAAAGGAAGAAGTGAAAACTCACCTAGAAAGGCCCTTGTAGGTTTAATAATCAATCATTCTTAGCAGCATGGTTTTAAAGAATATAAATTTTCAAAGTTTGATTCCCTCTAATTCAGTTTTATAGTATTAAGATATTTCAAATGAATGTGATCTTATAATATTTTATTACTTGAAAGTCTCTTTCCCCCCCATTTCCTCTTCCTAAGTCATGAAATGTGGACTGGATATAAAATTATAAATTGTTAATTGATGTCTCTGTATATAAGAAAATAATAATATCTTGGGTCATTGTGAAAAGAAAAAAATGATTCAAAAGAATATGGTTTTAGAGGTGGTTTTGGCACCAAGTAATGTATGGTCATAAATCTATTATTTTCTTTGGGATTCAATTTCCTCACCTAGAAAATGGGGGAGAGGTAGGCTCTATGGTTGAAGGTGGTTTCTATCATTCTATGATTCTACTATTTGTAAATTTCCAAATAAAGGCAAAAATCATTCAAGGATATTGTGGTAAACAAATTTTGCATGAGATAAATATATCTTTATGTTATCTTGAGTGTTACTTAAGCAAGAATACAGTGTTAAATTATTTAATATTAGGTAGAGGATCATTTATACTATTTGTGTGTTTTGATAATAATAATGCAGACTTCTCATTTTATTTTAAAATCAATACTAGTGGAACTTTACACAGAATAACTTTTCATAATAAGTATATTTGTCACATAGTGAATAGTGAATTATTGAGACATTTAGATCTTATAAACACATGGGATTTTGATTAAATTACTCAATTAAATAAGTAGGTAAAACACTATTTTACCACAACGTTCACTGGGTCTCTTAATTGTCTTGGGATTTAAATTTTTTCAACAGTCAATGCCTTTCTTTTATTTTGAATATATACCTGAAACCACAGACTTCTCTACATTTTCAATTCTTTACTGTAGTTAAACTGAAAAAAATTTATTATGAATATATTATTCTTATAAGTTTAGAAAAATAAAGTGACTACTTTATATTAGCCCTTTCATATATGAAGGTCAACTTAAGCTCAAAAAAACATCAAAAGAAATGTGGAATTATCATTCTAACCTAGTGAGATAATCATGACAGAAAAATTATAAAGAAAATATAAAATAGAAATTTGCATCAAGAAATTTTTGTGTACACAGTATACATACATATAGTCAAAATAAAATCTCCAGGATAATATTTCCAAAATGTAACAGTTTACCTCAAGAGCAAGAGTTAAAGAAAGATTTTTCTGTATTTTGCTTAACATTTTTAAACTAAATTATCTGTGATGAATTTGTATAAAATGAGAAATATAGAGAAATTTAAAACAGTGGGAAGCAAAGAAATTTTAAAATATAACTAATCAATGAGAAATAAGTCTGCAAAGTCTTAAATGTGTTTAGATAATTTCCCAAACATTTCATAGAGTTCTTTAATTTACTGGAGGAGTTTAAATATATTTTAATCAGTTGAATTTAGTAATGGGATTTTTGAGCTAAGTGGATTCATTAGGTCAATATATCAAATAAGAGTATTAAGTTGAACTAATTAATGATAAGTAATGATAATATTTTGAGATAAAAATGGTGGCATTTGATATTAACAATCCCAATTTTAAAAACATGATTAATGGTATAGCTTAAATATATGTTATAATAACAGCTCCCTCATGTTTAGGAAATCACCCATATTATGACAATGACAGAAAATCTGAATCAATACTTGTTCAGATGCTTAGAAAAACTTTTAAGTAAATTAATATAGCCATTTTAGAGATGAGAAAAGTGGATCTTCAAATATAACCTGCATATTATCCACCTGGAATCCAAGCTAGATATTTATGCTAGTGAAGACTTTGTAAATGCCTGTCAATATTTTGTGAGTAAAATTTACTACAAAATAGATTACTTTTATTTAAAAATTATTTCTTATTTGATAATTAGCTTGTTGAACAGAATAATTAGGAATTTCAACAAGACACTTATTCCACTCACTTTAAGTCACATGGCAAATCCTTAAGTTCTAGATTTTAAAAAGTAATTACATGAGTTTAGAAAATAGTCTATCTTCCATATACTGTAGCCTTCACCTAGCAGTTACCAGTTTATCTCATTGATATCCACAAAAGAATAGTCATTTTTATCCTATATTTTTAGATATTTAAGAAAATTGTTAGTAATTATAATAAAAACTAACACATTGAGTATTGTGATCAAGGTATTGTTTTAAGCAAGTTGAATGTATAAATATATTTTACTTTAAAAACCACATTCTAGGGTCGATACTATTTTTATTATCTGCACTTTTTTGATCCGAAAACAGAGGCACAGAGAGCTTAAGGAAGGTCACAAAGCTTATCTGTGGCAAAGTGGAACAAAAAGCCCAGGTCATATGAGTGTGGAAGCCATGCTCTTCACCATTTGATTTTTCTATAACCATTTTAATTCAATCAAAAGGGATCAGTCTTAAACTCCAACATAAAACAGTATCGGAAAGTTGGTTTAAGCTGTGGATTTGGCTAGGAAGTGGTTGACCAGTAGAGACTTAGACTCAATTACAGAGCTGTAGAAGTGGACCATTTACTTTAGTTCTGTGGACATCACAGCTGAAACTCAATATTTATTTTAGCACCATACTGTGAGGTTGTAAATTTTATAGATTGAACCATCTTTAGGTAGATAAGTACTTAGAAGAGAAAACATTGGAGGGAAATGACTGAGACAATGCAGAAGAGATGGCGAGGAACAGTGAACAAAAGGCCAAATATTGTGGTCAGAGAAGAATAATTCATTTTCAATCTTTTCGCTTTTAAGAATAATCAAACATAAATAAGTTGGAAGTGTGGAATTATATTTTAAAAATTATTCAAGTAATTTCAAATGGCAGAGAGATTTTACCCACCAGTTCTGAATGAAAAACACTAGAAACTACACTGGTTTCTGAAATCCTGGTGAAGGACTCAGACCTGCAGATCATATTTCAAAGAATTAAAGAGTTGAGAATCACAGAATTCACACGGCTGACTGGGGTCCAGGGAGATATACTGCCTTGCCTAAAAGCTCATGTCCAGAGGTCAAATGAGGATGACCCCAAAATATCCTGCCCCCAGCAGTTGCTTTCACTATCTCAGGCTGAGTCCGGCTACGGCATTCCTCCTTAGCCTGGTGAAAGAATGACTGTACACTGAGAACATGCTGCATACTAGTACTAGGTTTTAGTAAATACCATGTCATTTAAAAAGATACTTTAAATATCCCAAGTTGATATATTATCCTGGAAAAATCTTACATTTATATACTGCCAAATTTGATTAGATAAATTTTTAAAAAATTAATATGAGGTAGCAAAGCGAACCATTAGAACATTCTTCTCATTTGCATTTTCTTCTTTTGCCTTGAACTTAAATTGGAATATATCTGGATTTAACTTGGCAGGACTAAAAGAAAAGCATATGAGGATTTGTTTTTAGTTTCCTAAAACAGCATTTTGAGATGCAGGGCTCAATATCCAATTAACTTTCAAACTACAGAACAGGTTACCTAGAAATATGAGAAAAAGTAGACTTGTATTCTTAGTCTTAAAAAAAACACAACAAAACTATTCTAAAATCCTACTCTGAACAAAACTTCCTGGCCTGTCAGTAGTAAAATGCAGAAGGACACAGATGCAGTACAGACAAACAGTTACACTTCAGTTGTTTTTACTTTACATGTTTCCTACCAACCTAACTGAATTAATAATATACACATACTTTAAAAATATTAAAGACAGATATATTATGTTTTATGTTAAGGACTGTGATTGCCGTTTCTAAATCTTCCCTAAAGAAAATGATTTTCTTTGTGGAAAAGCTATTATCTCAAGACTGAAAATTATTTGTTTATATAACACTAAAATTCCTTTAATAGAAATTAATAAGATATATACATATCTCAGTTTATTATTAACTTATGGTTGGCTCATTTTTAGAGCTTTTCCCAGTCCTGGAACCATGATTTTCAATGCATTTAATTCAAATAAAAGAAATAGTTTTAATCCATATAAGTAGATTTGAAAATATTTCAAATGAGGAATCTCTCACTGCTTAATGAATTAGATAGGCACTCCTCATCCAAGAATCCAAACAATTATTTCTTGGAAATCAGGATATTTAAATGATAAAAATAGAATTTAAAAAATAGAGTAACAAGGTCAGCCGTCAGCCTTATTGAGCTTCATCATCTGCCCTTTACCATCTAGTGTTTTTCTCCTCTCGGTTTTTGCCTCACCTGGGGGATAATATATCGAAACAAGTTGGGAGCACTGCTACTTTACCACCATTACCAGCTCCATTACGAGTTTTCTGTTATAGACTTGTAATACGTATATTGATGAGAAAAATCCAAAACTAAAATAAAGTCTGTCGTCTCATCGCCTGAGTGATCAGATTAGGCGACGTATTTTAGACAAATCAAATGACACTCTAAGCACGTGGGGCCGGCTGTCCTGTCCTTCCTGCCCCCAGCTGCCTGCTCCATCCATTCCTTTGGCCTTGCCCTGTGCTCTGAGAGGCGACCTCTCCCGCCACCTCCTCCAGGGCCCGTCACCTCTGCTTTTCCCTTGGATTCGGTTAATGGGAAGGCTTTGGAAGGCAGGAGAGGAGGCCCAGCATCCTTCTCCCACAAGGTTCCCGTGTGACTTAGGTTTGCAGACTGGCTGTGTCCTTCGACTACTGCTCTTTTCCGGCTGCCCCTTTCCTGGCCCCAGTTCTGGGCCTCGGAAAACCCGCCCGAGCCAGTGCCCCTAAAGCCCCTTGCTGCCCACCGCGCTCTCTCCCACCTCCCCATCTTTCATGAGCCCCCAGGCCCTGCCCGCGCTTCTGGGGAAGCCTCCTCAAAAGGTCTGAGGGACAGCGTTTGGAGACTGCCACCAGTTCCTGCTCATACCGGAATAACATGATCCAAACGAGAAAAAAGTTTATAATTCATATTTAAAGAACATGACTTCCAGGGGGGAAAAATGCATTAAGCCTGTTGCAACTTACCCAGTGTAACCCTGACTACTCCAGAAGAGCGTCCTGTTTCTTTATTATGGAACGTGGTTCTTAGACATGAAAATTGGTTCAAAAATGTGGGAAAAAAATGTTTCTTAATCAATCTAATCCAATTTCTCATGTTAGTCCAAACTTGCTCTCTTCTCCCCTATTTGTACACTCATTCATTAGTATTCTTTGCTTACTAGTGGAATAAATAAAATAGCCCTTGGAATACTTGAGTTTAGCTCTTTTTCTAAAATGAAAAACAACTGGACTTAAATTAGGTATTTTTGTTTATTATATTGAACACTTTGAACAAAATTCCCTTTACACTAATGTAATTCTTTAAACAGTATTGGTAAAGAAAGTTTAACTTCTGTTCTTACTCACCTGTTCCCATTTATAGTAAATTTACTGATTCTTTTTGAATACTATTGAACTCAAATTTTAACTGTGGAACTGCCATTGGCCTTAAAAGGTTTTTCTTGCAATAGTTTAAGCCGGCATCCTAATGGGACAATTTCCTTTTTTTCGTCATTATTCTAAATCATTTTATAAAGGCATTTCTTTATTGAAAAGTCACTGTTACTGTAGCTTGAGCATAAGCATGCCTGATACTGAAATTGTGCAAATATTATGTACGTATTTGAGAAGTCATTTGGAAAAATCTGTCTCCTTGTCTTGCATTCGCCTTATGCCCACTTTGCATCGAGTAGTTTATACTTTTCTGGCCACACGTTACTTTAAATGAGGACAGAAAGCTAATAGGAAATTAACTGGAATCTAGAGAAATAAGAAACTACTGTATTATGGAAGCAAGAGATACTTTAAAATATTTCAATTATCCAAGCACTTACTGCAATTCCACCAACTCCTCAAAACTAATAGATAATATTAGATCCTTCTCAGAAATTATGCTCTGTGTCATTTGCTCTTATTCATTGTCCTGGCAGAAAGTTCCAGCTGAAGTCAAGGTCACCTTCTGTCCCAAAGTTCGTTTAATTAGTATCAATTCTGTGTTTTACCAAGCTTACAGAGCAGGTTATTAACTGTGTTTTTCATGCGAGTGTCAAAGAAGCAAGAGCAGTGCGGGCAATCTTTTCAGCTTCAAAGGCATCACTCATAAATTTAATTCCTTGGCTAGTAAGAAAGATACAACCAGTTTAGTTTATTAATTATTTTTAAAGTAATTTTAAACATGTTCTGGAAATACATTTATTCATATACACTGGCTGAGTTATTAAAATATAAAACAGATTACCATTCTAATAATAAGTAATTCAGTTAGTCTTGATATTTCATAAATGATAGATATATTATGAAAAATTTAAAATTTATATTTATATGCATATTATATAAAGTGAATTAAAGAAAATGGCACATGGGCTACTAGGAAACATTTTCTTTTCTTTCTTGGAGGTTTTGTAGGAGTTGCATATATTATTAGATTATATTAAATCTAGAATTATTACCATAAAATCAATGAAGATACTCCTACATTTATAGAAGTAAAAACAATATTAGTAGGCTGTTTACCTAAAAGAAATGTAAACTAATAGAACTAAGGTATCTGTTTAAATTTATATAAGCCGAATAAATAATCTGAAATGAAACTCTTAAAAATGTTTCATGCTTTAAATTGCACACGCCACAAGTGTCCTTAGAAAATGGAACAGAGCATAAGTGATCTGCTTCCCATAATAGGTAGTATTGAAAAAAAGATATGAATACTGGTTTTCTTCAAGTATTTCCCAAATGCCATAAAGAAATATGTAAATATTTCAAGATTTTCATTTTTTTTCCAGAGTTCAACTTTATAACAAGTGATGTATATTCTTATTGCAAACAAGACCTACTAGCATACAGAGAACAACTTTAGCTTTGCATCCTATCTTGGGGTAACCTAATCTGAAGTGTGTGGGTCCATGGTTGACTAAAAGACCAAGACCCCCCCTCAGTATGCCCACACATGCCCAGTCTGTAGCCAGTCCAGTTAGTATTAACAGTATGGCACTCCCAGGCAAGGTTGGAAGGGCCTGCAACTATAGAACATATGTGTTGCTTGTTTTTTCCCCAGTAAGAAATATTTTTAGTATCCTATTTTCATTATGAACTACGTTTCACATATTTAATTTTGAAAATGAGTCAACTTCATATAATAATTATGTTTTTTAAAAGACTAATGGAAATTTAGCTACAATTACAGCCTAAATGTGGAAACCTGTCCTTTTGCAGATAAGCAGAACTCTTTAGATGGACCATCTGGAGACCGAATTATTGCTTGATTTTTGTCAAGTGAAAAAAACACCAACATATTGACACTTAATTTTTAAAATCTTACAACACCATGCAAATTGTGTTTTATTACCACCAATAAAACCAGAAACATTTTTAATAGCTAAACACTCATAATATAAGCTCATAAACAACTTCTTGATTTGCACATATTCGGATTTAACTGTGTCAAGATGATATATTTTACAATTGTAAATGCTCTATTTGAGGGTTTTTATAGTCACTAACTTAGAGCTAGAATGATTTTACTCCATTCATTCATTCTCAGTGCTGGATTTCTTTTTCTTTTATTCTGATAAATGCTTCTTTATCTCTTTGCGTCTAATTTTTTAAAGTATGTAATTCAAAAGGGAAGGAGAAGACACATTATTGAAACCAAATAGAAATAAATATAGACTGGAGTTTCTTTTGGCGTGAAAGAAATAGAGAGTAGAAGCACAGGCCAGATCATTACTGCGTTTTTAACCTGAATTAATTAAACAGATGCTTCAGACAGTGATTTGAAGTGCACATGTATGCATTTTGTGTTTATTTTACTTTAGCATATTGTACTTTGAAGGCAGAGAAATAAAATAATAATTGATGCAAAGGTATCTGCATATAAAATACTATTTTATAATCAACATTTTAGGCAATTACAGTTAATTTAAGATGCCCATATTAAATATGAGTAGAATTTTACAATTCATCTCAGTTTCTCTATGCTGGCACAAAGTAAATACTGGAGCAACTTTTCATTTGCTATAGCTTAACTTTGTGTACATGATTTATTTTTTATAAGTCACTAAGCTTCAAAAAAAACTATAGAGAAGGAAAGTATTTATTTATTAAGATCTTTCAATCAGCAATGTTTCAGGATTATATTTAATGGTCAAACAGGTCCCTAAGTTCATTTACATTTAAATAATTAAGTTTTAAGTTTACATGCTTTAAAATACAATAGCAGCATATGGGCTAAAAATTGTGGGCCTATAATTCTATACTGAAGCTACTCATTCTAGATATGTGCTATAATTCATGTTATTCTACATGGATGATTTAAAATATTTCATTTAATATTAAATTTTTAAACATAAATAACAACATTACTGTGCAATTTGATTGTGAAGAATTGAGTACCTGTCATGTAAGTGCTTGAAATTAAGCTTTTGATTGCCGGGGCATCCATTTCAAAAGTCATCCAGGTTGAATAGACACATTGCCAGCAGCATGCTACAGTTACAAGCAAAAGGAGCAGATAAAGCCCAGGCTGCCCCACCTGGGAAGCTCCCTCTTAGGAAACCCTGGGTGGCCTGGATGACTGATGGCTTTGAGTTACCCTGCTCCTCCCTGCCTGCACCTTAATTCCCTTACTTGCTCTTTTGCTTCAAATTCACCAATAAAGAGTGAACCCACAAAACCCTAGACACCCCGTCCTTGGGCCCTAATAAAGACAGAGTCTCGGGTCTGTGCATTTGCTTGCTCCCTCTCTTTCTGCGATCTCCCTGTGAGGCTCTCGAGGATCTTCCAGTAATGAATTCTGTTCACCATTGTTCTTTGATGCTTTCTTGCTGGAGTGCATCCTGTGATCATAAGGATCGCAGGGCTGGTCCAGCCACAACTCTGGCCCTGGTGAAGAAAATGTCTCTGGGGGCTCCTACAAGTAAAAGGGGCCCAGGCGGGCGCTCCGGGCATTCCTAACTGAGTCTGGGACCAACACGACAGCACCTGTTTCTAAATTTTGTGAGGTTGGTCATTATTACTCTAGTTGAAGATAGCTTGATAATGGTTGATTTCTTAAATTTAAAAAAAGTCCTTTGTTTTTGTTTTGCAGTGTCATTCTGAAATTGGTTTCATTGTAATTACCCTCATTATAACATAAATTGATTGAGATTACTACATAAATGACATAATTTTATTAATAGAAAGGTGTTCTACAATTTTGAAATCTGATGTAAAACCAAAACTATATTTGAACCAATAATGCATCTGGATTTTGACACAGATGGTATAAACATTTTTATTGTCACTTTAATATGCCCCATTTGATATATTGAAATGCATTAAGTATCTGAACGTACTAATAGTTTTAGGACAGGGTATAAATGAGATATATCTTTTCTCCATATCTATTACTTTTAGGTATTTAGAGTCTCACAAAGATGAAAACAAATAGTAATTAGGAGTTTAGTTTTTTTTGTCTTGACAAGTATAAAAGTTAGAGTTGTAAATTATAATTTAAAAATTATGATAGACATAGCCATTGATATATGTCACTATGTCATATATGTTTACTGAATTTTCAATAACCTTTCTATAAAATGAGGGTACTGCTAAAGATTCCTAGATTATAACAGTTCTTATAAGAATTTATCACATTGATCTAATAATATCCCACATTTATAAGAGAGTATATATGCCTTCTAAATAGAATGATAGAACTAATCAGGCCATTAGTCTCAAAAAACTTTAATTTCTGCCCGGCTGGCCTCGCTCAGTGGTTGAGCATCGACCTATGTATGAACCAAGAGGTCAGGTTCGATTGCTGCCAGGGCACATGCCCAGGTTGCTGGCTCCATCCCCAATAGGGGATATGCAGAAGGCAGCCGATCAATGAGTCTCTCTCATCACTGATGTTTCTGTCTCTCTCTCCCTCTCCCTTTCTCTCTCTGAAATCAATAAAAACATATTAAAAAAAAAAAAGCACACTTCAATTTCCAAAAGCAGAAGTTAAAATGAGTTGTAGTAATGGCCTTTTGTAATGAAAAAAATTTAAGAGATCTATAAAATGTTCAGATTTTAGAAATATAATATATATCAAGAATACTAAACCATGGAAAGTTTATAATCTTTCAAGGATAGATGGAGAGAAGAGATAAAGTCTGACATGCTCTAATACCATTTTTACCCATTTTTTTTCATATAATCAATGAAAATAGTTTTAAAATTTAAAAGTAATCAGTGCACTAACACCAAAGAATTTTTCCAGAATTAAAACTATAATTACTATACAAAAATATATTGTTTCATTAATTCTATGATCCACCTACATGTAAACACATTCGTTCTACTAAAAAGAACTGAGCAATATCCTGCTATACATTGAGTGCTGATGTTTCCAAAACTCTACATATTAGCCAGGTCTGAAGAGGAGCTTGGAATTAAGTGCTTCTATTAAGTGTTTTGTATTTTTTTAATTAAACTGCTGAGGCTCAATTTGGTTCACTGTCCAAGACCAAAGACTCTGCAAACAGATGAACCAAAATTTCACAACCAAAGATGCCAAAATGTTTCTAGGGGTCTCTTACTTTCTATCATCCCCATGACTGCTCAACTTTGCTCACTTCTCTGTGTTTAACACCTTATTTGTAACAAGACCCTGCTCATTGCTAGCTTTTCTTTCATATATATGGTTGAAGATTCTCTCCCTCCAAACAGGGATACATTTCATGTACAAACTGAAGAGATGTGCAAATCCTCAAGGTTATGACTATTTGAGTAGTATCTTTTACTCTATTTTATCTTAATTTATAATATAGTCACAGCTGTGATTCTTTAAGTTTACTTTAAGTTGATGTTCATCACACTTTAGGATGAAAAACTCAGCAATAATAGGAGTGGTGAAAGAGTGTCAATGGAGATATTTGTGGTGATTTATTAGATAGGTAACTGTTGTTATTTTAAAAATCTGAAGAAATGACATTTAAAGCTATTAAAATCAAATATTGTTAGTTTACTTCAGATTATTGAATGAGAGAAAGTGATTAAACATCAACTTTAAAAAATCTGCAAGCTGAAAATATTCTCTTTACTTCTCAGCTTTTCTTAGCAAACATATCTTTATTATGCTATCCTTTTTATTTTTAATCATCACCCGAGGATATGCTTTTTTATTGATTTTAGAGAGGAAGGGAGGAAGAGAAACAAAGGTGTGAGAGAGAATCCTGGACCGGTTGTCTCCAGAGGTGCCCAACTGAGACCGAACCCAAAACCGAGGCCTGTGCCCTGACCGGGAAGCGAACCCGCAAACTTCAGTGCACAGGATGGTGCTCCAACCAACTGAGCAACCTGGCCAGGGCTTCTGATACCTTTCTAACCATAATTTTGAAAAATCTTTCACTAATTTATAAATAAATGAATCTCATTTAAAATATAATTGGATGCGAAAGTTCTAATTTAAAAGGTAATGCACAAATGGGAAATATGGTACAGTAACTTAAAAGGGATAGAGTACAGACTTCACAGCAATGTTTAGGTACTGACTGGATCCCCCACTCCCTCGATTATGAACCATAAGAGTAATCATGCAGGTGAGCTCGGTGACTTCCCTCAGTCCCCGACTGCTTAAGGAAAATAAGCATTAGGCTAGCATTCGATGTCAGTGTTACTACATTTTCTATGTAAAATAGATACTATGGATTGACTAACTTACAAAATAAATTTCTTTCCATACATACATATTGATGTCATTTGAAAAATATTATCTTTTAACTGTTTGGTAAAAACCAGAAAATACTCTGTGTGTGTGTGTGTTTGTGTATGTGCACGCACATTTCTTTGAGGTTTGTTCATTTGTGTGTTTATATCAGGGAGATTATTTTAGCACTTTTAATGCCCATGATTTAATAAAGTTCACAAAACATCTTAGGAAACCTACAAGTGAGTTTACTTGAAAAAGTATAAAATTGATTTTCCTTTAACAGGTTGGATAAAATGCAATAGGTAACATATCAAGATACATGTGAATGAATATAAAAGAATGTTGTTAAACACTTCAGTTTAAAATAAGGCATTTTTCTCACATATAGGGCCTCTACAGAGGCCAAAACGTATACACATTTTGTATACATTTGTACACAAATGTATACACATTTTAACCACTGATAGCTGTTAAATGAAAATGAAATGTATTTTAATAAACACTGCCTTTATAATTATTCAAAGTGTGGGTATACATTTTTTGGGGGGGCGGGGAATGCCCTGTTTGGGGAAATTCATTAAATTGTTAGTGATTTGGGATGCAATACCTTTAATTTCTGTAATTTTAGGACTTGGCATGTTTCCCGTATATATACCAAGTGCTCACTAAATATTTGTTAAAGAAGGAAAGCATACCTGACTAATAAGTTATGAGTAGGTCTTTAAAATACAAATTTAAATCAGTATACCTCCCTTCCTTTCTATCAGTGTGCTTTGTTTGTACAATGGAACTTAATATCATTGAGATTTTGTTAGTATGGATTTATTATATTTCGTTTGAATTACTGTTTGTAAAAATCTTCAAAAAATAATAAACTAAAGCAAAACAGAATTTTAGATATCTTTCATTTTATATAATATCAATGTACTATTTACCTTTTTCTTCAGCTTTATTATTTTCTTTCCACTTTTATGTAAATTGCTATGAGAAAGACCTTTAAACTCTTCTCATTTGTAGATTTAGCTCAAATACAATTTATTTAGTAATCATAAAACAAACCTAGGTATTTCTGAGAAATTATTATTGCTACTACCATCAAACTTTAGCTATCAATCTTGTACATTGTATAATATAGTTGACATGATTATTAAAAATCAGCAATGACCAAATACAAATTTTTCTGGAACTACAGAAAAAATGTTATGATAACTGTGACATGAAAGCTAGCAACTCGATTTAATATTGAGAATTAATAAAAATTTCAATAAAACCAGATAGTACAATTGAACTACCTTTATAAGTGGAGGAAAATAATTCTAAGCCTACCCTTGGTACAAGTTTAATTACATATATATTAATGTAAAGTCCCCATGATTTCAAGTTAATTTGTTAAGTTTAACACATATTAGTATAGCCAACATGACACAAAACACACATAAGAAATAAAAAAAAGCAGACTTAAATAAGACAAATATTTTCTGAACATTGCTCATGCAGAAATAAAGTTTAAAATGTGTTTTTCTAGAATGAACTCAACTCTTTTTATTCGTTGATCATCTGCTAACCACTAAATGGCTGTTCAGGAATGCTTTTTTATATTCCTGAACCCTATATAATTATTTATTTGCCCCAAAGGATTACTTTAATTTCTTTAAGGTTGCTGTCCTTAAGGCAAAAATACTTACTAATAAACTGATACCAAAAATTACACAGGGAGCCAATATCAATTACTATCATCCTGGACAATTCTAGAACATTTGCCTTTGAACATTCTGTTAGAACAAGTGGATCCACTCAGCAAATCACTTTAGAATAATATGTTGAATATTTACTTAAAAGTTCTATGTTTTTATATTGTTTAAAATGGATTATGTCAATTTTAGAACACAGTCAACACTGGGTATTTTAATCTGGTTGCAGAGAAATGACAACTCATTAACATTAAACTAGAGTCTTAAAAAAGCAAAAGTTATCTCTGCATCCGTGAACATTCTTTTCTTTGTTTGCACTGAAAAGGCAAGGCAAAAAAATAAGGCCCATGTTCACATTGTAAATCTGCTCAATGTTGTAGAACACCATATATGTTTAACCTACATTCTGGAATATTTTAATAATAGTCATAAGTGACACTCAATAAAATAGAACATTTGTCTCATTCTATTCAAATAACTCTAATTGAATGTAATTTAGGTGATTTATTTCTTCTTATTACTAAGTAAAATTGGATCTTAATTTTTCTACCCCTTAAAAAAACCCTTTAAAGCTCCATTGAATGTGTTTTCTAGGCCATAACAAAGAAGCATACTGTACCTCTCATGCTGTTGGTTGTTGCAGATGTGGTTGGGCTGGTTGTTATGGCTACAGTGGTTGTGACTGTTGCAGTGGTAAGGGAGGGGATGATAGTAGTGGGAAGCAAAGTGTTGGGAACATCTGGTGAGTGGAAAAAAACAAAATATAAAACAAAATCATATCATGCAAACAAAAGAGAAACACAAATGATTCAAATTATAAATACACACATCTTACTTAGGTTTAACTTTAACAAGCTTAAACAGATTATTGGTACAAAGCTGGCTGTACCTCACAGTTCTTGTCATTTTTTGTTCACTTTCTTTTTATGCTCCTGTACAAAGTGAAAACTTGGAGAGAGGCTTGAGAACAAACAGGTTGTTCACACTATTTAGAGTGAATTTTAAAATGACAAGAATCCATTTGTTTGCTGAGTCATTTAAAAGTTTGACATGCAGTAGCAAAATACAGATAGCTAAAACAAAAAATGACATGCTTCGTCAAAGAAGTGGACAAAGAAACAACGGGACAGAAATAAACACAAATAACACCACCACATAAGGTTAAAGAAATGTTAGCGATGGATGAGTCTATGCATGTTAAATGCTTTTTGATTTTTTTCATTTAAGAAAACTTAGTGATAGGAAATAGGATGAGAACACTCTTTAGAAACAAAAATGAAGAAGCCAATTGTTATTTATATTATTTTGCTTTTCCTTTTCTTACAAATGATGTTAATGCACAGCTTAGAGTCTTGCAGTTCTTACCCTGATTAGCTGGTAACGCCTTCTAACAATTTTGCAGTACCTAGGAGTCTTTAACAAGTATTGAGTCAACTAGCGTGAAACCCAGTATTCTGAAAGCTTTATGATTTATTTTATTCGGCATGCCGAGGAGAAGTTATTGAACATACACTCGATCCATAGCATTCAACCGCTAATCCATAATTAGTAAAATTTGCCAAAGTTAACAGTAGATCCAAATATAAAGAACATAAGAACAGGAAGAATAGCTCAGATTTTAACACCAAATCGTCCTTCCTGTCATTCAAAAGATGAAAATTTGAAGAGCAGCATGGAGAATACTGAAATGACACAGCCAGTGTCAAGCTGTGAGAACCTCGATAAGATCCTGAGTCGAATCTTGTCTCAAGTGGAAAGGCATATAATTTACAGAGCAAGGAAATTAGAAACAGTTCAGAAATTACCTGTAATTACTGCGCCAGGGTTTGATTTTACATGTTTGCCACACAGCCCCAATATATTCAGAGTGTTTGACAGATTATTTTGCTACTGAAAGGCTTTCTGTCAGTCTTTTAATTAAAGTCTTTGAACCACACCCATATTTCTATAGTTCTTTGCTTCTGATAAATAGCCCTACTGGGTCCTCAGACTTCAACCTGCCGAATTCCCCACACTGGAGACACAGCAAAGAACATGCAGTCGCCCTCTTATCTTGCGTATCCATGTTTACACCTGCTTTTCAACAGGGGAAGTGCTTCCTGGCCACTCAAATTAAGAAAATAACCTTGGAAAAACTCGATGTTGCTACATTAATCACTAGGGAAAATGAATATTGCCTGGAGTGTGATTACCGTGATCATAAAGTAGAACTGACTTTAACAACATAAATGAACAAATGTTAGGTATCTGAGCAAAATCACTTCTTCTTTATTAATTTTCATAATAACTTACTTTTTTAGCAAAGATTTTTTATTTATTTTTTTATTCCTGGCCCGAAGACACATTTTTTATTGATTTTAGAGAGAGAGGGAGGGAGAATGGAAAAGAAATCCACACACCCATGTGAGAGAGAAGCATCTACCGGTTGCCTCCCATATGTGCCCTGACTGGAAACTGAACCCATGACCTTTTGGCGTATGGGGTGACACTCCAACCAACCAAGCCACACTGGTCAGGGCAATACCTTCTTATTTTCATGGAAAGCTTTCCTAAACAGTTTAGGAAGGCTGAAGGTAAATAAACATGTTTTGTAAAGTAAAAAAATGTGAATTTTTAATTTTCATATGCTATCTAAAATAGAAAATAATACATTCTTCATCTGTCTGCTCATTAGGATCTCAAAATATATGTATTTAATTGATGCAAAGGGCAATGTTTTCCAGGCAGGGCTATCAAATATAAGAATATACAATAATATTAGTTCTTTAAAACTCCATATAAATAACCATGAAATAGGTCTGATATTCCCAAACCTGTTACAAATTATAAACTACTAGGAGTTTTGCTATCAGACAATGGGTTAGAATGATTCTATTGAATCTGAAAAGCAGCCTTTTACAATTATTTTATTCTTAAGAATTGGAATACAAATGACAGGTTTTATTTTGTTTTTAGTTTGGCCAAAAAAACATGATTTGGGTTTTTGTTTTGTGTTATTTCTAAGAAATAAGATAGGTAATAATAAATCATGATTTGTTTTGGAGAGAGTCTACATATTATCAGGTACTATGAGCACTCTTATATAAATCAAATAATATTCTTATTTCCTATAAATATGAAAATGCATGAAATATATGTGTTTTCCTTGGCTAATTTTCAAAGAATTTTAAAAAATTGGATTGTGTTCATAATTGATAATCCACTTTAAAAGAACTGCCCTGGCTTATTTTACAGTGTCCAGATAGATGAGACGACACTAGGAATTATTATTGACTCAGTCCTGCTCCTGTTTATCTGCTCCTCACCCTCTCAAACCCTCCCCTGCTGTTTTTTTTGGTTAATCCTCACTGGATGATATTTATCCATTGATTTTTTTTAGAGAGACTGGAAGGGAAGGAGTGAGGTGGGAGAGAGAGAGAAAGAGACATCAATGTGAGAGAGACACACCAGCTGGTTGCCTCCCGCTCGTGCCTCGACCAGAGCTGGGGGTCAAACCTGTAGTACCTGTAACCCAGGTACACGCCCTTGACTGGGAATCGGACCCATGACCCTCTGGTGTGGGGACCGATGTTCTAGCCACTGAGACACACCAGCCAGGGCTCACCCTCCCCTCTTGATTTCATGTGCACCTAAAAACAAATTGGCTGAAAGTAATTTGATGCAAAGTACCTTGGCCAATGTGACAGCTGGGTCAAGAAAAGAACCTGTATAAGAAATCTTTCCTAATCACTGTTACACGTTTTGAATCACTATTAACTTCATCTCATTCTATGGGTTCTAAAACATTTTAGCCATTTTCATTTTTTCAAAACTTTTTAGGGTTTTTTCATTCTGTTTTGTCTTTTTACTGCATATTGATGTTCATTGATTTATTTCAATTCTGTTATGAAGAGCACAAGGTGAAATAACCTAAATATTCAACACCAGAATATTAATCAGAATAAACTAAAATTGAACAACGTCAGATTAGTTGGAATTAGTTGAAATTCTCAGAAAGAATAAGAATATTATATGCTACTCCTCTTCTACCAAAACTTTCTAACACTGAGTTTATTGCTGTCAGACTACCCACTTGACAATCTCTGAAGGGAACACCTCTGCCTACTTTATTGTTGAGACCCCAGCACAATCTAGAAGGTCAGTAAATATTGACCAAAGAAATTTGTCCATAGCATTACAAATATATAACATGTTTATGGGATCTAGAAAAGTCCACGTTTTTTGACAGGGTCTAAGAGTTAATATAGAACTAAAAGATTTTATTACTTCTGCTCAGAAAAACCCTTCTCTGTCTTCAACATAGACTGGCCATTGTTATTTTCTGAAGGGTCAAATTTCAAGACCACACTTACAACTTCTTCCCGCAATACATTTCCTTGCTAGCAAAATAAATCTTTGCTCACAGATCCTGCTACTTTGAGAGCAGTGTGAGCCTCATCTGAGATTCAGGACCTCCATTCTCCTTTCACACTATTCATTTTCATCTAATTTGAAACTTTCACAGAAAGGGCGAAAGGCCAGAAGGGCTCACTAAACAGGTCCTGTGATCAGTGGTGAACAATCTTCACAAATTTATGAGTTGTTCATTATTATCTCCGCTTAATGGGTCAAATAACTTTGAGATAGAATTTCTTGGTCTCTATATAGGGGTGTGTGTGTGTGTGTGTGTGTTATATGTGTATATATGTGTTTTATATTACAAAGATAGTATTTTATTTAATTTGTATAATGAAGAGGCTTCTGCAACACTTCCATATGGAGATCATTTATTTTAGCTGCCTGATTGTAACTCTTCTCAAAGCAAAAATTAGTAAAAGATGGTACCCTTTTCCTAAGTCTAAATGCCCATCTCTGTTTTTCGTTCCTATAAGTGAATGGCAATAGTTGGTATCATTAACAATTGTTTAAAAAGTCCTGGTTTCATGCATTCACTTTTGGCCTTTTCTTTAGGTATTTATTGTAAAATTGGAGCTACCTTTTAAAAAAAATATGAAATTTAATGCACTAGTACTAATCACTTGCCTCATTTTTGATATATCTAGAATCCTGTACATTTTTTATTCAAAGAATTCTCAATCAAATACAGTATAGGTTATAAAATGTAGGTCATGTTTTTCCTTTTAACAAACACCCATTTTTATTTTTCCCAAGAATAAACATACACTAATTTATATGCAGAAAAATTTTACACATGCACACACACACACTAATAAAAATAACTAAATCCTAGTTCAACATTAATTTACTGATTCTGTTCATAAAGCAAGATAATCTACAGCCATATTAATATCATAGGTAATTTGTTCAAAATGACATCAATTTTAGAAGTTCTTAATATATGCTTTACATGTTATCATCCTATGATTAAAGAATATTTAAACACAGACACTAAGATAAGTGCAAATAAAATAAAGAAGTTAATGGTATGTAACATATAATTTATAAATATTAAAATTTAGAAATGATAACTATCTAATAGGTCAATAAATTAACTCCATGGTAGTTCATCTCTGATTTCTATAATATAAAACATGAGCTCAAATTTTTATTGTTATTTTCCTTGGAGAGTATGTTAAGCTAATAAAATACCATTAAATTTGCCTGGGGGAAAAAAAAGTGGTCACAAAGAAGTTCAGCATTTTCAATTTGCAAGAAAAATTAACTGTATTATGTATTTTCTAGATGTTAAGTAATAAAGAATAAAAAAGTAATTGATAAAATATGTAGATTTTAAGAAGGCATTTTGGGAAGTGAAAAAAGTAAAAATAATTAGATTTTATTTGTCTAGATCTAATAAGAGAAATTAATAAATATTGACAAATTATATATAATTTAAATTCAAACAAAAATTATATAAAGTTCTTCTAAGTTAGAATTAAAACATATTCTAACTTATAATATATTGTTTGAATGCTATATCACAGCTTTTTAACTTGTTAAAATTTTTTTATCACAATACATAGAATTGTAAAGCATCAATTGTCTGAAATTGTGATTGTTTTAAATCATTTGCTAGTAAATTAAATCTTAGGGGACTAATTTTTAACTATATACTAAAATAGATAAAATTTGCTAAAATGACTTTATGGATTAAAAAGGATATTAAAATAAATTCACAGAGGTCCATGTTTCATTACTGAAAAAATATATAATATTTATATAATTTATAAATATCCACAATATAGATATAAATTACTATAGATATTCCTTTAAAGGAAAAATGTATTTTATTGATAGGAAACTGAGAAAAGTAAAGGTTTCAAGTCATAAAAATATTTGCTTATACTTTTACCTATACATAAGGTATGAATTATAATAAATTATACTTTTCATATATACTTTCATATATAAAATATCATTCTCATGTAAAAGGAAAATTCAGGAGTAATTCAGTAATGTCATACAGAACCCCCAAACTAGTCAACTGCACAACTGAACACTAGTGCATACAAAGTCTATGTAGACTGCAAAAGTTATTCATGGGAGTAGATACTGGGTTACAAATAAATGAAATATAAATAATATGAGTTACTTCTATAAGAGACTAATCATTTGAAGGAGCACAATTTGAGCTCACACAGCAATGTTGATGAATCAGGAAACTAAAATCCGTGTCCAGGAACCCTGGCTAAACTTTGTTATGGTAAATTTATCAGTTCACCATCTCTCCTGCTCAACCCGCATGATTCTGATTTGAGCTCCAAACTGTACCCACCATTGTTTTGAGGCGCCACCATGTTACAGTTTTCTGAAACAACAGGGCTAGAGTTCCTCAGAGGATGTAGGCCTGGCTCTCTTTATTTCTCATAGTGCTTGGTTAACATGAACAAAGGAGCCAAAGCCCAGCGCACAGGAAGACATCTGGCCTTGATGCAAGTGCCTTCCTCAAATTCTGCACTAAACTCCTGTTCTCACTGCTGCCATGTTCTCAGAGCCACATCCTATTTTATGACAGTTTTCTCGTTCTTGTCTGTCCTTCCGGCCAGCTTAAATATGATCTCATTTGTAAAGCACCCCCAATCCTGCAAAGAGTTAATATCTTCCTTCAATGTGTTTTCAAGCACTTTGCACACACCTTCACACACTTATTACACAGAATATCACCATGATATTTATATACCTCTCTTTCTAACAAATTATAAGCTGTCTTTATAAAAAATATGTCTTTGTTATTAAAAATATCACTCTGCCCAAGTGTCCATCAGTAGATGAGTGGATAAAACAGCTGTGGTACATTTACACAGTGGGATACTACTCAAATGTAAAAAAGAAGAAAATTTTACCCTTTGTGACAGCATGGATGGACCTGGAGAACATCATGCTAAGTGAAATAAGCCAGGCAGAGAAAGACAATTACCATAAGATTTCACTCATATGTGGAATCTAATGAACAAAATGAACTAACAAGCAAAATACAGACATGCATTGATAGAGAGCAGGCTGAGAGCTGTGAGGAGGGGCTGGAGGGGTTGAGCAAAAAAGAGAAGAAAACTCAAGGACACAGACAACACTGTGGTGACTGCTGGGGGCAGGGAGGTGTGGGGAGGTGGAGAGGGACATAGGGGGGATAAATGGTGATGGACCAAGACTTGACTTGGGGTAGTGAACACACAATACAATGTACAGATGATGTGTTGTAGCATTGCACACCTGAAACCTATAACATTTTGTTAAACAGTGTCACCTCAATAAATTTAATAAAAAGAAAAATAAATAAATATAAAAATATTACTTTGCTTTGGGAAAAATTTATTCAGACCCAACCCCTCACCCAATTCCTTTCGTAAAATAGCCTCCCTTCTTGATCTACCTAATAAAACACTACTCTCAGGGTTCAGTCTGATTCCCATCTGCTCTGGGAAGACATCCTTGATCAACTAATTCAAAATAACTTCCCCTCTCTCTGAATAGTGGTCATGCTTTCGAGTTTTTCTACTACTTTCCTTACATTGCTACTTTCCTCACATTGCTTAGATTCATGACATCCCACTCTATATGGGCAACCATACCCCGAGCTCTGCGCTTCGCACTAACTCCACATCTCTCTCTCTCCCTCCCTTTGAAAAACATCACAGAATACATGTGGGATGGCATGATAACATTTAAAATTTTTCTCTAATTTACGTAATCAATTAATATCCTCTACTCTTTTAACTGTTAATAATAAAATTCACTATACACAGAATCCACAACAAGCTCTTCATGAAATCAGTGGTTGAAAATTGGAAGGCTATAACATTCAAGAATTACTTGTATTTATTTTTCATGAACCGACAAGATGATAACAGAGCGCACAGGCTCCATGATATGCCTCTGTACTTCCTAGGGTAGCTTGCTCGATGTTTTGAATTTTACTGGGGCTTTATAAATAATGTGCCTTCTGGTGGCAGTGACAACAATGCAAGAAGATAGGGAATAGTATCATTTCAAATAACATGAATCGGTAATTGAGCCTTAAACATGGTTAATAACTGCAAGAATTCTTTCCCCCTCTTCCTTTTACCATATATGAGATAATTTTTTGGAACTCCTGCCAAGAATCTTCAAGTCTAAATAATTATTAAAGAATTAAAATGCAGCATACTAAAGAATCTTATATTCTGAATTCAGTTTTCCAATGATTTTAAAAGCTTTAGAGCTCCAAATCATCACATCACATTCAAAATAATACAAAGTGCCCCTTTTTTCCCACAACCTAATCAAGGAATTCAAAACTATGCAACCACATATTGTTATTGGAGCTTATCAGAGCACAACAGATCCTTTATAACCTTGTCAGAGTGAAATCAGTTCCAACAAGCACTGTGTACAGTAAATTGGAGAGTGGTACAGCACCTTTTTTCCAATAATGAGCATTTCGGGTTAAAGGTATGTTCTGTTCTCTACAAATGCAGTGTACAATAATTTCGAACTTGTCAACCTGTTTTGTTTTGTGGCAGTTTTTCCTTTTAAAAATGGCATTCTGGCCCATTCAGAATGGATTTTTGAAGCAAAATTAAGTCTAAAGTGTCTCAGAAGCTTGTTTCTCTCCAAGGACTAGTGTTCAGTAGGAAAAAAAGAGAAGAGCCATTTAGTCTGGACTCCATATGTCTGCTTCCTTTCTGCTTTATGTCAATAACTCCCCAGGGTGGTCCCAGGGTAATCAAGAGTGAATCCAAACCACGGATTATTAGTGGAGATACAGAAGGGTCAGAACTCAACATATACTAGAAGTATTAAGGTAAGAAGTATATTTTTGATAGAAGCTATTCCCATTTCTGAGCCTTAAAAATCAGAGCATCTTCAACCTTTTTATTGGTAATTACACTGCCACTGGAAGCAATTGTAAGAGAAAAAGTTTACTGTATTTTCTTTTTTTGCCTGTGCAGAGAACATTTGTCTATTCCCATTATGTTCAGCCTATTTGGATTATAGCATAAGAATGGAGAACAGCACCAAGGCTCTTACTTAAATGACAACCACCTGGTTGATGAGGCCTCAACTTGCCCATGCAGACAGCTCCTGGAGCATCGTAAGGTGACCTCATCTGCTCCATAAAATGGAACCCTTTTAAAAATTAGATTTCAATACATCCCTTTTTATCCCTCTGATAGTTTCCACTGGCTTCACAAACTAAATGGAATCCTTATACAATAATAATAATAAAAAAGCTATTCTTGAAAAACGAAAAGTACTGCAATTTTAAACTGTAGGAGGTAACCAACAGTCCTATGTAATTACAAGAAGTTTATGAATAAAATCAGCATGCTATTTGAAAAAAAATATGCATTCTTTTCTTTTAAAATACTCCTTTACATTCTAAACTGACAAAGCAAAGTAAAATTTAAAATAGGAAAAAAATGTCTTTGAAATGGGTGATCCTATATTATTTGGTTCCATCTACTTCAACACTGTGAGCACTCTCCTAAAAGTACTTTTCCAAAAAGTAAATCAGATAATTTGATCAAGTACTTTAAGTTCTGTAAGGAAGTCAGTTTCCTGGGGAACAGGACTATCAGCCATTAAGAGAAAAACTTAAATTAAATCTGAATATACACACAGGAAAGTATAAACATTGATTGAGAAATCCAGATACTTGAATTTTTTCACCTAGGTTATATGATAATGTATCAGAGAGAGAGGCATTTTGCTTATAATTTAACCTCTACCCAAAATGAAGAGTTTAGATCTGGTCATTTAAATAAATGCGTTGGACCAGGTTCTCAATTAGTGATGAATCACAGTTAACACTCTAAAAGAAAAACACCTTAATCAAGAAACTTATAGCCTGACCGGGAGTGGCTCAGCGGTTGAGCATCGACCTAGGATCCAGGAGATCGAGGTTCGATTCCTGGTCAGGGCACATGCCCGGGTTGCAGGCTCGATCCCCAATGACTCTCTCATCATGGGTGTTTTTATCTCTCTCTCCCTCTCTTTTCCTCTCTCTGAAATATATATATATATTATATATATATAACATATATATATATATATTTAAAAAAATAAAAAGAAACATAAATGCAGACATTTTTGCGTATGAGTTAAGGAAATACAAAGAACCCCTACAGGTGCTGGTTCACATTTAAAAAATGCACTGATGTAAGCTCACATGATGTCTCATATCACACTACTGTATGATGCTGCTGAAGACATATCCATTGAAAAATATTGTCATTAAACTGGAAGTTATGGCACAGCATTAATTTTAGTGAATTCTAATTTTCACATAACTATTTCTTATGATAGTTTGTAAAAACAGTAAAATACAACCAGATATAACATTTAATATTGTAATAGAAAAGCTTATTTAAATAAAAATTAAAGGAAAATGTAGGAATGTTTTAAACATTGTTATTATAAACTTGCTATCCTAGAACTTAACAAAATCAACAGCGGCCATTTGTAGGTATTTATTGTGCCTGCACAATAATAAATAGATCCACTTTGATGAATCCATAGAAGATAATCCCTAGTAAACACTAAGAGTGATATTAAGTAGAATTGTGAAGAAATGCTTATTGAGCTCCACTTTTAATATCTTTACCTATCACTTGTATTCCTAATGTTCAGAGTTCTCATGCAAAGCAAGTTTTTTTTTTTAACCTTAGAAAAGGTTATTTAAAAAACTGACTCCTGCATAAGATTTAGTGATACAAATTGATAACCTTCTCCAAATTATTTACATTTAAATTTGGTCATGATAAAGAAATGAACATTTTACCAGAGTAACATATTTCTGATTGTGGAATTTCATATTCTCCTGGATATGTCTTCTGGAATATTACAATTAAAGAGGGGACCTTGAAGACATTTTTGAAATTGTATCATGGTGAAACATGAGTGAAAACACTTCACTGTTTTATCTTTACTAAGCAGTCCTAGCATATTACAGGATCCACAGTGCCTAGCCTATTACTTTGAATACACTAGATACTCAAGAAAGATTTCCTGAAATAGTAAAGTGTTAGATACCACAACATTATGATGTGGATTTTTAGGCTATGCCTATGAGAAGTTTTATATTTGGCTAGATTTAAAGGTTATTTTTATAAGAGTTGATATAGAGTTCCAAAAAACAAATCAATTTTCTGTTAGCACTAATATAGAATCCCCCCCCCCAAAAGAACAAATATATGAAGTCAAAGATTTCCATTAGGTATCTTAATTTTTCTATACACAGTATTCATATTGCTGACTGCCTAACTCTATAAAGCACCATTTACACATGGATTGCCAAATAAATATATCTCACTCCTTTTCCTAATATAAGATGAAAGTTAAAGGACTTGATTTTGGTGATCAATGAATGAATATCAATTGTCCTGATTTTACTCAGAAGTTAGGACAGTGTGTATAAACACACACACATCTACATATATGTATATAAGTATATATGTGTGTATATGTGTATGTATGTGGATATGGGTGGGTACATATGCATATGTATATGTATACATACATATATTATTTTATTAAAGTTTCTTCTGTTGAAAATAGGGAGATACAGAGAGAATGAGAGACAAAAAAAAATTAATTCATTAAAAATATTTATTAATTGCCTGCTACTTAGAGCTAAAGATACAGAGATAAACAAGATGTTTAAGATTTCTGCTTTCAAGGAAGTCATAAGCTCCTGGGTGAACATAGAATATATCAACCTGTACAGATACATATATGCACATATAATTTATGCACATAAATGCATGAATATATTTTATATATTTTATATGTACACATGTATACATATACACATACAAATGTGCACTCGATGAGTGGCCATAAAAGGACTCTCTGAAATAATTGTTTAAAATGAGATGTGTCTGATGAGAGGTCACTCCTGCAAAGACCAGAATTCATTCCTTATACTTCCTGGGTAAACATTCTAGACATGGGGTTCCTAAAAGAGAATCAACTTGATGTCATAGAGGAGTTGAAAGATGACCAGGAAAACATAAATGATTGCATAGAGAGTGATGAGATGTCACGAGGTAGGTTGGTATCACATTATGCTGGGTTTGGTAAACTAGAGTAATAAGAACTTGGGTTTTATACTAAGTGTGATGAAATGCTGTTAGAGAAATTTCAGTGGGGGAAAATATAAAGAAATATGCATTTAAAATATTTATATATTGTACCTGTGTGGGTAATAGATTAGAGTTAGAAGCATGGAAGCAGGGAGCCCACTAAATAACGTTTCAATAGTCTAGGCTAGAGAGGATGGTGGCAAAAAGTGGATGTAATTGGGGCATGATTTGGGAATAGTGTCAAAACAATTTGCTGATGAATTAGAGAGAAGGGTAGAGAGGAAAAAAATCAAGGATAAATCTTAGATTCTGGAATAACCCCAATATATGTTGTTACAATGTGTTTGAAAACTACATTGTAAGAAGCTACAAAGCAATTTTTCAGTAAAATCTGTATCTTCTAGTTAGGCATGCCTTTGTTTCTGAAGGCAAAGGCTCCAAGTTTCCCCCACAGACCATTGCTTATCACTGGAACTCTCTAATGAATGAATGCATATATATGTCAGTAGAAGAGCTCCGTACATTTTGTAAAGCTACAATATAGCCTTATTTGCACATGAAAAAAATTGAGATAGCCCAAGGGCTTGGGTTCCATCCTTATATTTACATTACTGCAACTGATAGAACAGATTATTTATCAATTGTGAAAGAAAAGTTGTTTAAAATGTTGAAGTTGTTGAGCAGTGGACTCTTCCCCCCTGAAGGCAGGAAGGAGAGTTTTCCTCCTGGACACTTTAATCAGCAGAACCATTTTCTACAGAGTGCTATCTGTGAACAGAATTTTTACTCTGAAAGATGAAACCCTAATTTATCCACCTCATGCTCATCTTAAACAAAGAGATGGAAATAAGCCTAAACTCTGTTGAGCATGCTTGCACACATACACCTTTTAAAACAGTTTCTAATGGAAACAGTGATCCTGGCTCCACTGTTTGATCCCATCCACTTCTCTCTGCAGAGCAACAGCATGTTCATTCAGTCAGAGGTACACCTTTCCCACAGACATCACAGCCATCCCTGCTCATTCATGTCCAGAAATGACATGTTTTATCTCAGCCATTAAAGAAGGTGCTGTTTTCAGACTTGTCCAACTAGTCTACTGTCTGGAAGCTCAACTGGAGATGAGAGCAACAACCATAGGGCTCTTCCATTAGTACACTGTTTCTTGTTCCATATGGATGCCTTTTCTATCATTTTCTTCCTACACTGTATAGTTCCATCTAAGCTTCTAAAGAAAGCCTCTCTAGAGGAAAAATGCTCATTATGAGTACACAGAATTAATTTACCAACTGGTAAGTCTGTTTCCATGTGAGGGAACAGATTTTAGCTGAATTCTTTTTAATGTTTGCTAGGCTGTACATCTGTTCATGATCCACACTTCCCTTTCCTGCTCCCCATTTACCCATCTGAGATAAAAGATTCACTGTTTTACTTCCATCTTGATCTGTATCGCCTTTCCTAGCAGTACAGCTAAGCAAACAAATTTGTGTAGCCTCTCAAAGTTTCTAAATGTTTCATTGCTGGATAATTGTGATAGTACATGTACTTGTGACTGCCAACTTTTTAGTCTAGCTACATTTACTCTGATACACAGAGTATATTTTTTTCATTTTAATGTGAAGAAAATACTCATTAGCTTTTAAATCATTGATAATCATAATATAAATATGTGAAATATATACAGTAAGACTAAGAAAGTGTGCATTATAATCATATTTGCTTAGTCCTAGGTTAAAATAAATTTAAAAACAAATTTAGGATATTACTTTATGATACTCCTAATCTTTGCATAATAATTACTGCATTCACTTACACATGTATCAGTCATTTTGCTAAATTTAGGATCAGGTACCAGTAATCCTAAAGCAATTCTGTTTATATTTTGCACACTAGTTAAGTATTTAAAAGAGATGCTTGATGGCTTACAGATGCTTGTAACAAAATTTGGAAGCTTGGCTTGACGGAGTCTGTAAGATCTTGGTGTGCAACTTTCTGTCTCTGAGTATTTTTGACATTTATTTTTAACAATAAAAGCAGAGTGAAATAAAAGTGGTTGTGTCAATTCTTTAAAACTGGAAAGGTACATTTAATAGCTAGATACCTTTCCCTAGACTAAAACACATAGACATTTCTAGAAGGAATATTCTTTTATATTATTAAAATTAAAAATCTGAAACATTCTTTTCATAATTGTTCTTACTCTAATAATAAAATGTGGTGAATCCTATTTAATATGTGTTAGTTTGAGGTAAATTATTCTGGAAAGAAACAAAGAAAAAGCAATATAGTATTTTTCATCAGTATTCATTTCAATAGACACATGAACTAATAACCAAAGCAAATCATAACATCAGTGATATTTTAGGAATACCAAGTCAGCAACTGTCAGTAAACTGATTGGCATGACAGAAATATAAACAAGTTTTTTATTTTGTTTCATTTTCTACTATGATAGTACTATGTATGGAGAATCTTACTTGTTTTTATATGTTCATAAAAATAAAATTTGCTAGAAAAGCAAAATATATACATATAAAGTAAAAACGTAGAAAGGTGCATGGTGGCCAATTTCATCAAAATAAGAATAGTAAAAGTTAAGATAATGAAGAAGCAATGAATTGTTATAAAAGTATATTCATGCAAGTAGAAAATAATAAAGAAATGGAATAAGTAGGAACAGTGGCAAAAGAATTTTTTTTTAAATCTCCTAGAAGGGTAATAGGAAGTGTAAATTTGGAAATGAGGAACATCATAAAAAAACTTTCTGGAAGAGTGAATCTCAACTCTGTAGTGACTGTCTGGGACAACCCTGAGTAGGGACCTAAGTGGAGTGGGTTGTCCACAAATTTTCTAATTGAACTACCTGTTACTCTTCTATAATAGAGGCCTTCTGTAGTAGTGTAGCTACAGGTAGAGAAAGAAATATGTTGCTCTTTTTTTTTTCCTACTTATATTACTGTATTACTTCCTGAATCCTGGGGAGGCTTCGAGGCTGGAGGTGCTACTAAAGAGTTCCAGTGTCTCTGTCCATCTTCCATTTGTGTTTTGAAGAGTGCTTACAAACTGCTCTAGTGTGAGTGTGAAGGGAGGTAACAGGCACTGGGAAAGTTGAGAAGAAAGAGGTTTAGGATGTAGAGGGAATATGGTAATTTGTGTTTCACACTCTCATTAGACAGCTTTTCAAAAGTTCCCAGGTGCTATATGTTTCTGACACTTTCAAAATAATATTGTTTTAATCGGTTGCTGATAAATAAATATGAGCGCTTGAATTGCTTCCAAATGGAAAATAAGATCAGCCTTAGGTCATCTGTAGTTCTCTGCAGTCATCCCTTGTGTGATAAACAGGCATCTGCTATGTTCTCTGCACTGGAAGATACAGATCTGGATAGTCTTAGCTTGGGCAGAAAATACTTTATCTAAATCCTCTGATTTGATGTTGCATCAGAGAAACAAGGGTGATTATAGCTTTTATCCTGCTCAATAAACTATATTACTAACTTACTCTATTGTTATATGTTTAAGCTTTTTATTGCTTAGTTAGCAAGGATTTAGAACTATCTTGTTTTTCACTGGGGATAGCCTAATTCCTGCTTTGGGTACCATTCAGGGAAGAGTATTGACAATAAATTATATGCAACTCATGAGTAAGTTTCATATCAGAGCACTGAAATTATATTGCCCTTGATATGATAAGGCTACTAGTAATATTTTTTTAGTGATAATTTTTCAAAATATATACAAATATTAAATCATTTTGTTGTACACCTGAAACTAATACAGCATTCTGTCAATTACACTTCAATAAAAAACAGAAAAGAAGACCAAATGTGTCAGTCCTTTAAATATCTTTAATCCAAAAACTTTTGCAACTGATTTTAACTTTGATTCTATGGGTTATTGAACTTATTGTTTAAACTCAGTCAAAATGTTCAATGGTTTCTACAAAGAGCTATGGAAACAAAACTGGATAACTAATCTTAAAATGATAAGATTTGAAAAAAAGAAAAAAATTCACATTAATAACATTGATTATGACACGCTACTCATGGGCTAGTACCATGCTAACAATCACATTTCAAGTTCTGACCAGTTGAGGGCTTATTGACAAGGTTCCAACAAACCAGGGAACACATGAATTGCCTATAGTAAGGGCCGCAGCTCTCAAGGGAATGAATGTGTAAATAAGCCTCTTTTCTTTACTGAATGAGGCATTTGTGAAGCTTTAAGAATCTGCTGTCCAGCCCCTGCGGGTTTCGCTCAGTGGCTGGAGCGTTGGCCCGCGGACTGAAGGGTTCCAGGTTCGATTCCGGCCAAGGGCATGTACCTCGGTTGCAGGCTCCATCCCAGCCCAGGTCGGGGTGAGTGTGGGAGGCAGCCAATCAATGTGTCTCTCACCTCGATGCTTCTCTCCCCCTCTCTCTCTCTCCCTCCCTTCCGCCCTCTCTGAAAAGCAATGAAAAAAATATCCTCCAGGGAGGATTAAAAAAGAAAGAAAGAATAAGATGTCTGGAACCTTTGATTTTTCGGTACTGTGCGTGTGTTTGCACAGTATGTGCGTGTGCACCGCTTGTGGTAGAGGTGAAGCCAGTGTGAAAGGGCCAAGGTGTGGACAGAGATCCATGGAGACCTGGGTGAACAAAGAATGCCGGGAATATTTCAATGTAATGATAATAGTGGTCTAATTTGTTGCATATCTCTGTACCTGACGCTGTGTTGGGCACTTCGATTTATGATATATACCATTAGCTAATGAACAATCCAGAAGGGCTGTGTTACTATTTTTATAAAAATTCCAGACACTGGAACCACATTCTTACAGACTCTGGAAATCTACAGCATTGTATGTCCATTCTCCTATAGCTCTTCCACTTTTATATCATAATTACTTGAATGCTTAACTTATCTTTCATGTTAAACTCTAAACTTCTTGAGTGCTATTACTCTTACACTGCCTTTACACTCGGTGGATAAATGCTAAATATCTACTTAGTGAATGAATGAATTTTTCTCTTGATCTGAGTTCTACAAACAGCAGTTCAGCAGCACATTTCGAGACCATTAATATGAAAGCAATCAGTCATTCTAAATAAAAATCAGGATCCTAATAATAACAAGAAAATTGTTTCAATATTTTTATACATAGCAAAAACAAACCAAAAAACTACTGTGCTCACAGAAATTAATAGTATAACTATGACTACCAATTGAACAGATTAATTTTTTAATTAAAAAATGCTACTATTAAGCTTGTTAATTAAAAAAATGCTACTTTCTTTCCTAAAGGAATCTCCATAATGCAAATGTTTCATAAGTACAATGTTTTATCCTACAAGTATTTGTATGCTCAAATTTGTTAGGCCCAGAATTTCATACTGGCAGTTTCAAATCACCATCTGTAGTTCTAATGCTGAAATTTGCAAAGATGTAATTGGGAGGGGGGGACAGAAAACCTCCGGTGTCCATAATACAAAGTGTCAGTGCTGTTAACAATTAAATGTGGTAACATTTAAATAATGAACTTCCATTGACACCTAAAGAATAAAATCTAACCATTAGCATGGCATCTACATAGCAGGTGATTTCACAGGAAAGCGCTCAAACCTCCATCAAGTTAAGAATCAATAGGACCTAGGCAACCATGGTACAAAGACTCGGTCTCAGCTCATGAAAGGCCCTTCTGTGCTAGAGCTATATTAAATTATCACAGCTGATGTAAAATCAACCTTGGTGTAAAAGATAAAAGGGTGAAGTTCTCACAAATGATCACTTATCACTCCATTCCGAAATGCATACAGCATTCATTATAGATCGAAATGCCACTCAAATTTCATCATTTAGTAAGGTTTTGAAACAGCCAAACCATTAACAGAAGAGAGTAGCTTTTTATATTTATACCACCAGTGACTAATGAAACATTATACTCTATGTGCAAAAAGGGTGAAAAAAACCTTTATTTTGTAATGAACCCAATTGGAGTTCTTTTAAACACAGTGTAATATGGTTTCACTGTTTCATAGAGCCTCTCATTACTTGTGTCAATAATCCTGGGTAAACCACTGTTGAACTTCACAGCATTTATATAGTAGCATGAATAGCATTAATCTATGGGGTGCTTTTGATAAATTGTAGTTCAAAAAGCAAAGCCAAAAATGACTTCTTACAAAGTGCTTAGAAAAGTATTTATTAGAAATGTGTCAACTGCCAACTACCTAAAGGCAGCTTGGCTACTTAGGAAATCATGCTGTTGGCTGGCTTGCAAACACTGGAAAAACATATGAATTTTCCCCACTTGAATTACTTTTAAAAAAACGAATGACATTCTTTTCATTTAAGTATATGATTTTCTGTCACTCCCTTTTAATTCTCATTATTTTTAGTGTCATATTGCTTTTGACACAATGTGACATGCTATGCAACATTCCCCCAGGTTCCCAGAAACTGTCAGGTGAGAGAAGCACTTAGAAAGCTAAGGGTGAATCAGACTACACCTCATTTACACGACTGCATGATCCACACATGCAGGTCAGCATGAATGGACAGCTGCTCCCGGACTCTGCTCTAAGGCTCTAACGTACCTTCTTGATTTACCCAGTAATGGTTACATTCTCTCTGGCAGTAAGGTGGCAGGGTGTGACTACAAGGGTTTACCACATTTAATTCCATTTTATCAGTCTAATCAAATTAGGCTGATCTTTCTTGAAATTTGTATAATTCTTAATATGCTAGAAATTAATCTCTCAGCTCTATGATCTTCAAGATGTTTATATGTGGATAGTCTATTCGCTGAGAGCCTTTACTTGCCTTTGATAACAAAGTGGTATTAAGAATTGAGAGATTGCATACAATAAAGCAATTTGAAAGCAGACTATTGACTTAATATATTATTTTTCATCTGATTTTCACCTGTATTAAAGCAAAATAAATACCTGGGTAAAAACACCACTGGATTATGTTTTCCCTAAATTTAGATCTCTTTCCAAAGAATTAGATTTTTACCTCCCCTACCCTCAAATTCTTTCTTGGAACTAACCCATGTTTCTTACAGCATTCTACAATTACATTCATGGGAAAATATCAAATAAACCTACACTCTTCGTGATTTCTAAGATCCACTGGATTTATGACAGCATTATGACTTACACAATACTCATTTGGAATACTGTAATATTGTGTAGAACACAATACTAGTCTTAGAAAAGTTTTTCTTGGTGAAATATATCAGAAAAATGTTCCATTCTCTATGCTTCTCTCTCTTGGAGATTCACAATGTACCCTGCATATAAAATAAGCTCTGGGAAATCCTTCAGTAAAGAAACTTGACTTTTTTTATTGCAGTATTTTTAAATCTCATAAAAGTTATCTCCATCTAACAATATGTTAGTGTTACCTTATAAACAACACATTGCGGCTTTTAGAGGTTGGAAAAAACAGATACTTTTCAATCTTGTGTATTGGTATTTTTTACTGAATTTTGTTATATATACTCAAATTGTGAAATTAGTGGAGAGGGGGAAAAAATGTCTGTGGGTGTTTCAGATATTGTTCATGAGAAATTAATACAGTTATCATTAATACTGTAGACCTCTGCCTTTGCTGCATCTCAGTGGCATGCTATCATTCCTTGTGAAACCAGTTACAGCAATTATAAGTATATTTTTATGATAATACAACCAAAATTAGCTTAAGGGAAGTATAATTTTTATGATTCTGATTTATAACTAAAAGCACTCATTTGTATAATTGAAAGAAAACCATTAATATAATTTAATAGTCACCACCCCAAATTACACAATATATTTGTAATAAAGAAAGCTTGTTACAAAAATAATTTTATTTTTAATGTATCTTTAAATTTTATTTTATTTGTTTGACTTGAAACAATTAAAAGTGAATCTTGGAGATATTTACATTTATGAGATCTTCTGAAAGAAAAAGAAAACCTGTTTAATTTTGTTATTCTAAAGATTTTGATAAGGTTTTTCAGGAGATACACTCTTTCACATATAATAATGTCAAAAAGGTACTCACCGTGTACGATGAGGACATACTCCGCACTGCTTTGGCCGATGGTGTTTGTGGCTTCGCATCGATATGTACCATTATCCGTTTTGTTCAGGAAAAGAATGTTTAGCTCCCTACCACTCACAACCATTCGGTCAGGATCTGGTAATTCTCCACCATCCTTTGTCCACAAAACAGGTTCTGGCCTATTGGATTTTAACACACACAGATAGAAAAAATAAGAAATGGTACATATTTCGTGAATTAAATAAATCAAGCAATTTGTAAATTTTTAACACCCATTTTGTGCATAAGCATGTCCTAACATCTATAAGGTACCAAAAGAACTATCATGCACTCACTCAGAAGATTTGAAGGTATGGTGAATATATTTTAATTCTATTCTGCTTGCGCAGACAAGTACTAAGAAACTAATATTGAGTTATTATAGGAGTCCCTGATATAAAGCCGGTTCTATGGCCCTAATCCTGTTGCTAAGGATTCATACTAGCTGGGCTTTGGGGAACCATCCTTGGGTTATTGGAGCAGCTTTCCCCAGAGGTACCTGGAATTATATCTTTACATGAAGGCCATCACTGTGACACAGTATTGCCTGAGGCCCCTTAAAGCTTCTCCCTCTTCCCGCTCCTGCTTTTCTCATTCCCTTGCAGGTTTTTATTGAGAGCTCTCTTATTTTTGCCCCTCGTTTTATTAAGATATAATTAACATATAATGCTATATTAGCTTAAGGTACACAACATAATGACTTGATATATGTATATATTGCAAAATGATCACCACAATAAGTTTAGTTAACAAACATAACCTCACACAGTTATATATTTTTTATGTGAGGAGGACTTTTAACATTACTCTATTAGCAACTTTCAAATATACAATACAGTATTGTTAACTATAGTAATCATGTTGTACATTACATCCCCAGGACTTATTTATGTTATAGCTAGAAGTTAGTACCTTTTGGCCACATTCACACATTCCCCCTACCCCCACCCCCACCTCTGGCCCATATTTATTCAACATTGTACTTGATGTCCTAGCCAGAGCAATTAAGCCAGAAAAATAAATAAAAGACATTCAAATCAGAAAGGAAAAAGTAAAACTCTCACTATTTGCAGATGGTATAGTACATATAAAAAGCCCTAAAAACTTTATCTGAAAAATTGTTCGTACTAATAAATAACTTCAGTAAAGTTGCAGAATACAAAATAAATATACAAACATTAATTACATTTCTATACAATAACAGCAAACTATCAAAAAAGAAATATAGAAAACAATACCATTTACAATGGAATTGAAAATAATAAAATATTTAGGGAAAAAATCTAACCAAAGAGGTGAAACATATGTACACTGAAAACTGTAATACCTTGATGAAAAAAATTAAATAGGACACATAAATCAAAAGATATTTCATGCTCATGGATTGAAAAAATTAATATTATTAAAATGCTCATACTACCCAAATAAATCTACAGATTCAATGCAATCCCAAAATTCCAATGACATTTTTCAAAGAAACAAAACAACAATCCTAAAATTTGCATGGGACCACAAAAGACCCTGAATAGCTAAGCAATTTTGAAAAAGAAGAAAAAAGGTAGAAGGGTCACATTTTCTGGTTTCAAACTATTACTAGCCTATAGTAATTAAAACAGTATGGTATTGGCATAAACATATAGATCAATGGAACAGAATAGAGAACTCTCCAAAAAAACCCTTGTACATACAATTAAGTTTTGACTAAGGAGTCAAGAATACACAACGGAGAAAGGACAGTCTCTTAAATAAATGGTGTTGGGAAAACTAGACAGCCACATGCAAAAGAGTAAAACTGGACCCCTATCTTACACCATACACAAAAATTATCTCAAAATGAATTAGAGTTGAATGTAAGATTTGAAACCATCAGACTCCTAGAAGAAAACGTAGGCAGCAAGCTCCATGATACCAATCCTGGCAATTATTTTTTTGGATTTAACACCAAAAGCAAGGTAACAAAAACAAAAATAAATAAGTGTGACTATTTGTGTTACATGCCATTGAGTCAATTCCTGGTAACCCTATGAATGAGTGATTTCCATGATGTCTTGTCCTCAATAGCCCTGCTCAGCTCCTGTAGACTCCTGCCCACTGCTTCTTTTATGGAGTGAATCCATCCCGTATTTCATGTTCCTCTTTTCCTGCTGCCTCTATTTTTCCAAGCATTATTGTTTTTTCCCAGAGAATGTTGCCTTTTCGTTATGTGCCCAAAGTAGGACAGCTTTTGTTTTTTGTCATTTTTGCCTCCAGCAATGTCTCAGGTTTAATTTGCTCTAGAGCACACCTGTTTGTCTACCTGGAGGTCCAGGGTAGAGCTCTCCTCCAACACCATTTCAAAGGAATCAATTGTTTTCCTATCCCCCTTCTTCACTGTTCAACTGTCTGACATAGGAACTGGGGCTACAAGGGTGTGAATGATCTTAGTTTTTTCTCCAATGACACATCTTTCTCTTGATGATCTTTCCTAATTCTTCCATTGCTGCACTTCCAAGTTTCAGCCTCCTTTCATTTCGTGGCTGCAGTCTTCATTTAAATTGATGACTGAACCAAGATAAGCAAAATCTTTACCAATTTCAATATCTTCACTGTCTATGTTAAAGTCATGTATTTCTTTTATAGTCATGAGGTGTGTTTTCTTGGTGTTCAAATGCAGTGCTGCTTTGGCACTTTCTTCTTTCATTTTCACCAGACGGTGTTTTAAACCATTGCTACTTTCTGCCAATAAAATGGTCATCTGCATATCTTAAGTTATTGATATTTCTTCCACCTATTTTCACTCCTTCTTCCTCTGAGTTTAGCCCAGTTTTTTATATGCTATGTTCTGTGTACAAATTAAACAAATAGGGAGATAAAATGCACTTTTGTCTGCCACCTTTGCCTAGAGGAAGCCATTCTTTCTCTCCATATTTTGTTCCAACAGTGGCTTCCTGTCCACAACACTGTTATGTATCAGGATGACCAAGTGCAGAGGCACATTCATTTCTTTCAGAGCAACCCCTAGCTTTCATGATTCATGCAGTCAAAGGCTTTACTGTAGCCTATAAAACATAGACTTTCTTCTGAAGTTTTTCGGAGCATTCCAATATCCCACAAATGTTTGCAATTAGGTCTTGAATGCCTCTTACTTTTTTAAAAAAATCCAGCTTAAACATCCAGCATTTCTTGCTCCAGATAAGGTAGAAGCCTTTATTGCATTACCTTAAGCATCACTTGACTTGCATGGGAAATTGGAGTAATGGTCCTTAGTTACTGCACTCCTTGGAATCTCGTTTATTGAAAATTAGGATGCATATTGAATATTTCCAATCTATAGACCACTGTTTTGATTTCCATATTTGTTGACATATTCTTGTTAGAATATTGACAGATTCAGTCTCTTTGACTTGAAATAATTCTATCAACTCCTAGTGATTTTCTTGTTCCCAATATGTTCTTCCAGGGCAGCTTTCCCTTCCATTTCTAGAATTACAGGTTCTTCCATATAAAATCTTCTTCAAAGGTGTCTGTCATCCTTTTGTTTCTTTGGTATAGATTTTCAGTGGACTGTTTCCCTCTTTATTTTCTCTTGGTGAAGTAAGATTCTTCCTTGTTGGTCATTCAGCATTCCTAGTCTAGGTTGGAATTTCCCAAATCTTCTGGCAGAGATCTCGTTTTTCCTTTTTTCTTGTTCTCTTCTACCTCCTTACATTCACTACTGTAATAGTTCCCTTTGTCTCTACATGATACTCATTAAAAAACTGCATTCAGGATTCCAAACCTGCTTTTGCTAGCTTTTACTTTTACCTCTTGCCTGTTTTTAACAATTTTTAGTGTTTGTTTTGTCATCTATCTTGGTTTGTCTTTTCCTTATACCTCAGGCATTGCCTTTTCACATTCTTCCCTAACAATATTTCTAGCTTCAGTCCACATTTCTTCTGGTTCTCAGTCAATTGATTTTAACAGTGCAAGTATCTTTTTTTATGAGTACATTAAATCGATCAGGAATGTTATTTGTATTATATTCTGACACTGCCATTCTTTTAGTGCTCTTCTTCAGCTTTAATGTTTGATAGTCATCTTGTTTTGGCAGAGAGAATACAGCTTCTCCATATCCTGCTTCCAATGACAGAGTCTGTTTGATTTCTATATTGGCCATCTGGTGATGTCCATGAATATAGTCATCTTTCCGGTGGTTTGAAGCATGTATTAAAGACACTCCATTTCTCCTGAGTTTGTAATGTCCAGAGTAGAACACTTTGTAGATGCCTAACTGACAATGTCCCATTCCAGTCCACTTCAGTTCACTGACATCCAGCCCTGCAATGTTTAGATGTTCCATTTCTTGCTTTTCAACTTCCAGTTTACCTTGGTTTATGCTTTCTACATTCCATGTTCCAATTGAATGTGTTGTGCAGCATCACATTTCACCTTTGTGCACATCAGCTGCTAGACATCCTTCTGGCTCTGATTTATTTACATCATTAGCAACAATGCTATTAGTACTTGTTCTCTGCTCTTCCTCGTTAACTGTTAGAGTGCTTCCCACTCTGGGATTTTCATCTTTCAGTACTACCTCATATTTCATTTTGGGTTTCCTGTCTCCTCATAGGGTTTTTAAGGTAAAACAAAACAAAACAAAATAAATAAATAAGAAAAGAATATGTAGCAGTGGTTAACCATTGCCTTCTGCTGCAAGGTGTGGGGTCCAAACCACATGTGGGACTACATCAAATTAAAAAGCTTCTGCACAGCATAGGATACCATACAAAATCAAAAGACAAACTACAGAATGGAATGCAAATCATAGATCTGATAAGGGTTAAGTATCTAAAATATATAAAGAACACATCTTTATAGCAAAAGAAAAAAAACAAACAAACATAAAAAATAAACACGGGAACTGAATAGAAATTTTCCCAAAGAAGAAACACAAATAGCCAACAGGTATGCAACAACACTAATCATCAGAGAAATATAAATCACAAACAATGAGATATCAGCTAACACGTTTGGATGACTATCATCAAACAAAATAACAAGAAATAACAAGTGTTGGGGAAGATATGAAAAATAAGGAACTCTTGTGCACTGTTGTTGAAAATGTAAATTGTTGAAGCCACTATGGAAAACAGTATGAAGATACCTCAAAAAATTAAAAATAGAACTATCACATGATCAAGCAATTCTACCTCTGGGTATTTACTCAACAGAAACAAAATCACTGTCTCAAAAATACATATGCATTCCCATGTTCACTGCAGTATTATTTACTTAGCCAAGACATAGAAACACCTAGCTGTCCATTGTGGGATAAATAGACAAAGAAAATATATTCCAAATATAATGATTATTCAGCCATAAAAAAATAAGGAAATCCTGCCCTTTGAAATAACATGAATAAACTTTGAGGGCATTATGTTAAGTATAATAAGTCAAACAGAAAAAGACAAACACTGTATGATCTCACTTATTTGTGGAACGGAATCTAAAAAACAACAACAAAAAAACAGGGAATTCACTGAAATTGACTTCTCTTTGAATCATATATTTGCAAAAAATTCCCATCTAAAAATTTGCTTTTAGGGAGGAAAGTGTAAATGAATCATGGATTTCTGCCTTCGAAGATTTCGCAGTGTTTTATGATCATTAATGATGAGAATGGCTATTAATAATATTTCCTGCCATTGTTGATGATGGTAATTATCCTAGATACTTTACATACATTTTCTACAATCCTCACAAGAATACTTTGGTGCATATCATTTAAAAAATGTAATGCTTATAAGAATATAGGATATTAGAGATGTATCTAATCTCTGGTGTGACTCCATCATAAATGCTTCATGCACTGTCTCTTGCTTTCTAACATGGTGAATATTTTCGTAGATCTTCAAAATTTTCTAATTTAAACATGATTTTATCACATCATCAAAAATTTTTGAAAAATATTTAATTATTTGTTTATTTTGGTGAAAACACTGAAGTTATATTTTGTTATTATGGACACAATTAGAATATGTGTCTTGTTAACTGATGGCTATACCTATAACAGCTTTTCTGAGAAAAAGATTATATTTTTTCTGACAAAATTTTGTCAAACAGATAAAAGTTGTGAACCAAATAATAATAAATATTGAAAATCCTATCAAAACAAGCAGATTGGAAATGTAATAAAAGAATTGCTTCATTTAAGTAGTAAAAACTTGGAGAAAGAACAAAGAGAAGGCAGTTTTATCAGGACTGTACCCATGAAACTTCTGAAAAAGAATTCTATGAAAAAAATAAAATAAGAAACTAGCTACCCAAAACGATTAGAAATATATAATAATTTATATCATCCAATTATATAGACAACTCACTTTCATAGTATCTTTTATAAAAGCAGCACCATTAATACTTCTTGACTTCATTCATGTATCTCAGATCTGCTAGTTATTATTTGAATTTACTAATTCTTATTTATAATCTTGTACCATAAACTTCCTTTAAAGTGTGATAAAAGCATGGCTCACTGCATTTAAGTGAAATATTAGAACTATTCTTTCTACAAGGCCATGTTAGGACAACTTTAAAATAGTAGCTTCATGTGGATTAATCAGAATTTTAGAAGATTCTTCCTTAAAATACTACTTAATGGAGGTATTTTATTTATTAAGAGTCAATACTTTCTTTATATATGTTAGATTTTTTTGAACACACACAGAGATGTGCATGTATACACACATTTTCAATCCAAACTGTCATAATTTTTCTCTGTTCATGTTCATAAGCTTTCAGTCACATTTTAAAGCATATGATTCTTTAAATATGTAATTAAATTTAGACATATATTTTAAAATTGTGTGCATAGAAATAAAGTTAAAGATATAGATAACTTTTTCAAGTTGCCAATCTTTATTTTAAAAAACTCTGTTTTAAAAAAATAATGGGGAAAAAACTAAAAATAGTTAACAGGAGAAAACAGCAATATAAGTTACTGACACTGCAGAATTCTAGGTCCTATAAAATATGATAGTAAATCTTTAAGATGGCAAAAAATTTAGTACCATAAGATATGATTTTAACGAAATGGAGGTTAGAGTTTATGCATCGATTAAAAATAGCCTACACATATTCCAATTAGTACTTAAAATCTTCAAGCTTCTTAATCATCATAAAAATATGAAGTGGTTCAGCCAGTCTTGATACAATTTCTATTTCATCTTAATAAAGAAGGCCCCTAGGCTTTTTCTAATTGGAACCCAGAAATGATTGAGTTCCTTGCTGCAATGAGTAACAATCTTCCCTGCTGTTCAGGCAACCAAAGGAGATCATTTAAAAAGTGGTTGTGGGCTACAGTCCCTATGTGATAAGGCTGAAAAAGAGTAGGAGCTAGACACCAGGTTTAACATGATCTTGCTTATATGTGGAATCTAAAGAACTTAATAAACTGATGAACAGAATAGATTCAATGACATGGAAGCATAGATGAGACTGACGAATGTCAGAGGGATGGAGGAGGGTGGGGGATGGAGGGGGAGAGAGTAACCAAAGAATTTATATGCATATGTGCACAACCCAAGGACATGGACAATGGTGGGAAGAGGGACTGGGGAGGGGGAAGGGACAGAGTGGAACGGTCATTGGGGAGAAAAAGGGACATCTGTAATATTTTAAACAAAAATAAAATTAAAAAAAAAAAAAGAGCATCAGGCACATCACTGTTTAACTTCAGAGTGAGAACATTACTACATTCAACCCAGAGAGCGGCCCATTTAAAAGCCCACATAATTTGAAGTTGGAAATATTCTATATGAGATAAAATTTGATTTACGTTTCTATCTGCTAAATCTATAGGGCTAAAAATACGTTTTATTTTCCATGTACCTTAAGACATTTTTGCACCAACTTCTTCCTAGAATGACAGAAAACAATAACAAAAAGGAAACCAAGTCTGCTTCTGCATTTATTCTCTTGTATTCTAAGGCTTTGGTGAAGTTGTTTTATCTTAACAGAACATATGTTTTCTTGATTTTTAGAGAGAGAGGAAAGGAGAAAGAGGGAAGAAATGTTGATGTGAGAGAGAAACATCAATCGGTTGCCTTTCTTCCACACCGTTACCAGGGATTGAACTCACAACCTAGGTGTGTGCCCTGACTGGGAACCCAGCCAACAACCTTTTGGTGCACGGGACAATGATGCTCCAACCAAATGAGCCAACGGGCCAGAGCTATCTTAACAGATATTTTGAAAACTCTTTTTTAACTCAATATTTTGCTTTGTATATATCTAATAAGAAATTCTTCAATATCTTTAACAACTTTATGTTTATAGATTAGCATTGGAAAGAATTGCCACAACTCTCTGATTATCAGTGCATTTATTATCTTGAACCAGATGAAAATCTGATTCATAATTTCCACTGAAACTCTTTAGTTAGTCTTTGGGACACTGATTCTATAAAGTTATGCTAGAGTAATAGTCCATCTAATTCTTCCAAGTGTATATGGGATTCCCCACTCCCTAGGTGTTGATGAGAATGGAATTTTGCTTTGCCCTCATTGCTTTCCATCTCTCTTTTAGGCTCACGCTTGAGAATAAAAATAAAAGATAAGCAGTTCAATTATGGAAAACTCAGTTCCATAATGTAGGTCTACTGGAGGAAAACAATTCTTCTGGTGTCTTTAAGGAAATGGACAGGAGTAAAGGTCCTTTTAAGTTTGGTATGGATGGCTTTTCATTACTTTCTTTCCCCAAATGGCAATATCCTCTTTGAGTTCCTTAATAACCACAGTACTTTTCGGGCTTTAAATAAAATTAATCTTATGAAAATTAAACTTAGATTTCCCAGATGAAAGAATAAAAAAAGTCACTATAATAGCATTCAAGTAAACCTTTTGCTGTGACTCAAAGGGGAAAAAAAAGGTAATATATATCTCTTACATTTTCTTTAATATAAGACAAAGCAGGAACTTATGTTAATAACTCAGTGCCTTAGGTATCTAACTTACATGGCACATGTAATGACTACAGCATTTATTTCAGTTTAGAAATTTCACAGGTGGCAGTAGATGTGACTGAAGTTTTAATATCAGGGATGTTTTTTTTTTAAGCCTAATTTTTCTCTATTTCCTGTGATATTTTCACTTTAAAGTGAAAGAACATGGTAGGAGTTATATAAATTTCTTGGATCCCTTTTTCTGTTTTAAGTAAAAACTTTTAAATCAAGAATTGTAGTGCCTGGTACACCAAAAGGTGCCTAGTTTGACTCCCGGTCAGGGCACATATCTAAGTTGCGGATTCGATTCTGGGTCGGGAAGCATATGGGAGGCAACCAATTGGTGTTTCCCTCTCATTTGATGTTTCTCTCTCTCTCCCTTTCTCTCTCTCTCAAATCAATAAAAACATACCGTTGGGTGAGGGTTCAAAAAAAAAGAGAATTATACTGAAGAACTATGCATAAAACTCTCAGTATTTATGCTATCAAATTTTTAGGAAAATGGAGTGAGAAAAAATCACATGCAAATTAATTGATAAATACATTTGAAATTGGGTTTAGGTAGAAAATTTTAAGTTTTAGGGATTCTGAGAAGAAAGATTCTGAAAGAACTCTAACAGTTCTCCAATGGGAAGATTGAGATTACAGCCATAAGCCAAAGCCCAAAAATTGCCAACCAAGTAAGGAAACGAAAAAAAGAGGAGAGAAAGAAAACTAGAAGCTGGGGTCACTCACTCCTCTTTAAAAATTTAAAATATAAATAAACAGTAAGTTCAAGAAGTAGTCTTCCTTAGAGCAGGGAAACCAATTCAAAATATAATTTTGAAATGAGTCTCTGTAGGAAGAGAAGGATCTGCTTGCTAACCAGAAGAAATAGAAGGGGATTACTTGTAGAGCTATTTGTACATTGATTATTTCGTATTTAAAGACACACGAAGGGTTATTTTGTTATTGCAAATCAAAAGAGGTTTTTCTGAGCACAGTTTGTAAATAACATTCTACATAGATTCAAAGTCATATTCTTAATTATTGCAAAAACCTCACCTCTTGAGGAGTATATCCAGCTGTGATTTTCCCCTCAGATTTGATTGCTGTGCAACTTAATTGTAATGAAATTTGTTTTCCTTTTATTCCTGATATTGATTTCATATTTTTATGGGAGAAACTTTTAAAAAAAAAAAACATATCTTTATTGATTTCAGAGAGAAGAAAGGAGAGGGAGAGAGAAAGATAGAAACATCAATGATGAGAGAGTCTGCAAGCCGGGCATGTGCCCCAACCAGGAATCAAACCCTGATTGCCTGGATCCCAGGTCAACGCTCAACCGCTGAGCCATGCCTGGCTGGGCTATAGGAGAAACTTTTAAGACATAATATAACTTATGCTAACTGCCAACTTGACTTTAGATGGTTTACTTATCACAATTTAGGCTCATTTTAAAGCACAATTAAATATTTATGTATGTTTCTTTATAGATATAGTTTTGCTCAAGGGAAAACAAAACTTCAGAAACATTTATAGTGGAATAGTCTTCAGAGAGTCTCCACGAATTTAATTACAGATAATGTTCTACTTTTACACTTATATCTTAAGACAGATAAGATGTCAACGAACATTTTTGTTGTTGTTAAAGACATTTTATTCTTGACTAGGAATCTAATAAGTTTATGCTAGTATTATTAAACAATTATCAATAAACAAATCTGTGCAAGTTTTGAAACAGGAATTATGAAGGATATAAAGAAAATAAAGTAAGTAACTCTGTTCTCTGTGATATTCTATTTTAGTAGTTTATTTAAGATATATGTCACCAGCCATAACACTTGGTGGGACATAGTAAGTAGCATAAATGAGTCATAAAAGATCAGAAAGATTCATCACACCTAAATTGGAGACATTACAACAACCTTTATAAAAGATACAACTTTTGATTAGTGTCTTTAATTATGATAGGATTTTGACTGGTAGAAATGGAAGATGCCATCTCATGAGGAGTCAGAACCCTGGATGCTTGCCCTCCAGAGGCCATACTGTTGAAGAGATAAATTTAACTAGGATGAATGTCAGGAAAAGAGAATACAGTTGATAGGTAAAATTGCTATGGGCTAAGGTAATTAGGAAAGAATAATATTAAAAGAACTTAATATGATAATAGAGTCAGAGTCCTCCGATAGATGATTGGATAGAGAAGATGTGGTAAATATATATAATGGAACAATACTCAGCCATAAGAAAAGGAGAAATACTGCCATTTGTGACAACATGGATGCACCTTGACCATACCATGCTAAGCAAAATAAGGCAGACAGAATAAGTTAAGAAGCACACGATTTCAACCATATGTGGGATATAAAACTGAGAGCAATGAATAAACAAACGAGAGAAACAAACAAACATAAACTCATAGACACAGACAACAGTGTGTATGTTACCAGTGGGAAGGGGGTGGGAGGGTAGTAAAGGGAAAGGGGGCAAGTATATAGTGACAGGAGATGATCTGACTTTGGGTGGTGATCACATAATGCAACATACAAATCATGCATTATAGAAATGTGCACTTGAAACCTATGTGATCTTATTAACCAATATCACCCCAATAAATTTAACAAAAAATAAATAAAACAAATAGGTGATAAAGGGTTTGCGTGACACACTAAAGAATTTAGGCTTTCTGGAAAAACAAACCTATTTTTTATGGCATTTAAGAAGTGAGAATTCCCGGTCAGAGTTTCCTTTAACTGTACCAATGGGCACTATCTGAAAAGGAATTTCAATGAATAGACCATATATAGACTTCTGAAGAGAGCAAACAAAGTCCTACATGAAGTTGAAGTAATGCTAAAGGAAAGCACAGAATAGATAATAGAAGAGCTGTTGGTAAGTAAATATAACGTTTTGGAGCCAGACAATGCATGGTGTAATGGAAGAGAAAGGGAAATCTCTATTTACGGTGTTTGGTCTGTATCATAGGAATAATCTCAGTACTACATAGGAGAAAGTAACATGAAAAACCAACCGACCAACCAACTAGGCAAACAAACCATAAACCAGGATGAAAACAAATTGAGATACAGCAGAAAGGGAAGGTTGGGGATTTCCTTTTAGGATATGCTGAATTCAAGTGCTAGAATAAAATTAAGAAATGCATATCATTCCTGCAATAAGGAAATGGCCAAGGACGGGACTGGAAGACTTTACAGAGAGGATTTGGAGCCAAGCAAGGGTCTTCGCTGAATAAGGAGAAGGAGGAGGAGGGGGGGAAGGGGAAGGGGAAGGGGAAGAAGGGAGGAGGGGGGAGGGGGAGAAGAGGAAGTGGCAGGGGGAGGGGGAGGGGAGGGGAAGGGAAGGGGAAGAAGAGGAAGTGGAAGGGGGAGGGGAAGGGGAAGGGGAAGGACAAGAGATTACCCAATACTTTGAAATACTTTTATTTAGTACATGAGAAAAGAAAGGCAATGAAATCCTACAGGTCCAACAAAAATTAAAAAAGAATGATGTCATAAGAACAGAAAAGAATCTCTAAAAATTCATTGACCTAAACATTTACCCTTAAAACTCACCCGATACCTTGACCTCTCAATTCTCTACCCTCTCACATGCAATAATTATTCTGCTAGCCCTACCCCAGCCATGATCGCACACTAGACTTCAGCATCATCATAACTCTAGTACCTTAAAAATCTCAAGTTTTCCAACGACAACCTCCCACCTTTTGGAATAACTGTTCTATTATACATCATCAAAACCTCCAGTTCTAACCAACGGACCGACCATTTACCTTTAATTCTGCAGTACCCTCCGAATCCCTTCTTTAATCAGTCCTACAATGGAATCAGTACTTTGTTTCTTTGCCCTATTCATTATGCTTATCTGCTTAATTTCCAGCCCTAACGAACACAACTTTTACATCTTCTTTGTAACTTTTCCAGAACATCAAAAGAAGCTGAAGAAAAAAAATTAGAGGTTTTAATTACTGCTCTTGAAGTCCTCATGCGCAAATACACATAAAAAGCAAAGAGAAAGGCAATTTTAAAGCCAAAGTAAACTTTGTTATTGTGTCTTTGAGTATTTCATGTCTTTCAATTTATTTTATTTTATTTTCTCTTTTTCTAATCTGGAACTATGCCTCATGTATTATCATAAACATTTTTAGAATATATGATTAGATTAATACGTTTCTGCCTTCCATAACTCTTTAACATTATATTTAAAATACATATTTTTGCAAAATCTAAATTTTGATACAGCTAGCATCTTCATTTGTTAAGTTGATTCTGTCCTAATATTTCAAATATTTAGGACTGCAATAGTACAGTAAATGAAGGGGGGGGAGAAAGAAAGAAGCAGCTTGAAGAAATTACTCAGATGAAAAATTCTTACAATTTCTCTTTTCAATCTGTAATTTTCCATTGTGTTTCTAGCCTTTTGCAGTTGTATTGATTCATTTGATAAGTTCATCTTTGTGTATTTGTGTGTGTGAGTAAGAGAGAAAGAGAGAGAGAAAGAGAGATGTGTCCTTAGCTTTTTCAACATTGGTCTCCACACCCTTCTGCTTTTAGTGGTTTCTGGATAAATTCTTCAATCTCTTGTTTTATCCTTATAATTCTTATGGGTTACTCTTTGCTCAATGTGGATATAATATTTCCCGTACTGGCACAATTCTTTTTATGAAAAGCAATGGACTCCCCCCCCGCTTTCCATTTGCAGTTTGAGAATCCCAGTGATTCCTGTTGAAAGGCTCAACACTGAAAGCCCCTGCTCAAAAATCAGCTTCGGTCTGCTTTTCTGATAGGATTAAGAGTGTTGAACGAAGTACTAAATGAAGTTGGTTTGAAATGGAAAATTCAAGTCTACTTATTCCATGAAATGGCAAGTTAAAACTCTGACTGAGTTATCTACTCATGTAAATTCCTGAAATCAACTATTGCACTAGTACAGTGTCAAGCAGGAGCAGTCTCATTACATCGAAGGTTAGATTTAGACAGGACAATAACGTTGATGTTAATATCACCATGAAATTTAAAACCTCAATAGCAAATAATAAATGGACTTCTTCTATCTTGATTAATCTCAGCAAATGCTACTTGATTATAATTTTTCAATGCACTTCTTACCTCCACATTTAGAAGCTTGTCGTTAAAGCAGAAAATATCCTATATACAAAAGTAAGTGCCCTATAGATGACTTGAAAATAATGGTATTTTTTTAGAGTGACTGTGAAATCCTGGACCACTTTTTACTGATGAGTAGTGTTGATTGATGATTATTTTGACACTTTTAAGAAACAAAGCAATCATACTACAAACTATAATTTCAGCCAACTTATGGCACACGAATAAAAGATTATCCCTAAAAAAGATAAGATTGCTATGATCCTGGAGGAGTGACAGATTTTAGCACCGAAGGGAAAATATTCAAAATTGTGCCAAATGCTCAAGCTAATCTCTCAAGGACTTGTGCTAAAGCAAAACAATTACCCATGCCTTATCTGTACTTAACATTTAATTTCTTTAATAATCACAGAATATTAATTCCTGGTTAAAAGGTGAATAAATCTCAAGTAAATGTTCATTCTCACATCTGAACAATAAGTTCTTCAATGTATGTACATTAAGCTTAAAATCTTATTTATATATTTAAAAATGATCATTCTTAAAAAAATATATTTTCAACTTATTTGAAACTTAGTAGCTCCTGAAAACCTCATTTGACTAAGCCAGGCTTTAGAACATTTTTTAAATCAAGATTTTATAAGTCAGAGTTTCTCAGAATCTGCCACTTTATCAATCTATGTATATTATAAGGACAGTTTGATTCCATATCAGATGTATCTATAAACATCATAATCAATCAGATGCCTGAAAACCATTCAGTTCAAGGGCACATCATAATGGTGGGGTCTTATTATCCATAGAAGAGTTACTTTGCAATCCATTACTTTCACTAATATAAAATAGTGCTAATTAACCTTTTAAGATCTAACACTTATGTTAAACCCTGTGTCACCATTATAGAACTGCTTCTGCTCCATAACTTGTTTCTTTTCTAATATTGAACCAATAGTCTCAGAAAAGTAAAAGTAAAGTGCACATAATTTATCTGGTAGTTGGGGAATTAAATGTTCAATATAGGTAATTGCTGGAGATAATTGAAATTTGAGATTAAAATTTGAAAGTAGATTTTAATCATCTGGTCCTTCTCAAAGGATCAAACATTTAAGCAGGACATACTTAGTGGCACTTGACTGTATTTTTTGGTGCTAAGATCTCTACAGTTTTAATGTACATTTTTGCATAGTGCTGGTCTTAGAGAAACAAGTAATTAGGGCCTAACATGCTCTTTCCCTGAATGTCTTCAAGTCCAATTTCATGGCAGGCATTGCTAATGCATCATCATATAGTACACAAACACCAGCAGGAAATTAAAATTTGCTCTTTCCAATGTACTGTGGCATTTTCTTTTTCTTCCTTCCTTTGCTATATTTTCCTGTCCTAGTCCATTATTTTCTATTTTATTTTTAGTTTTCAAAAAAGGTTTTTTTAATTGATCTTATAATTCATTAATAAGTCACAACCAGCAATTTGAGAACACTGCATTTGTGACCCACAGTGAAAGCTCCCGTAGCCTCTAGGTCTTTCTGTCCCTACACCGACAAGCTATTATATTTTTAATCTTACATCTTTATAATTCTTACTATGCTCATCCCTGTTATTTGTAACTTTGAGTGCCAGTGCTTAAGTACATCGCAGCTAGCCATTTCAAGGACAACTGCTGGTCACAAGTCAAATTAGTTGCTGCTCTCCTCTCCTGCTTTTTAAAATTTCGTCTGCCTCTCTTCCTCCTGTCCTTGAAGCAGCCCAGATATTTTTAGTTCTCTGAATCTGCAAGAGTTGGGCTTTGAGGCCATCATCAATCACTGACAGATTCTTCCTATTCTACTTGCAGACATTTGTAAATGTTCACATTTTCTACAATTTGGGGCATTGTTTGCTGTTTAAATTTTTCTTGTTCAAGCTTTGAAGTTCAGGAACTTCTATATGATGGTGGTTATATCTGAAAAAGTGAATCAATACACACCATACATTTTAAAAACTGCGCAGTGCAGAAAATCTTGTTAGATTTCTAAGTTTGAGTAAATGGCTCTCTGAGCAAAAGAATTTTCTTAGCTTCAACATTAATCGACAGAGAACCAAATGTCTACAGTGAATCTAAATTAATTTTATTTCCCATATTTTTCTGCATTTATTTTACAAAAGTGATAACCAAAATGTTTAACACAGGCACAGTGTAATCTACTTCTTAGTAACTTGACCAGATCAGATGGGTGTTAATTCTAACATTGATACATAATATGAAAAAAAAAATTGCAAAGGGAACAAAGCAAAAGTTTTTTAATTGATCTTATAATTCATTAATAAGTCACAACCAGCGATTTGAAAACACTGCATTTGTGACCAACAGTAAAAGCTCCTGCGGCCTGTAGGTCTTTAACACAGGCATAGTGTAATCCATTATTGAATGGCACTTGTTGAGCAGTAAGTTAATAATTTTTTTAATCAAGGGTGTAGTACAGTATTTCATATTTTTATGACTTTGTTTTTATATAAACACAAATGCAATGTTTATAGATCTTTAGATAAAAAGTAAAATGCTTAGGTGTGATCTTATAATTAATAGATATAAAAACTACCAAGTTTTAAACTCATATTACAAAGCCACTGTAATCAAAACGGCCTGGTATTGGTACAGCAACAGGCATATAGATCAATGGAACAGAACAGAGACCCCAGAAATAGACCCACGCCATTATGGTCAGTTAATATTTGACAAAGGAGGCAAGAGCATCCAATGGAGTAAGGACAGTCTCTTCAATAAGTGGTGCTGGGAAAATTGGACAGATACATGCAAAAGAATGAAACTAGACCACCAACTTTCACCTTACACAAAAATAAATTCAAAATGAATAAAAGACTTAAATGTAAGTCACAAAACCATAAAAATCCTGGAAGAAAACATAGGCAGTAAAGTCACAGACATCCCACTCAGTGGACTTTACACTGATACATCTCCTAGGGCAAGAGAAACAAAGGAAAAAATAAACATATGGGACTACATCAAACTAAAAAGCTTCTGCACAGCAAAAGAAAACAGCCTCAAAATACAAAGGAACCCCACGGTCTGGGAAAACATATTTGCCAAGGACGTATTTGATAAGGGGCTAATTTCCAAAGTGTATAAAGAACTCATAGCACTCAGCAAGAGGAAGACAAACAACCCAATTAAGAAATGGGCAAAGGACTTATAGACACTTCTCCAAAGAGGACATATGGATGGCCAAGAGACATGAGAAAATGCTCAACGTCACTAATCATCAGAGAGATGCAAATTAAAACCACAATGAGGTGTCACTTCACACCTGTCAGAATGGCTCCATCAACAAATCAACAAATGACATGTGCTGGTGAGGGTGTGGAGAAAGGGGAGCCTAGTACACTGCTGGTGGGAATGCAGACTGGGGCAGCCACTATGGAAACAGTATGGGGGTTCCTCAAAAAATTAAAAATGGAGCTGCCGTTTGACCCAGTGATTCCACTCCTAGGAATATATCCTAAGAATCCTGAAACACTAATCAGAAAGGATATATGCACCCCAATGTTCATAGCAGCACAGTTTACAATAGCTAAGATCTGGAAACAGCCCAAGTGCCCATCAGTAGATGAGTGGATGAAAAGGCTGTGGGACATTCACACCATGGAATACTACGCAGCTGTAATGAAGAAGAATCTCGTACCCTTTGGGACAGTGTGGATGGACCTGGAGAAAATTATGCTAAGTGAAATAAGCTGGGCAGCGAAAGACAAACATCACATGATCTTTCTTATAGGTGGATGAATGTCAGAGGGATGGAGGAGGGCGGGTGGGTGGAGGGGGAGAGAGTAACCAAAGAATTTATATGCATATATGCACAACCCAAGGACACGGCCAATGGTGGGGAGAGGGACTGGGGAGAGGGATGGGACAGGGTGGAACAGGTTATTGGGGAGAAAAAGGGACATCTCTAATATTTTAAACAAAAATAAAATTTTAAAAAAAATTAAAAAATAAAGCGATATGAATAAGTAAGGTAAGGTTAAATTTGTTAACATTTTTTTTACTTCAGGGGTGTGAACACACAATGCAGTGAACAGATGATGTATTGTGGAATTGTGCACCTGAAACCTGCATACTTTTGTTAACAAGTGTCACTGCAATAAATTCAATAAAAAGGGAAAAAAACAGAAAACAACAACACCCCCCCAAAAAAACAAACAAACAGACAAAACAACAACAACAAAAAACTCATGGGCCCAAAAGTACATTTTGAAAAATCTAGTCAATGTATATGACAGCATCATTTCACAATGGTGTCTTAAATGTATTGAGACATTCTTTTTGTGTGCAAGTTTCCTACTGAAAATTTACATAATCCCTCAAAATAATTGGCTTTTTATTGCAAGAAAACTGCTTACCTGGAAGTGTTCAAGAAGTACATTCCCTTTATGGATCTATAATCATGGTTCTACACAACTTAGGGACTTTCACAAGGCACAGGAACGTTTAATTGAAAATGACTGAGTGTCCAACACACCACAGATGCCCAGCCTAAATAACAGCAGTGGAGATTACCTAGAGTCAGCTTCTTGTTTCCAAAACAAAACCAAATATATTCTCTCTCATTTCCAAGATAAGCACTTGTGTGTTTCCAGAGAGTCAGTGTGTGATTAAATTTTGAAGCAATGAGATGGAATCAAAAGACCATATGGGTCTCAAAAAAGAAACACACAGGACAGCACATAGATATATTTTTGAAAATTAGATAAACTTAGAGCTAATATCCCAATCTTATATCTTGGAAATAATTTTTATTTATTTATTTATTTATTTATTTATTTATTTATTTATTTATTTATTTATTTATTTAATTTATTTATTTTTTATTTATTTATTTATTTATTTTTTATTTATAAATATATCTTTATTGATTTCAGAGAGAGGAAGGGAGAGGGAGAGAGAGAGAGAGAAACATCAAGGATGAGAGAGTCATTGATCGGCTGCCTCCTGCACGCCCTCTACTGGGGATCGAGCCCGCAACCGGGGCATGTGCCATGACCGGGAATCAAACGGCGACCTCTGGGGTCCTAGGTTGATGCTAAACCACTGAGCCACGCCTGGCCAGGCTTTGAAAACATTTTAGAAGAAACTGACTATATTGCCTTTAACTTTTAATTCATTAATTGAGACAATTTTGTATTTTTCTAGATATCAGAACACAAGGAAAAAAATAGTCTAAGTATCCTGTAACCTTCATTATCTAAGAATTGCCATTGCAAGAGTATCTATGTGATAAGCAGACCCTCATTATGTTCATTCAGCCAGCTATTTTGGTGACACATTAAGCATAATATTCAACAAGAAAGACATACTTTTGAGGAGTGTTTACTTTTAACTTTCTGCTTATTCTGTTTACCCTGTAAGGCTTCCCATTGTATTCCATTACATTGGCCTTGCATTTGCATCAGTATTGCTTTGTAGTTGTAACCTGCAGTCTTAATCTTCTTAAAGATATATAAAATTAAGGATATAATATAATCAGTTCTAAGGAAACAAATATATAAAACAATAGAATAATTACTATGCTTCTAATCACAAGTCTAGGTATAAGCTATTTAGATATGTTTAGAAACTCTTTAGGTAATATTTATATATACTACCACAAGTTTCAGTTTACAGAACTGATAACATTTTTAAACTACTTGATTGATAAATGGGCTTTCTTAGTAGTTTATGAAAACATTCTCAGGTTATTGTGAAACTTTACCAGGTTATTGTGAAAAATCAATATGATTGGAGAACTGAAAACATTGTAAACAAGAAAACATAACCATCAGTGCTGTTAAAATTTTTAAAAAGCTTGTAATCCCAATTCTACCATTTGTCAGCTGTGTGACTGAAAAAGGGCCCATAACCACGAGACTTACTATTCTCTACACAATGGAAATCATTATAAGTGTCTTTGTAAACTTTTCACAACAGGATAGTTGTGTGGTTTAAATAAGACAATACACATGAGTGAACTTGGAAATCTATGTCAAAACAAGATTGTATACACCACAGACCGTGGACTCTCAACCACTCATAAGCCATGACACCCACTTAGTTCTGGTGGTTTAAGACCTTCCATATCTCCTGCTTTGGTTTTCTGTCAAAACTCAGGAGCCCTTTAGTTCCTTCATCCCATCAGAACTGCTCTAGAGTGTAGCCTTTTCCACATTTGTTGAACTAAGACTCATTTTCTACCCATATCAATCCTTTCCAATTGGTCCAAAAAATTTTCTACCTTAACATTATAGAAGTGCTGTTGTGTGGCTTGGGATGGTCCAGTTTCCCATTTCTAGCCATATTATATTTTACAAGGTTCATGCCCCTGCCTTTCTTCTAGCAGCTGACAATTTCTATTTAATCTCAACTAAAATAGTCATGTAGCTCTATCAGTTTTGCCATGATTTTAGTCTGGATTCCTTGCTGTTCAAATGTGCTTTGGAAAGTCACAGATCATCATCCTAGAATGTATTTATTCTACTTGGAACCTTGAATTTCAGAGCCATGGAAGAAAGCTGAGATAACTTAATTTTTCAGAGTTACCATATTAGGACAATATCAGAATGTGTATTAAATATAGAACTAAGAATTCTGAGTTTAAAGCTTCTAAGATACATGGCATGTAATTCTTTTAAAAATAATAATTTTATATCATAATCCTCATGGTTATTTTTTATGAAATTACATGGGGAAGAAACTTTATATATTATCATTAAGTTTTAAAAAATTTTTTACTAGATTTTATTTTTTTAATTTTAGAGAATAAAAAATACTTCATGTATAAGAGTGAACCCTCATATGAACTTTGGGTTTTGGGGTGATAATGATGGATCCATAAATAATGATGATTCCATGGGTTCATTTCTGTAATAAGGGCACCACTGTTTTGTGGCATGTGAATAGTGAAGAAAGCTGTGAATATGTGGGGACGGGGGTGTTTGGGAACTCTGTACTTTCCACTCAATTTCACTGAACCTAAAATTGCTCTAAAAAATAAGGTGTATTAATTAAAAAATGTATATATTTGACATGGTTCAATGATTTGTCCAGGACCACTCAGGCCAAAGATATTCGTAATTCAAATCTAGACTTGTATTTCTACTTCCATTTCATCACACAACTATTTGTGCCCAATAGCATGGCACCTTAGGCACTATATCTAAAAATAAACAATGACCTAATGATTAATTAGAGGGCTTTCAATAGCATAGATGGCAGGTGAGAAACAAATATTGTAAAATTAACATCTGTTATTCACTAGGTCAAATTATATACAACTGCTATTATTTTAGAGCAATAATTTTTTTCAGAATTCAAATTTTTCTTGTTTTGGCCTAAAACATTTCACTATTGATGATATCTTGCCATTTTTAACTCCTAGTTTGTTTTATCATTTCTTCTGCTGTGATTGGGTTTCATGACAATTAGTAAATAATATGTGATTGGCAAAAAGGAACATATTAGGCTGAGAAAACTGACTTTATATAAAGTTGTTTTCCCTTAATTTGAATCTCATTTTTAAATCTCTATTATGCTAATGAAAATGCATCAATACGTTCTTATCAGATTTCTTCTTAAATTCTTAATAATTTCAAAAATGGATTGTGTAATAGATGCTCTAAAACACCTCACTTGTTATTATACAGTATGTGATCTGCCTTCCTAAAGATAAAATCTTTCTTTTTGTATAGAATAGGGTCTATGCAATTACATATATTAATTAATGACAAGAACACAAAAAAAATTGTAGCTACCAGAAGGTAAAATAGCAAATAAACATAAACATTGTGCTGGATACACAGAAAAATTTATCAATACCTATAATTATTTTCTTTTATAGAATAAATTCCAAATGCACATTGAACAGAAAATGTCCCGTTGCTTTGCTAATGTATATTCAAAAAGTATTAAACATTGGATTAAAATAAATGGTAATTCTTTGTTTACAGCATGTGGGGTGCAACCCCACACCTTTTAAGGTCATGACTTTAACGTAATATAACAGCTGCCCCCCCCCCCTTCAATGAATGGAGAATGCTGCTGCCTGAAAGCTGTCTGGGAATTCAGCCAAAGAAAGGAGGAGATTGCGAAAACTCTGGGGACTTGAAAGAAAGTGGTTGGCATTAGCTTGGTCCTCACTTTAAACTAAAATTAAAACAATAGACAGACAAGTACAGTAATCTCTCTTTTAAGGAAAGAATAGAATGCCTCTATAGTAATGTCAAGTGGAACAATTTGGTCGTGGCCCAAGTTATGCAGCTGTTCAATGGGAAAACAGCAAAAGGCTGCAGTCCAAAGCCAGCAAAGAAGGCCTGATTGTTCATAAACAGTCACGGGGGCCTCACACGCAGAACAAAGCAAACAGCATTAGCATCCAGGACGGCAGGTTCCGAACATGAGTCTCGGCACAAGCTGAGCCACGCCATCACTGGCGATTTATACAAAAAGATAGTAACCATGAACAGCTCATCCTAGAGGAAATCATAAACTGGTCAAACATTTTGAAAGGAATAATAAATATTTGGTCATGGATTAAAGGTATTATTTAAGTCGGCCATGAGATGCAAAGGCTCATATATATCCATTATCCATTTCTGATTCCCACCTGCTCATTAGAGGTGGATCAGGTAAATAGAAAGATAATAGAAATTAAGTGTTTTGGGAGCCAATGAGAAACCGAGCCAAAGTGTTACTTCTCAGTGGTTCCAAAATAACAAAATGGGGAATCAGGTGTAATAGCTCCAAGGTAATGGAGTGGAAATTTGGCAATGAAATCGGAAGCTGAAACCTGCCCATTGGGTAATGTGATATCACATCCTTCATTTTCACTCCCACACTTTTTAGGCTTTAAAAAAAAATCCTAACTTGAAATATGAACAGCCTTTCTATTATTTTTTTTAATTTTTTTTTATAACTTCTGTTTGACATAAATTCTTTCCTTACTTCCATTTTTTCCTGATTAATTTTCTGAAATGGGTGATCCTGCCCCTATCTTTGCTTCCCTACCACCTACTATTTCCCTGATTAATCCATTTCAATTTGCCTTATGTTCTCTCTGCTCTAGTGAGACTGTTCTCTTTATGATCAGTAAGATTTCCTTCTGGGAAAATCCAATGATTTCTTTTCAGCTTCCCCTTGTTTTTTGTCCCCTCTGCCTCATCTGGCACTGTTGGAGACATAATATAAACTAAAGAGAGGCTAGACATTAGACAGTCTTTAAAGGAGTTATGCCTACATTTATTGGGAATGATAGTTACTTTGAAACTGCAAAGAGTGAATTCTAAATGATTAGGAAGGACTGAAGGAAGCCAGTCAGCGAAAGGCAGCAAGGAATGTTGGCTATACCTTGAATGTCAATGGCCTGGCAGACTACGAGAGAAGCAAACTGTAAAAACGAAGCTGGGAATGAGAATACAATATAAGGAAACAACTTACTACACATTTACTTCTGTAACACAGCGTATAGAATACAACATTGGGGCCTATGAGGATAAAGACAGAATATAATGGCAATTCTAGCCCTTGTGGAGCAGAGTTTATGAGTTAATTACTAGGAAATACTATATGAATTAGAGGTTTTTTTTATAGGGCTGTAAACTCATGCTAAAAATGGGCAGTGTGGGAGGAATCTGGCAAGTTTTGAGAAAGGGGATAAACATAGAAGAAAGCGTGATAAAAGAAGGTGGCAAGAGTAAAATGTGTCTTGAGACCTTGAAGCCTCTGTGGGTTCATCTTCAGTGCTGAACACTATTGTAGAACCCATCCTAGTTTTTCTTTTATTTTTAATTAAAAACTTTTTAAATGTTGACATTATTGTAGGAGTCCCCTCCCCCCTTTCCCAACCTCCACCCTCCCCTGCCTCCCCTTCCCCTGCCTCCCCCTCCCTTGGCCTTCACCAAACTAGTGTCCATGTCCCTGGGGTGTGCATATATGTTCTTTAGCTAATCCCTTCACCTCTTTACCCAGTCACCTCCCCTCCCCTCGGGCACCAGCCAGTCTGTTCCATGTATTCATGCTGCTGGTTCCATTTTGTTCATCAGTTTAGTTTATTCATTAGATTCCTTATATTAGTGAAAACCTTAGTTTTTCAAAAGTTACTTTGGCTAACATAACTGACAATTTAGACTCAGCAATGGAAGCAACAGAAAATAGCTGAAAGAATGTAAACTTAGGGCAATGATTGAACTAAGTTTAAATCCTGACTCATCCACTTGAAATGGGTGAATAATGAAAATTTGGTTTACATTTGTTGAGCTTCAGTTTTCTCTTCTGTAAGATAAGGAGCCTTTCTTATTTCTTTGACCTATTTGCAAAGTGATATTAATCAGGATCCTTCTGAGAAAGGAGACCTTTTCTATCTTCTAAACTTCTGGAACCTTTGTAGTCTTCGAATAAATACACAAATGAGGGATGATTACACTTGTCATCCATTTGCAGTGCAGAAGAGTGTTACACAGACAAGCTTATTTCTAAGTAGCTGAAAGACAGACCCTCAATAGGTGCATCTATTCAGCCACAGCTCAGCTAATGGAAATGGACTACTTAAATATCTAATTACATAGACCTCACAATCTAATTATTCACATAAATAAAATGCTGTTCTACTGTTTGAAGTAAATACAGAACCAAAGAATAGATCACTGGCAGGCAAACGGATGCTGTCTGAGCAGGGATGTATTTATTCCCAAGCATTCTGCATATTATATTTCCCATCCTCACCTCGTTTAACTGTGTAAGCTGTACACATACTCTAAATGCACACACATGTGGTTGCGGGTGGAACTCTGGAGAGAAAGTAATAGCAAAAACGTTTTGCTCTCCCCTGTCCTGATCATGTTCCTTCATATCTCCACATGCTCACCCCTGAGGCTATGAGGGAAAACAGAAATGAGCAAACAAAACAGTAGCATAAAAAGAGAGAGGGAAGAAGAGCACACAGAGTTGGAAAGTAATAAGAGGGAGGAATAGCAGTGAAACGGAAGGGAGAGCTGGAAAGTTCCTCGTGTTCGGTGCGCAGGATCACTAGTAACGTTAGGACTTAAGTGTCTCAAGCTGACTGCGGTCTGCTGCACTTCTTTCTCTACTTACAGTACTGACCTTGCGGCCAAAAGCTCTCGTTGCAACTTTAATACTAGAATGCGCTGTCACATTTTGATAGCACACTGCACTTGAAAAATGTTGCTGTAAGCAATTTAATCTTATCAGAAGGTACAAACTACTAAAGTGAATTGTGCAGGATAGATGCAGTAAAGCTACTAAGAAAAAAAATGTTTTCAAAGTTTAAAATGCCTTAAATGTTCTAAAAAGATAAAATAAATTAATACACTAATTCACAATATGCTCTTTAAATCTGCATATTTACGTCTCTCGAAAAAAGTTACTGAAAGAAAGCAGTTTCAAAATGCCAAAACTGTGACTGTGCTTCGTGTGCTAAAAAGTACAATACCGTGCAATTGAGGAAGTTGAAATTTCAAACTTCTACCTTAAAATTCTTTTACAAAAATTTATCATGGAATATATGAAATCTACACTTAAATAACAAATATTATTAAGACAAGTTCTTAATAATTTTACTTGATTTGCACAGAAGGTATCCCTATAGTTATATACAGAAAACAATGAAATCCCTCTCCTTAAAATTTAAACCAAAATGCAACTCATTTGGAAGTTTTTAAAAATCAAATAATTACTTTACACTAGACCTACAATCTTATTATATTAGAATGATCAAATGGCTTTCAAATAATCTTTGAATAATTCTTTTTTGGATAATGTATTCTGATTTGATTTTTGTTTAAATAGTAGATTTTCTATGAGTTTGCTGTTTATAAACATGAATGCTAAAAAGTATAATTTTAGAGTTAAAAGGATGTTAGGGCTCATGTATTCTAACAATGAAATACTTTACAATTGAAACTGTTGAGTTTGTGACCCCTTTCATTCACGTTCCCTCTAAGCATCAGCACACTCACAGATTATGTTTGTGGAGCTGCTATAAAAGAAATGTAGACTTGATTTCCCTTATTAAGAAAAAGTTTCTTTCCCATCTAACTTTAAAACTTGGGCATTTTTTGAGGATGCTTTAATATTTTCAAAGTTTTTCATGGGAGCTTTTATCAATCTGGTCCTGTAAACAGTGACTGATTAAGTCTACACTCCTTTCAGGTTGAAATATCTTACTAGAGAAAAAAAAATCACAGCTGGAAACCTTCCCAGAAACTTCACTAGATGACAAAGAAAAAGACCAAACTTCCACAGACACTTAATGAAGACATGGTTCGGGGTGGGGGGGTTTCTGCTCTAGAGATCACTTTGCCCACCAGGAAAGGACAAGAGCCGTGGACTTCTGCAGTTAAAGCCTGAATCAAAGCAGAACAGAAGAAAATGGGAAAATCGTCATTGCTCATTAAATCACTTACAGTGGTTTTCCTTTGGATTCACAAGTCAAAATTAAAGGCTGTCCTTCTTGTGGAAAAGGGGTGGATGGTATAATCTTAACTGATGGTGTATCTAGAAAAAGAAAATGAAAAGGTCATTAAACATATAAAACTATACATTTAGTAATTGTACATCATGCTGTGCGCCCATGCTCTTTCTTACGGTTGTCTATTGAAAAGGGATTTCTTAGATTTGAGACGAGTATGTAATTTTAAGAAGCTACCATCCTGTCCATAAGAAGCCAACACAAATATCTGAATATCTTCTGAGCACCACTGCTGTATTATTTCTGAAATCTGAATTTAAAAGTGAGATTGCACAAGGGGGTTCAGATGAATATCAAGCATTTCATACAATTGTTTCTTCAACTATTTATAGACGGCTATGAATACTATTATTATGGACTGGATGCATTTATGTGCATTTGAATAACAACACTTCCATTGTTGCAGGAATAGCAGAAACTTATAATAAGGAACCCACAAAGAACTCAAGATCAACGGCTATCTCAGAGCATCATGCAGAAGCCTTTTGAAAATGCAGCAGTGCAGCACTTAGCACACGCTGCTTGCTCTAAAGTACAGCCAGCGAGTCATCTCAAATGGCTATTTAGAACATCACTAAAAGTTCACACTGTGTTGTATATGCTACAACATAATTGTTATAAAATTATTTATTTCCATTTAGCAATAAAGCCATCCTAGTGGAAAAAGATTCAAGCATACTTTAAGACGTTTACATTTATAAGTTTATGCCATGTAATATTCTTTAATAAACACAAAGATGCATAGTTCATAGAAGAAATGGAAAATAAACTAAAGAAAGGAGACAATGTAAACACTCTCATTTCTTTATGAGACTGTGCTAAGTCCTGGCATAGTGTGTCCCACAGTCAACATGGATTTGCCTCATTCTTTTATCTCCACAATAAGCCGCATGGGCTCTGACCATCCCCGAGAGACAAAATTACTCTCATCCTTTCCTTAGTTGCGAAGAACGGAACTACCCTGGGGTTATGCACACTCTCTGGCTTTGAAGCCAATTAAATAAATATCAATCAACTGTGTAATTTTTAGGTTAGAATATTATTTCAGGAAAATAATCAGATTTGTCACATATAGAAAAATAACCAATGGCCCTGGCCAGCTTGGCTCAATGGTTGTAGGGTCAGCCTGTGCACTGAGGGGTCCTGGGTTCGATTCCGGCCAAGGGTGCTTGTCTCCGTTGTGGGCTTGATCCCCAGCCCTGGTCAGGGTGTGTGTGGGGGGCAGCCAGTCGGTGTGTCTCTCTCACATCAGTGCCTCTCTCCACCCCCCCCTTCTACTCTCTCTGAAAAGCAGTGGAGAAAAGAAAAAGAAACCATGATCCTGTGAAAGACCTTATACTTATAAATTATTTATACTTTTAAAACTCATCCTTTCTCAATTATTTAAACAAGAAAATACACTTAAGGTAATCAACAATAATACCCAGGGTACAAACGGGCATGCGGCATATATTATGGTAAATAACCACAGGTAAAATTACCAAGGGAGAAAAATAATTTGAAGAATATGACACATACTAATCATGTTTTTAATTAGAAAACAGCAAAAGATTTCACACATTTTTCTATTATTATCACAGTTACTGACTAGAATGGTCATATAATATTGTCTCCAAAGCAGAACATTTTTTAAAGTGAAGGGAAAATATTAACAATTAAGCAGGGTAACAGCTGTGAGTCATAATAATTCTGGGCAAACTGAGGTCTATGATCTTTCAAAATTTGACTATGTACACATATAGCAAAATTTAATTTCCTTCTGACAAGATAAACACAAACAAACTTTATTTCCAGAAAAAAAGGTGGCAGAAGAAAGATCAGAAAAGTATGGATTTGGGGAAAATAGTGTTATTTGGGGTGCCTGTGATGGCTAATTTTATATGTCAACTTGACTGCATCCTGGGATAACCAGATATTTGGCCAAACATTATTACAAGTATTTTTGTAAGAACATTTTGGGAGGAGATTAATACTCATTACTTTTTAATTTTTAATTACAGTTTACTTTCAATATTATTTTGTATTGGTTTCAAGTGCACGGCCTAGTGGTTAGACAATCATGTACTCTACAGTGTTCCCCCTGATATTTCCAGTACCTACCTATCACCATACATGGTTATCACAACATCATTCCCTATGCTGTACTTTACATCCCTAGTGACTATTTTTCAACTACCAATTTGTACTTCTTAATCTGGAGGGCATTAATATTTAAATTGGTAGACTTGACAAAGCTTACTGCTCAACATAAAGTGGGTGGATCTCATTCAATGGGTTGAACATTTGAATAGAAAAGCTCACCCTGCCCCAAGAAGAAAAGAATTCCTCCTGTGTGACGGGCTGTAAGTTAAAACACCGGCTATTTTTGTGCCTTTAGACTGGAATTGATGCATCCTGGGTCTTGGGGCTCCTTGGCCTTCAGACTGAAATGACATTGATTCTGGTTCTCAGGTTTTTGGACTCAGAATCAAAACTAAATCATCTGTTCTTCTGGTCTCTTGCTTGCAGACTCAGCCTGAAGATCTGGAGACTCTTGAGCCTCTAAAATTGTGTAGCCAATTCCTTACGTGTGTATGTGTGTGTGTCCATTTATCTCTTTAGTTCTGTTTCTCTGGAGAACCCTAGCTAATACACTAATACAGAATTGTAACAAACAGAATTTGTGTGTTTTTTTTTTTTTTTTTTTTTTTTTTTTAATGAGAGCTGAGCTCTAAAAGCACTGAGAAGTGAGATACAAAGGGAAGGAAGGAAATTTTTTTTTAAAAGTGTTATTGAGCAGATTACACTGGGGCAACTGGGGTTCAGTCCTCCTTGGAACTCTGAGAAACAATGTAGGCCATGCAGCAGACTTACCTTCCTTGATGGGCAAGGCAGGGAGTGTTGAGGGAATATTTACCAATTCTCAACAGTGCTAGGTTGAGGATTGCTCTGGAGAGAGGGGGGAGTATTAACTCCCTGGCACTCCTTGTCTACTCCATGCACAGGAATGGTGAGTGTCAAAGGGATATGGTCAAGTATCTGTTTCAATAAAGTAAAATATAGGGTGTCCCCCCAAAATGTATACACATACTTTGAATAACTATAAAGACGGTGTTGATTAAAATACATTTCATTTTCAAAATTGAGCTATCAGCTGTTAGTGAATATACATTTTTGGGGGACCTCTTTATATATACTGGTTGGTAGCTATTAGAACAGAGGAAAACAGAATATGGTTTGATTTCTCTTAGCTCTGCCTTTTTTAATTTAAATACTTTATTAGAGGTGAGAACTTGTGTAACAAATGGTTCCCTGAAGCATGCTTCAGCATTGCCTTTGGATTCAAAATGCAAAATTCAGTTATAAGCAGTATATGTGATATCAAATACCAAAGCAGATAATATGCTTAACGTGCATTTTTGTGAAACATTCATGAAGAGCACCAAATAACACCTAAGTTACAAAAATCAAGGGCTATCATACAATACTCTTTTATTTCAGAATGTTGATGTGAAATAAAACGTTGATTAGACTCAAATGTTGGCTAGATTATTCCTAAGAATTATCCTTGGATTTCTTTAATGCCACTCATCCCCATTCCCCACCCCAACATTTCTGATTCAACTCTCACAGGTCTAGTTACTCTTCCTCAGATTCTGTTCAGTTATCTTGTATTTAGCCATTAGATACTCAGATCCCCGAGAATGAGATTCATAAATCTGTTCTCACACATTCTTCCCAGGTCCTTTCAGCCACAACTATCTTTTCAGTTTCTGTGTACTCAGCAGTTACATCCAGGTATATATCCTAGAGCAGTTTCTGTGTACTCAGCAATCACTCCCAGGTATATATCCTGGAGTAGTTTCTGTGTATTCAGCAATCACCCCCAGGTATATATCCTGGAGCAGTTTCTGTGTACTCAGCAATCACCCCCAGATATATATCCTGGAGCAGTTTCTGTGTACTCAGCAATCACCCCCAGGTATATATCCTGGAGCAGTTTCTGTATACTCAGCAATCACTCCCAGGTATATGTCCTAGAGCAGTTTCTGTGTACTCAGCAATCACTCCCAGGTATATGTCCTAGAGCAGTTTCTGTGTACTCAGCAATCACCCCCAGCTATATATCCTGGAGCAGTTTCTGTGTACTCAGCAATCACTCCCAGGTATATATCCTGGAGCAGTTTCTGTGTACTCAGCAATCACTCCCAGGTATATATCCTGGAGCAGTTTCTGTGTACTCAGCAATCATTCCCAGGTATATATCCTGGAGCAGTTTCTGTGTACTCAGCAATCACTCCCAGGTATATATCCCGGAGCAGTTTCTGTGTACTCAGCAATCACTCCCAGGTATATATCCCGGAGCAGTTTCTGTGTACTCAGCAATCACTCCCAGGTATATGTCCTAGAGCAGTTCTGTACCACAAGCTACATTTCTGTGTATGCAGCACCTATTTGACATGTCCACACGAATGGCTAAAAGACACAGCACATTTGAAATGTCCAAAATGAACTAAGTCTCCAGCCCTCTTCCAGCTGTTTTATAGACCCCGCCAGCTCTATTCAGCTGTACACTCCAGGTACCTCTTCTTCTGTTATCTTTTCTAAATCAATCAACTCTTCACCCTGTCTGGTTGATCTATCTCCTAAATAATTTTCAAATCTCATTTCTTTTTTTATTGCTCCACAACCATCTTTTATCTACTTTACCATAATAGTGAATGGTCTCCCTTGTACCAATTTTCCACCCCTCTTGCTCTTACTTCTAGAACTAAACAAAATTGTCTTCTCAAAGCATGAATCTGATCACGTGAGTTTTCCAGTTAAAATCTTGCACGGGTAATCTTTGCTTTTAGGATCCCAAGCAAAATCATTAGTACAGCCTTGCTAAGGACAACTATTCATTACTCCCAAATTCGGTCAGATACCTCTGCTACATGTTCTCTTTTTCCACCCTGTGTAATTTTTTAAAAGTCACTGCTCTATTGTTAGCATCTGTTATAAAAATCTATGGTTAGTACACAAATTATTAAATAAATGAACACAAATTTTTATATATCTTATTATCAGTTTGGTACATTAATTCTGAAATATTAGAAAAAAATTAACTGAAATTTGTTGACATCTGATGTATATAAAATTAATCTTAAATATTCATATCACAAACCTTAGGTTGACTTTTAGTCTAAGTTCTTATTTGTTAATTAAATGTCTATTACTATCTTCCTAGTACACATTTTCTGTATTAGATTACATTAGGTAACAACTTTCCATGATTATAAAATGGGAATTTGTTTTTTAATTCAAACAGAACATACTAATTTTCTCTCATCTGATTTTGGCAGGGGAAGAACTGAGTTGTGAAGAAATTTATTTAAATATTCACCCAAAGTTCTACTTCCATAAAATGTCAACATTCCTCTTTAAATATGCCATGTTAGCAACATATACAAAATTACATTTTTAACCACATCAAATACTACAATAACATGGTTATTATCCCAAATTTGATTCTATCTCAAATAATTTTTAGTAACAAGAATTAATTTGGGCTCTAACAGGTTTTTACTTAATGATACAGATCTGTCATTATTATTCCTATTTTATTTTTAAATAAAATATCCCTTAGGATAAAATTAAAGTAGAATTAATTTAGTGAAATATCAATGACATTCTAAAAATAATACCTTTAAATTGGTATAGAACTCCTATACTTCAGTTACCTCAGGCAAAAAAAGACAAATTAAAAATTGTAGTCATATAAAAAAGCGGGTTAATTTTAACTTTTGTTTTCAGGATTTCATCAAAATATTTGTTATTTTAATAACTGAAACCCTTATGTAAACATATTTTTGTGTATAATATATTTTGTTATATATCAAAATAAATAGAGAAATTTTCAGGAATGGCACAATGCCCAATAAATAAAAGAATAATGATTTTATAAAATTATCTTACATTTATACATATATTATGCTGTTAGTCTTTTTACTAAGGAAGATATGAGTCTGAATGGGTATGCAAATAATGCGTAATCAAGCCTTTTATTATATTTATTATATATATATATATATATATATATTTTGCCAAGTTAGCTATTAAAAATTATAAAAAGTTTTGTTGTCTATGTTTCTTATTTGTAGATTTTTTTGGTTGTGGTTTTACATTTCAAACATATTTCAAAGTATTGAAACTATACATATATATATACACACACACACACACACACATATATATATATATATATATATATATAGCTTTTTTTATGAGTTACATTTCATCCTGTGCTACTTCATCACAAAACAGAATTACAATTTTTATATATCTTTTTATCATCAGTTTGGTACATTAATTCTGAATTATATTACCAATATAAGGATATTGTTTTATATCAATGATAGTGAAAACAGGGGAGGTTAGTAAAAATGCATTATTATACTATTATTTACACTTGCTTTGCCTTGCATGCTAAACTCAAGATATTTTTTTGCAAACTAACAATTTCCATGTCTGTTTTAAAATGTCTTCAAATTATCAACTCTACAACACTGTATTTATTGAACATAAATGTATGTATATAATATGCAATGTTTATAGTATATACATTTATTAATCCATATATGAGTGACAGGAAACAGTAAATAATAAGGTTTGAATTATTTCACAATATAGGATATATATTATTATTACAAAATACTGTACTTAGTAAAAAAACACACATATATATATATATTGACATGGCTGCTTTATCTACCATATTTTGAGCATCCAAAGTCCAAGATCTTAACTGATTCAATTGTGTGTTTCCAGGTCCTAACAAAATGCCTAATACACTGTAAGAGTTCTTTAAATTTTCAATGAATAAATGAATGAGCTATTTCCTATTTCTCTCAAAATGCAAACAACTGAAGAAGTTTTGCACAAGAACATAAAAAACAGGATATATTCATTTATCCACAAATAATATTTTAGTACTTAATAAGCAAACAAGCAAAATATGCTTATTTTAAAAGCATAATATTTCCTGTAATTGTAGGAAAAATATTCTTTAGAATCCATCTTTAAAATTATAAAATTATGAAAGCACACTTTTTTCATATTTTTTACTTATCTGAAAAATTTAGAAAGAAGTACAATTGCTATCAAAAGAATAATAGACAAATATTGCTATTTGAATGATTCAGGGTTTGAATCAAAGAAAATATATCGATCCCATGGAATGGATTTTCTATATCCTTAACAATGATTTTAGAAAAGAGAAAAGATTTGTGATGAAACTACTATTAAATCATCTAATGGACAACCTTGACAGCACAAGCATTTAGTGTCAGTGGTTCAATAACATTTTTCCACCATTTAGAGTTTTGCAGGTGGATAAAAGAAGTTTTAAATCATATGTTTTACCAAACAAAACAACAACAACAAAAACCTTACCCCTTCTGTAATCAAATAAATGCAACAGGAATTTAAGGTGATATAAGAGTAACAGCTGACTTCTTATGGGTAATGGCCAAATTGATAAATAAAAGAAGCTATCGCAAACTAACATCTAAAATTAAATCACTGTGTTTGTTATGCACTGTGTGTTATGCACTGTGTGTTATGCACTCCAAATTGCATAATATATTAAGTGAACAAAGGTGGTTCCAGTGTAAAGCAGTAGTCATTTACATTGCTTACAGCAGTAGGGGGATCTTTGGTTGAAAAGAAAATGTTATCTTGATAACTGTATTTGTCCAGCAAGAATATTTTGTATGAGTACTCCTAAATGATCCATTTAGTAAACATTTATATAGTTCCTAAAATGTGCAAGGCAGAGTGTTATTAATCATTTCTATGTATTGTTTTTCTAGAATTGTAACATTGTAATATTTTAACATTATACACTGTAACGTTCACACTGCAACTCCTAAAAGTTCAGTTATTTTCATAAACAGTGTTACCAAGTGCTTCCCATATGCTTAGGAAAGCTAGCTCTTCAGGGCAGAAATTATCTCTGTATCGTTCACTGTTTCATCCCTGGTCATAGAATCTAACTCCTGGACCTCAATTAAATATTTATTGAATAAATGAATGAGCTATGGCTTTTTGTAATTTTTCTCACTACTGATCAGGACCACTAGTGCACTGAGTAATCAAAATGAATCTCCATAGCTATCTCCTAATAATAGTAAACATTGCTCAAATGCTTGGTAAATAATAGAAAATATTATGAATGCTCTATATGCATGGGTTCGCTGAACACGTATATGCAGCATACAAGGGAGGTCTGCCGTTGACCTATTGCAGAGAACATGCAACCAAGGCTCAGAGACGTGAATACCCCAGTTACACGGTCATAAACCACCCCAAGCAGCTGGACCTCTCTCCCTTCTTAATCACACTTCAGCAAGTTGGAGTTTCCTGTTCTCTAGGGATTGGTGCTTTGTGTACCATGTTCTGTGTCCTCTGTTGTTTGTCAAAATCAACTCTTTCTCCATCTGGATGAATTGGCACCCGGCCCAAGACTTGTGTGGCTCCATGTGATCTGGAACCTGTAAAACCTACCTGGCAATGTTACCGAATTCTAAGCGTAATTTGTCTACGGTTCTGTCTGTCTGTCTCTTCCTCATTTTTCTAAACTCTTGTACATCTCCCTCTCACGCCTTCTTCCTCTTTGACCAATAGAAATATTATTTGGGGTCAGGGTGGTTAAAAGGTGCAAACTTTTCCTACACCTAGGGATGAAATGTAGAGCATGGGGACTGGAGTTAATAACACCATATTATATATTTGAAAATCGCGAAGAGAGTAGATCTTAAAAGTTCTCATCACACACACACAAAATTGAAACTATGTGAAGTAACAGATTTTATGAAAATTGTGGTAATTACTTCGCAACAAACACATGTATCAAAGCATTATGCTGAAAACCTTAAACCAGTACAAGGTTATATGTCAATTAAAACTCAATAAAACTGAAAAACATTTTAAATAAAATATAACCCCTTATTTTATTCATTAGAATATAGCCTCAACCACATATACCTCTCACCATGAATAAAACAAAACATCCCCACGGCAAATTTATATCAGGGGAAATTTAAAAACTTTTAAGCATTTTGCAGATGAAAGGGTGATTCTTTGCCTTACAGAAATCTGATTGCATAAATGTTCCTCAACAAAATAATTTATTTAGCACCGTTATAAAAGCTCTCTTGGAAGTTACACTGATATTAAAGAATATTACGTACCAACTCACTTTGTAAAGCCATTTTCAAGTTTACTCTAAAATGTGGTTCTCAACTGGGGACAATTTTGCTTCCCATGGGCACTTAGCAGTGTCTGGGGACATTGTTGGTTGGCGCAGTGCGGGGGGAGGACCAGGGAATATGCCATCAGCATTCAGTGGCAGAGGCCAGAGTGCTGCTGAGCACAGTCACTTACTCTATTCATTACCTACCCATCCCTCCCTTGATACCCCACATGGGGGCTGTTAGGGAAAGTGAAGTTGGGGGCATTTATATGGGAAGCTTGGTCTTTTCTCAGACCTTCCTTTACTTCTGTAATGAAAGGAATGCTGGATACTCTGAGTAAGGCCATTGTGATACTTCCTTGAAATGAAAACCTTTAAAACAAACTCGATCCACATCTCAAGGTCCACCCCTTTTTGGTACACCAAGAGTTAACCAAAACCATTTCAGCCAAAGTGCTATCGCTGTTCATTTCCCCTGTGTAAGGAGATCTTTTCCTAAGATGTCCAACTTATTTTTCTGTGTGTAATTTTGCAATAAAACCTCAAGCGCGCTTTCCTTTTAACTCACAACATTCTCTTCATAATGCTCAGAACTATCAGGTCCTTTTCCTGGCCTGTTAAATTCCTTTTAATTCTTGTGAAACACTACTTTTGTGACATTTATTTTTTTCAAGAAATATGTATTTTTTTTTACAAAAAAATAAATATGTATAAATTACTGTGTACAAGACACATTACTACTACTTTTCAAGTGCTGTATATCCACAAACATAGTAACCCATAAGAATTTTGTCCAAATAAGAAAGATAAATCACGTGTCATTAAAAATAATGCAGTTTAACAATGAAAGCTATTGGCAGGCTGATGAAGTATTATGGGAGTTATTTAGGAAGAGATCATACGTATTTGTCAGAAACAAAGAAAGTTACCTAGAGAAGTGGCACTTAAAATAAGTTAGGGAATACATAGTATTTGAACTGGTGGAATTTTCCTTGAGGAGAAAAATAAATGAGGGAATTCAGGGCAGAGTTAAATAAATAATAGGTTGGTGCAGAGAAGAATGGAGTTACTGAGGCGTTGTCTAGAAACACTGTGAAGTGCGGGGCACCTTATCTTAAAAGGGGTGCTGAAAGCAGTATTTTGTGGGATGTTTTAAAGGTCTTGAATGTTAGGCTGAAGAGTTTGACCATTAAGTAAAGGCTCTATAATGTTATATAGGTAGTTAAACAGACATGAACAGGGCAAGGACAACAGGCCAGGTTCAGAAACTCACCAGGGCAGAAAGCCCCCCAGATGACTAGCAAGGGGCAAAACTGGGAAAACAAAAACCTCACCCCCAGGAGAACCTTTCCTCCCCCAGCATATCACTGGTTAGGACCCCCTAAGTTTTCATATAGTCATGTGGGTTAGACCCCCTGAGCCTTTCCTCCCTAAAGATAACATCTACGCCTCAGTTGTATTTCAGCTCCGGGCCCAGGAAACAAGAAAAACCAGACAAGTGATGCCCTGGCTGCCTCAGGATCAGCTACATTGACTAATGACCCCCTGCCTTGGCACCGGGCAATCAGTGGAGACCACCACCCTGAAAGAGCACAGCAGGGAAGCTGATGAATATTCTATTGAGACCCTCCCCTGAGGCCTCCCCTAAGATTTCCACCTGCAAGAGAAGATAAATACACTCAGGATGAAGCACCCAGTGCTTGGCTCTCCCCCAGGGGAGCACGCCCTCGCCATTCCCTCCCCCCTTCTTTCCTCTAAGGGACTCCATAAGACTTGCAACTAGGGGAGCAATGGGCAGCGGCAGCTTGTCCTCAGCTAACCCCCTGAACCTGTCTCCACGGCCCCCCTCTCTTTCTGACTTCTCAGGGAGCCAGAGCAGCCTGCCCTGGGCTCTCCTGTTGCTTCCTCCATGCTCTTCCTTGTTTCACTGTCCCAGGTATATTTTTGCTGTGGCCAATAAATTCTTACTTACTTTCCTACACTTTGTCTCTTGATTGAAATCTTTACTTCAGGAAGACAAGAAGGGAGGTCTCATCGTCTCCCCAGTAGCAATAGTACATTATTAATTTATGATAATCCAAACAACAAAATAAATAAAGTTTAGAAATTTATCAAATGAAACTCTCTTGTATTAATGGCCTAATGAAGTGCTGTAAATTGCGGTTTTGATTCGATATTGTTGATAGGATAGTTTTGCTTTGGAGGGCAGAAAGAAATTCAACTAGTTGATAGCTTGAGCAGTGCAGATGGATTACTTAGGAAAAGGCTTCAGGAAGGTCACTTGTCAAATTTCATCACTAGGTGGGACATTTTGACACTTCTGAAAGCTCATTATAAAAAAAGCTCCATATGAGCACTTAAAAGACAAAATGAGAAACCAAAATTCATTGTGCTCCTAAGCATTTCAAGCTGCTTATGTTTTCTATGTTATTAAAAAAAAACATTATCAAAAGCACATGGAATAAGTTCATCATGGGGATAGAAAAAGAAATAGTAAGTAGTAAATAATGAAATGAACACATTAATACAAAGTTGTTTCAGGTTTTATAAATCTGCCATGGGAGAAATTACACATTCAATGTTTATTTAACAAACAATAATAGACAATAATAGACACTGCATAGGTTAAGTCAAATTAATGACACATAAAACTATAAAACTTGTGTAGAGTTATCTTAGTTCCTGTTTGTTAATCATTTTGTCAATTATCAGATTTGTTTTTGTTTTGTGTATTATCTAGTCTTTAAAATATCCCCTTACATATCATTTTGGTAAATACAAGAAAGGCCAAAATCATCATCATCATCAAAAAATAATTATAAAATAATTCTTAAAAGTAGTGGTATATTTTGAAATATATTTAAATTGAGAAAAGTCAAATAAAACAGTAACTGAATAGTTACAGGACATAGTTTCCAGGGAATTTCTCCTTTAGGGTGAAGACATTTTATTTTTAGCTTTCATTAATGGAAAGAAAAAAAATCTTTAAAGATTGTTTTTATTTTCCTGATATAGGTAAATTTAAGTTTGATCTTTCAGTGATAGTGAATAGTATGTATCTTAGGCAAAATCACAAAGAAAACAATTTCTTTATATTCCTTTTACCTATTTCACAGTCTCCCTGTTCATATTCTCAAGCTCTTCCATTTTCCTTCACAATGTATAGACCTCATAAAAATATTAGCTAAATTTTTTTATTCATAAGGAGTAATATATTACTTCCCTATTAATAACAATAGAAAGCCAAGCACTTATGTTGCATTACCTGATTTAATGCTTATAAAAACTATGAAGTAGGAACATTTTCCTGAGGAGGAAATTGAGGCTTAAGCTAACTACAATGAAGTCATGAAGAGGAGCTTGATTTCCAGCCTATCCTTATCTGACTTCAGAACTTCAACTTTAAAATATGCAATATTGATTTTCAAGGTCATGCTGTACTAAAAATACATTTTGTTAAGAAGTTTATATTTCACCCCAGAGATTGTGAACCTGTATTTGGACACTAAATATTGTAGTCTTGTAAAAGCAAGGCCCAGCCCTCTATGGGCACAGCTAACATACCACCTCAAAGAATCGATGGGCCTCCATCGCCACCCACTAATGGGCTCGTGTCAGCATCCGAGACTTAAGTCAAAACTAAACTGCAAATTTCAAAATCTTAGGCATCACAAAGAAAACAGGAAAGGTATTCTGGGGGACAGAATAAAACTTTCTGTCGTCTGTAATAATCACTTAATTCACCAGCCTTCTTTTTAATAATATAAATAAAAGTTTTTCTCCTCATAAGAAATGCAAGACTAATCCTCAGTGTAATATTTGAATCCAGTGGCCTCAATTTTTGTTTTTGAGTTTCTTTTTGAAATAGTTGTAGCTTTAAAAAATATTTCATGATTTGTATTCTTTCTTAGAGGTCTTTCAAAAAACAAAGAGAAATCTTACCTTTTTTTTTTCTAGTGAACTTAATCTTTAAAAAAATTTTTTTTAAATATATTTTTATTGATTTTAGAGAGAGGGAGGGATAGATAGAAACATGGGTGAGAGAGAAACATCAACCTGCTGCCTCCTGCACGCCCCCTGCTGGGGATGGAGCCCGCAACCCGGGCATGTGCCCTGCCCTGGAATCCAGCTGGTGAAGGCCTGGTTCATGGGTCTACACTTAACCACGGAGCCCCACCAGCCAGGCAAGAGAGATCTTACTTTTAAAAATAGGTTTAAATATCCTACTTTGCAATTACGATATAAAAACACTGGACTAGTAAGTATGATATATGTTATAAAATTATAGGGGTGGTATATTTCTTATAAAAAATCTTGCTAGTCATCCTTGTCTTGTTCCTTTTCTTAGGGGAAAGCCAGAGAAAGACAAGCATCACATGATCTCACTCATATGTGGAATCTAATGAACACAATAAACTGATGAACAAAACAGATACAGAAACATAGAACCATGGAGCAATCTGAAGAATTTCAGAGGGAACGTGGGGGTGGAGAGTGGGGTGTGGGGGTGGAGATTAATCAAAGAACTTAGATGCATATACGCATAACCCATGGCCACAGTCAATACTGTGGAGAAGGCCTGGGGTGGGATGGAAGTGGATGCCGGGGGGAGGGGAGCATTGGGGGGAACATCTGTAACACTTTCAACAATAAAGATAAATTTAAAAGAAATCTTCCTACTCAGTATTCTAGAAATACTTCACCAATTACTCATGCTTAACTCATCAATTATCCCCAACTATGCTAAAAGAAATGACATAAGAAAATGGAAGTGTGATGAAATCATCCAGAGTGGTGGTGTCCGATATAGTACAACTAGGCATATGTGGCCATTTAAATTCAAATGTAAATCAATTAAAATTAAATAAAATTTAAAGCACAGTTTCTCGGTCATGAGATCCACAATTCAAGTGCTGAGTAGCCAGGGGTAGTTAGCTACTGGTTACTACTTTAGGGCAAATATACAACCCTTCCATCATCACAGAAAGTTCTATCAGACAGTGCTGGTGTAGAAGGATTGTACAAAAGTGATAGATGAATTATATATAAAATGTACTTTACAACACACACACACACACACACACCAACAAGGGCTTAAAAATTTGGTTCTTATTTATGCACATTGGCCGTTTAATGCCATGGTACTAAATACATTCTCAGAACACTCATCCTGAAAAAAATTTTCTATTCTGTCTCTTGTGCTATTCATTTTCAATAACAGTTTATTTTTAATGTAATTTTGTCAATGTCACATAAAGAAAATAAATGTTGAGCTATTGTCTTCTGTTCTGTGCATAGTTCTTTCTGTTAGTACAGATACATCATTCTTACTAAGAATTAAATAAAATCTGACTCATACAATCTGTTCTTCTAAAAATTAAATCAGAAAAAAGTTATTGTTTCAATGAGATCTGTATAAAAACAGGAAGATGAATGAGAATTTCCATCTACAGAAAGAACGTGGCTTTTTCCACTGCTTGGGTACAGGCTTTACTGTCACCTATTATGTGAAATGTGAGGCGTTTGGGGTTCACAGTGAAAAGTCAACAATTTCTTTAATTTCAAGTTCAAAGAAACTCTCTTCCATCATAGAGGCAGTAAAATTTATGATTAATATTTTATAAAGAAATGAATGTTGCTGTGACACATTTTATAGGCTGAGTCCTTAAATTGTACATAACAGGATTACGAAGTTAAAACATTTAGCCCTAGAAATATAATTTCTCTTAGTATTTTTTTCATTATACTCCTTGATACTATGTGTTCAATACTCATTTCTTATTTCTCATCAAACTTGCCTTTCCACAATAACACAGAATTTTTATTTCAGGTGTAGCCATAACTTTCCATTATTTCAGGGATCTATATTTATTTTGTCACTCATCACAGAAAACAATAGCATCTTTTCTGCTTTGGGGGTTTAAAAGACTAAATATTTTTCTGCTTGGGCCAATCTTTGCAATTACTCATAGGAATGTTGTAAAACAATGTGGAAGTCCTAAATTTATGTTCCATAAATTCTAAACTAACCACCTTCTTTTTTTACCCCCAACACTTTCCATTTGGCTTCACTTGCACCGGTGGAAATTTCCACATCATGCATGTTGGCCCTGTGCACCTATGGGGATCCATGATTGACTATCTCTGAAAACAACCATTGGGATGCTTAGGTGTTTATAAAGATTATACCCAATTTGCTCTAATTTTGATGCAGACTCTTGCTAAATGTTTCCTCTCCACTCTCTGCCCCTCATTTCATCTCTGGGGAATGTTCTACATCACTAAAGGAATATTCAGCATTATCACCAGTTAGTTGTAATTAACTTCACATACTTGAATGATGATATGCTAGATGCTAGGAAAAAATAATTTAAATAGATCTGGTCTCTCTCTTCTAGCTTATATATTAAGCCATGATAAAATGAGTTATTTTTAATCGGCCAGCAAGTATAACATTTTCACGTAAAACTTTCTAAAAAATTAGGGAATTCAATTGCCTTCCTCCATAAAGTTTGCTTAATAATGCATACTGAAATATGATGAACAGCTAAAAATGCCCAAGAAGTGTATAAAAGTTCCATTTTTGACTCTCAAGAAAGTGAAAATGACTGGCAGCTGACAACTTTCATGTGACAGCTAAGTTGAAATATTTCCAACAAATATAAGCAATCCTCTAGAATCTGAACAATAATCAGATGAAGCGTTCTGTGGCTGTGGAGTGGAATAAGAAAAAGGCAGGTCTATTCCATGACAGGTCTAAAACAAGACGGAAACCAGGACATTCAGCAACCACAAAAATTAGCACATTCAACACTGCATCTTTATATTAGCAAATCTAATTCTGCTTTAATATTTTTGCTTTCTAGGTAAAAGTTACTAAATATATCCATCACAAGGGTGCACTCAATCCAACAGCATCCAATCCCAGAACCCTTTTTAGAATATTCAGGACAAGCCTCTCTTCACACTAGTTATAAAGCCCCTCCTAGCTCTTACCTGTAGGCGAGATTGTCTGGTAGGCCTCTCCTTTGCCACAGCGCACCAAACAAACCTGATTTGTTTAAACTACTGGTAGATGTCTGATCATCTTTGGCTAGCAATCTTCAATATACCTTATGACTCACTTTTTATTTTTTTTATACGTTGAAAATTACAGTTAAATTAGTAAATATTATTTTTAAATAGTCTTACATGGCTTTATGTGTAAGTGGAAAAAAAGTTTAAGTTGAGATGCTGATGATCTGGCTTCTCTCAAAATGTCAAATTACACAACTTTTCATATTTTGAAAGACATGTTGATGAAATGAAAAAAAATAGAAAAGGGAAGAGATACTATAGACTGAACAGTTTCCCCCCTCCCCCACCAAATTCATATGTTGAAACCCAGTTTTCAATGTGATTGGCAAGTGGGGCCTTTGGAAGGTTATGACTGAGATTGTGACCTTATTTTAAAAAGCCCAGAGAGCTCCTTCAGCCCCTTCTGCCACACTTGGACACAGAGAAGACAGCCCTCTATGGACCAGGAAGCAAGTTCTCCCCACACACTGAATGTGTCTGAACCTAGATCTTGGACTTCCGGCATCCAGAACTGTGAGAAATCAATTTCTGTTGTTTGTACACCACCTGGTCTGTGACATTTTTGTTATAGGGACCTAAATTTACTAATAAGGCAATTGACATATATTGAATTTCTATTTACTGCCATGAACTTGACTTAAGTTGTCTAGTTTGTTCCTCATAGAAATTAATTCTCTAGCTCTTATCCAAATCTTAGTCAATTTCAATAATTGTCCCAAGGTCACATTGCAAATAAGTTTTGAAATTTGGAGGCACTCTCAGATTGGGCTATAAAATATGCCTATTTCTGAATCTGCTTCAATGAGAATAGGAAGAGAATTACTAAAACTAATGTAATATAATTGAAAGTATTTAAAATTATAATAAATTCAGTAAGTAAACTAAGACTAACTAAATCACAATGAGCAATAATTAAAAATCATAATCAGATTGACATTTTCTCTATCAAAAAAAAAAAAAAAGTCTAGTTCCCTGGTACTTCAATCTTTTCTCATAATATCCTCTCTACTTTTCCCGTAGTTCACTCCACCCCAGTTTCACTGATATCTTTGCTGTTCCTAGAAACATAAAAACAATAAAGGCATGCTCCTATCTCATGGTCTTTATACTTGCTCTTCCCTCTCCCTGTGTGTATGTGTATCTATAATATTGCACACATATATTATACACAGCACACATACACACACACACACACTTTCCTTTGCCCCTACTCCTACCCCTCCAACTGCACTCCTATCACCACCCCTGCTTTATTTTTCCCCATAAAACTTCCTACATAACACACTACGTGTTGTATTTCTTTATTTTGCTTTTCTGTCATTCCTACCTAGAACAGATGCTCTAGGAGAACCGGAGTTTGTTACTGTTGTTGCTGGTGGTGATTGTGACCCTGGGAAAATCTTGATTTGCTTTGTGGTTATTCTGTTTTGGTCACTTATGTAACCCCCGTGCCCAAAACAACGCCTATTACTTAGTAGGCACTCAATTAGTTCTTGTTGAGTAAATAAATGAAAACAAAATTTGCAGCATATTAGAAGACTGGTACTTAGATTTTAAATTTTAGGATTTAATGTAATTTAGATCTAAATTCTAAACTCAATCTATAACTTTGTAACAGATGACAAAAGCAAACTGAAAATCTCCAATATTTAAAAAACCAAGTATTCCCATTCAGAAATATAACATCTTGTGTTCTACTCTTTTTCTTTTCTACTTTATCTTATTTCAAATCATTCACTTTCCTTTTGATAAATATTTACTGATCACCTCTCCAAAGGCCCTTCCAAGTACTAAAAATGTTATGATTATAAGGCCACCATTTGCTAGTTGTGTGAACTTGGCCAAGTGACTCAACCTCTACACTCTTTGGTGTCTTCACCTGTCAATTGTGACTAAAGAGAGTAACTGATGCCCTAACAGATAACATGAGATGAGATAATGCCGGCAAAGCATTTACACTGCCCCCGGCCTATTGGAGTCATCTCATTAATATTGTTCTTCTCACTTGTAAATAATGATGCCTTTGATGAAGAAAACATACTAGATAGGCCCTTGCATTTATATGGACTTAGTATGTTTCATAGAGAAGGTAAAAAAAAATAGTCTAATTTTAAAAGCAGAGATAGAAAGCACACATCCATCAAGTGGCCGTTTGGAAGGACATGAGGAGTCGTAGCCTTTTGATGGCCCCTTTACTTTTCTTCTTGGACTGTAATGCTACTCGGCCAAGCACGACTTTCCTTGGAACATGATTAATATTATTGAGGGTAGTTTCACTGCACTTTGCTGTAGATTCTGCTGCACATTTTCTGTAACTTCACGTAATTTTGAAATGATTTTAAATGTAGAGGAAGAGATCTGCGGCCGACACAAAGGGGGAGGAAGGGGCGCTTACTCACAGTGTATCTCTAGCACCTGCATGGCCACCTGGGGGGTGGCATTGAGGGATTCGTGGTCCACCCTGCAGATGACCGCCACTCCGTCGTCGCTCCTGTCCACTCGGAAGTCCAGTGTGCTGCTGACAGTGAAAGTCTTGCGATTTGCATCTTCTTCTTTCAAGTATTTCACATCTGAGAGTAAAATATAAATGAAAAATTTCTGTGACATTCCCTTTCAAAATGTAACAGGGTCCATGTCCTTGAAACACTCCCTGGAAGCGCCTTCTCCCTATCTTGATCAGTTTTTTAAAAAGCAAATATTGGTTAGTTTAACATTCCATCTATTTGAATTTGAGAAAATAAAAAAATATACTACTTCAAAAATAAACTTTCAAAGTTAAATAGAGTAGGGTGGGACACAGCTTTTATTCCTTAGTTGGTGGCATTTTTTGGACTCAGGCCGTTTTACAGTATTCATCTCCCTTCTTCGAATTTCAGTTTTATCACAGGAGAATCTCAATTCTCCGAGCCACAGCACATTTGGGAGGAGCATTTTCACAACTCCCTGGTTATGCCTAAAAAGAAGTACACCACCATTTGAGCTAAGATTTCAACATGAACAATGTGAGGCTGGGGAACACCTAAGATGCCATCTTTGGTAAAGAAAATAAGTAAGTAGACACCTGAATATTTTGAATATTTAAATAGATATATTTGCTGTAAAATTTCCATTGAGAAAAATGCTCTTTCAACTTGACTTGAGAATACTTCCCTCAAGATGTGAAACTTACTGTGCACGATTCAGGTTCATCATTGAACGGTGCACTTAGTGATTATTTGTTCTCTGTGTAAAGAGGTTTAATAATATTTTCATTTAATTTAAAATTTCTCAAGTCTAAAGTAGCTGATAAGGGCAATTTTAATGGATTAGAAATCAAAATCATAGACTAAGGTTAAGGTATCATTACAGCAAGATCTAAATACAGTTGAGAAAATATGCTGTTCTGTTTTCTTAGGCTCACATTTAAAATGAACAATGATATTTTCAGGGGAAAAAATATTTTATATCAAGTGCATAAAATACTTCAGTTTACCATATATTATATCAATTATTTTTAAACATTTATGTTGGCAACAAATTAATATAAATCCAGCTACTCCATTTTGTGCTCTATGCAAAAATTGATTCTGAAAATAATATTGCATTTGATATATTGGATGTGCAGATATTTGCATGGTCCATTGAGTTTTACTTATTTGCAGAGGTATGACTTTCTCTTATTAATTAAAAAAAATAAAATGATATTAATACAGGATAAAACTAAATAAATGTTATGTCTTGTTTTTGAAAATATGTTTATGATTATGTTTACAATTTAGATAAAAATTACCTAATTAAAGTTTCACTACAAAAAAAAGTTTTATGCAATTTTGGCAATTTTTCAGCGTAAGACAACCTCTAAACTTTGAAAGGGTAGGAAAAGTATAAAATCTTAATTTTGTCTTTTAACTATAAATAAATAATATAAAACACAGAGTTTTCCATGAACATGTATCTTATGAAGTATTTCATTTTTGCTAACCAAAGTCATTTCTAAGATTTTTGCAGTTGAAAAGTAGTTTCAATATCAGTTAAAAAAAAAAAAATTAAAGTAAAAAGATGAAACGACATTTACCAGTTAAAATATGCCAGAATATGATAGATGCATTTAGAGTTCTTTGCTGCACTAAATAAAAAAAAATGAAGCTCTTTCATTTTTCAGTGTCTCATAGATTTGTACAAAATGTTCCCTTGTTTTTACATTTTATTTCCTATAAATGTATATCCAATGTTTTCTTGTTCATAGCTCTAAGTGGTGGCAGTGTAAGAAAATTTAGATCTTTGGAGAAAACCCTTTTTTTTTTTTTAATTGATCTGAGAGAGGGAAGATAAGGGGTAGAGGGGTAGAGAGAGAGAGAGAGAGAGAGAGAGAGAGAGAGAGAGAGAGAGAGAGAGGGAGAGGAGAAACATCAGTGTGAAAGTGAAGCACCATAGACTGATCATCCCAACCTTCCCTCCCCCTGCAAGTGCCCCAACAGGAATCTAAGCCACCACCGTTCTGTGTACAGGAAGATGCTCCAACCAACTGAGCCACACTGGCCAGGATGAAAACCACTTTTATAACTGTTATGCAACATCTGAAATATTATTCCAAAATATTGGTGCTAATTGTTTAATAGAATAACAGCTGCATTTTAAGAACACACACATCTGCTTCCTTAGCTATTTTGGTTTTCTGTACAAAAGCATCATTTAATGTAATATTAATTGGACGCATAAAACCTGATAGCAATTGCATCTAACATAAAATTTTAATGAGTATCATTCAAATAAAATAAACAAAAGCATAATTTGTTGCTTTAATTTTTTTCTTATTGATTTCAGAGGGTGGAAGGGAGAGGGAGAGAGAGATAGAAACATCAATGATGAGAGAGTCACTGATCTGCTGATTGGCTGCCTCCTGCAAGCCCCCTACTGAAGACCAAGCCGGCAACCTGGGCATATGTCCTGACCAGGAACTGAACGGTGACCTCCTGGTTCATGAGTCGATGCTCAACCACTGAACCACACAGGCCGAGCTAATTTGTTGCTTTAATAATAGCTTATGTGACAGCTTTTAAGTTACCAGAAGGCATAACATGAACAGGAAAATGCATTAAAAAGAGCCAATCATACTATCTTTCCCATTTTTTTATTCTGACCCCTTCCTCCTGGAAGAAACAGACAAAAAAATAGTATTTAAACTTTATTTCTATTTTCTCTTTCTAGCTTTATAAAATAACTGATGCATTACATAGCTGCAGATCAACAGAAGTTTTCTTTATGTTGCATAGTTCATTTTTTGATTCTCTGTGTATTTTTGTTTCATGTCCGGTCTTGTTCTAGAGAGTTCTATTTTTTCTCCTTTGTCATGTCTCTAATGGCCATCGTGATCTAGAGCAGCATTTCTAAAACTGGAATGTGCTTATTAATCACTTTGGATCTTATTAATATTCAGATTCTGACCAAATATGTTGTGAGGTGGAGCCTGAGAGTCTGATGCTGGTGCACTGACGATAGTTTCAGGAGCAACGGCATAGTGGACACCAGATACATGGACACCAGAAATATAACCAAAGGCAAAGAGAGGATACTGGAATATTGGGACTTACTCTGCACACCTACCTTTCTTCTTTCTGGCATTCCTTTTCTTTTTTGTCTCCCTCTCTCTCTCTCTCCCTGAATCCCTGAATCCCTCCCTCCCTGCCTTTCTCCCTTCCTTTCTTCATCCTTCCCTTTCCTCTCTCTCACCTCTTTTCTTAAGCTTCCATTCTACCTTTACTGTTTTAAAATATATCTATTTCTTCTTATTTTGCATTTTTCAAAATAAGCACATGGGTGTGACGGTGAGCAAAAGTTGATGGCAAATAATGAACAGAGGCATTTGTAGGATTACTTCCCTTCATAATCTTTGCAGCTACATCCCTATTTTTCTCCAATGTAAATTCTGGACATAGATAGAAAACTAGGAAGACTAGTTAATTCCATCGTTTCTATTGGGGGGTAAAGTTCTATGTTTGCCCCCTGGAGAGTAAGCGCTGTCAGGTCAGGTGCCGCAGGTCTAATCACGCCTGGCTGGAGCCTCATGTCGCAGACCAGGTGGTGTACAAACAGCAGAAACTGATTTCTCACAGTTCTGGATGCTGGAAGTCCAAGATCTAGGTTCAGACACACTCAGTGTGTGGTGAGAACTTGCTTCCTGGTCCATAGAGGGCTGTCTTCTCCGTGTCCAAGTGTGGCAGAAGGGGCTGAAGGAGCTCTCTGGGCTTTTTTAAATAAGGTCACAGTCTCAGTCATAATCTTCCAAAGGCCCCACTTGCTAATATCACATTGAAAATTAGGTTTGAACATATGAATTTGGTGGGGGAGGGGAGGAAACCTTACAATAACATCCTTTCACTTGAGAATGAGTCAAGTGAGCCTCAGTGCCATTAACCAAAAGTCTGAACACGAGAAGTCAACTTTCACTTGTAACCTCTTCTAAAAAAATATTATATTCTGTGCACAACTTTTCCTTGGGCTGAATCAAAAAGTTTACACCATCTGACTAAAAAATATAAAAAGAAATTACCCGACTCTAAGCCTGATGCCTCAGGGTGGTCACTATATTTTTGTAGATTATATATATTACTTCTCTAGAAGACTGAAAGATTTATTCTATTTTATATGGAAAAATATGTTGTATTACAGGTCCCCAAAATGATAAAAGATGGCAGAAAGTTAAAAATAAAAGCCCATCCCTTAGAGAAAACTCTATGAGAGAGAAAATAAAATATCCATTTTAGCAAACTCTAAACAAATGTGACTGCTTTGACACATCTATGATGATGCAGTTCTAGTTCTCCAATGATTTATTGTATGTAGCATTCAGCATATGTCAGAAAAATCAACCTGCCCCGCATCACCTATTATGAAAATGAATCATTTGCATCAGTAAAACATGTGCTGAGAAACTGGCTTTCTAAATGTTGTGATGTTTCTCTGTACTATATACTACCATAGTTTTATTGATTAATTTTCAATGGGTTTTCTTGTTTTCTGAGTAACATATCATTTTTAAATTCTAATCACCCACTAGGACATTTATAAGATTCAATATAATTCATATATTTATAAAATAAAAGAGAATTTGGAATTTTAATGTTGTTTCTTTCTTGCTTTTATACTATTTTTCTCCTCTATTCCTCCGCTCTCTTCTTCTCTCTCTTTTATTTTCTTTCCCTCCAGACAGTCTTAATTTTTATGCTTCTGTATAGTTTTAATACCGAGATCTAGGATAGAGTTTAGAACATTGTAAATGCTTAATAAGTATGTTTTGAATTAATAAAAATGATGGCCATTTTCACTCAGGCAATGCGTTCTATTATTTCTAGTAAATAGCTTCATTCCATGTCAATGTGTGTAATCTGAGGGCAGTTGTATCAATTTGTCATTACTTTTCTTTGTAGTGGGTCTCTTTTGAAATTGTTTGATCACTTTCCTGAAAAGTTAGTCAAATCTCTTAAATAAGTAAGAAGTTTCTGTTTCGGGACAGTAAAAAAGCGACAAATTATCAAAGGTTAGCAGTTAGACAGATTAAATGTAAATAAATAATTTTTATTGGATGCAGTTTTATTGTTATGTTTTTTCCACTTTTCTGGACTACAGATTGTTACTGTTTTCTTTTACACACATCTATATTTATTCTGTGTTCGTTTTTATTTATCCCCTTTACTATTTTCTACAGGCATAGTAACCCATAGAAATTCCTAAAGATGAGAGCTCAGATATATTTACCTGTAGTTAAAATACACACACACACAAACACGCAAACATGCAAACACTCAAACACACAAAATGAAGAGAAGGAAAGGGTATTGGCAACATTAAGAAAAAAAGCTACATTAAAAAATAGCTACATTAAAATATATCAAACCAGTAAATCTTTTTTAAAAATTATATGTGACCTTTTTCATATAGAGTTTATAAAGAAAAGAGAAAGAACAAAACTGAAAATTACCTATAATTACAAGGAAAAGGAAAATTATAAAATAGTTGCATCTCCTCTAAAGGCAAAAATATAAAGAAATTTTAAATATAAAATGTTTGAGAAAAGAAATACAAATTTCTTCTATGAGAAAAGGAAGAATGAGAGACAAAATAATTCATAAGGCTCAATAAAGGAAGATACTTGGAAGATATTAGAATAACTTGTGAGCCAACATTGTGAAAATATATGACTATAAAAAATAAATCAGGTGACTTCTGGAACATCAGCATAAGGAGCTCTGCAGACTCTCCAGGAAAACAATAAGAACTGATGAAAATTATTTAAACACATACATTCACAAATTTAAGGTCTTGAAAATTGTTCCATCAGCATATAGCAAATGAAGAAACAATTATTCAAGAAAATCTACTTAATCTTTGTAAGAATAGGTGGCACTGGAGTCTGTGGTACTGGAGCCAGGACCTGCTCCCCACCTTCAGCCTACCCCCAACTCTGCATGAGTGAATGTAGGCAAGAAGATGGGGCTTCTCAATAGGCTATAGCATTTTCCCAGGGGAGGAACGTGGTCAGTATTTCTTATTCCCTTCGCTTCTACATTTGGTTGCAGAGGCTACATGGCAGGTGAGAGTGGCTGAGCGAGTAAGGCTCTCTTTCTTTACCCAGTCCCCACTTGTAGCCAAGAATACAGGGACCCAACGGTTCACACCTCAGTTTCACTCATAGAATAGAGGTTTCAAGCTGGAGGCCAAGCCAAGAAGCCAGAGTCTACTGCTACTCCTACAGAATCCTGCTTTTAAAGTAGGGGTGAGTGTACTTTAAAAGAAGCAAGCCATGCCCCCAGCTCAGGGGGAGCATCATAGAGATTTTGCCAGCAGGTCACAGTAAGAGATTTCTGAAGCTCTCTCTAGAGTAACTATTTGGAACAGAGTGTGGGGAAGCTCAAGCCTAGGGCCCTCTTGAAAACTATGAAGATTTGATGGTAAGCAAGTAAAAGGAGATGGATATTTTCAGATCAATAGGCTAAATAATGGGCCAGCTTGTTTATGAGAGAAAGCCAGAGAAAGAAACAGCCAGAAAGAGCCTTCTTGCAGTCAAAGAAAACCTGTACGACTGGCCTCAAAAAGTAAAAAAAATAATACTCTAGGCAAACTGTTCTCAATTTCATTGGATCAGATATGGAGCAATTTATGCATAGGATATTGTTGAAAACAGTAGAGAAATTAGCTGACAAGTAGTGGAGAGGAACAACTATACTTAATACCAACAGAGGCAGACAGCTTAACAGAGACACCAGGGAAAGAGACAAAGCGAGCCCCATGAAAAGCATTCTCATTCGAGTGACTATCCACATGTGCCAGACTATGCCTCTGAGTGACGTCACAGGCTTTGCACTGCAGTGAAAATAGTCGATTTAAGTTACCAAACAAATAAGCAAACAGCAAGCTGCAGGGTGAGATCAGTATCCAGAGTCGCTTGTGAATTATCTAAGTGTCATGCTTTCAATAAAAATTATAAGACATGCAAAGTAACATGGCAGTGTGATTCCTACACAGGAAAAAAAAAAGCAAACATTAGAAACTGCTGGTAAAAACGCCTAAAAGATGAACTTAACAGAAAAGACTTCAAAAGATTCATTTTAAATACATTAAAAAAGACTAAAGGGAACCATACTTAAAGAAGTAAAACAAAATAATTGTAAATATCAACAAAAGAGAGAAATTATCGCCCGGCCGGGCGTGGCTCAGGGGTTGAGCATTGACCTGGAATCCAGGCGATCGGGGTTCGATTCCTGGTCAGGGCACATGCCCGGGTTGTGGGCTAGGCAGCCGGTCAATGACTCTCTCATCATTGATGTTTCTGTCTCTCTCTCACCCTCCTTTCCTCTCTCTGAAATCAATAAAGATATATTTTTTAAAAAATCAAAAAAAAAAAAATAAAAGGGAGAAATTATAAAGTAGATGAAATAGATGTTCTGGAGTTGAAAATGAAATAATCGAAGTGAAAATTTAGTACCAGACTCAACAGTAGTTATGAGCCCAAACAAATATAGATCAGTACAGATTATGTAATCTGAAGAAAAGAGAAGGGGAAAAAAAGAAAAATTAACAAGGGACACCATTAAACACAACAACACTTGTGCAATAAGACACCAAAGGAAAAAAAAAAAAGAAATAGGAAAGAGTGGAAAAAATTTGAAGAAATACAGATTTAAACTTCCTTAATTTGATGGAAAACATTAATCTACACAACCAAGAAGCTCAATGCATTCTAAGAAGTTTAAATACAAAAAGTTCTACTTCCAGACACATCATAACAGAAATGTCAAAAGAAAAAAAAAATCAATCTTTTGAAAGCAGGAACAGAAAAACAACTTTTTGCAAAGGAACTCCAAAAATATTAACAACTAACTGACTTCTCATCAGTAACAATAGAGAAAATAAAAAAGTAAAACGGTAGATGGACATCAACCTGTATCAATAACATGTGTCACTCCATTAGAAAGATGTAACAGTTACAAACATATGTACAACTAAAACAGAGCACCCAAAGGACATAAAGCAGAAAACAGGGCCAGCAAAACCTTTCCTAGGCACATACCCAAGAGAAATAAAAGCATATTTCTACACAAAAACTTGCACCTAAATTTTTATAGCAGAATCATACATAATAGCCAAAAAGTATAAAAACCCAAATTTCTATTAACTGATGAATAGCTAAATAACATATAGTGTATGCATACAATGAAATATTAAATGAATATTCAATGAAAAATATATGCTATAACACAGATGAAGACATTATGCTAACAAGGTAGTCACAATATGGTATGATTTCATTTATAAGAATGTTTACAGTGGGCACATTTATAGACATGGGAAGTAGATTCGTGGTTTCCCACAGCTGGGGAGGGAAGGTTGGGGGAAAATAGGGAGCGATCACTAGTAGGTATAACATTTCTTTAGGGTCATGTAAATGCAAATTTGATTTCAGTGAGTTACATAACAGTGAAATTACTAAAAGCTTTAGCTGAGTTGATGGTATATTAATTATTTCTCAATAAGTATAATATAAAAGATAAATAAAAATGGCTAATCTGTTTGGCTTCAATTTAGGAGGTATATGAACAATGAACACTTTAAAGAGTTATTGAATGAAGAGAAAACAAATGTAAGGTTGGTCACTCTCCTGGAAGATAAAGAGTATATGTAAGATTACTTTCAAGTATTCATGGTAGTAAATAAAAACATAGAGAATGCGCTTAGGACTTTATTATCCAATGCTAATCTACACTAGAGCATAATCTCAGTAATCTACTTAGAATTCCCCATTGTCAATGCAAATGGAAGAAAGGTTCCAATGCACTTAGTGAGAAACTGCTACACTAAGATGTCACTTAGGCCACAATATTGTGGAAAACTACTTGAATCTAATGACTTATTGATCAAAGAATTAAAGGATCATTTTTAGAAAAAGTTAATTCATACATTTTGTAAAATATCTTCCTGGGTGCAAAGAAGGTCTTTAGCCAAAGTTGAGTGGAACAAGGTGTTCTCTCCCCAGATCCCACAAAAAGCATGAAGAATTAAAATTTCCATGAAAAATTAAAGCTAAAGAATGGGAGAGACATCATTCATAGCACATGACAAAGCCAAAAAAGATCTTTAGGAAATAACCTGAGGAGAATTTGAGCAGCAACTGAGTCCTTCCATTAGCAGATAAGAGCTAAAAAGCTAGCAAATTTCAATATTTATTTTATTTTAATCTCAAGATTGCTTATAGGCTAATGAGTCGTGAATTATTGAGGTGTGTACTTGCTTTAACCCTTAAATTAAAAACATTAATTAAAAACATAAATGGAAAAAAAAAATTAAAAAGAAAACTTTTGTTGATAGAATTCTCATTCTTGACAATAAGTGAAATCCAGTAAAAATAATTATATGTATTTAGCTCATTGTATAGATGCTATTACTTTCCTTTTCATTCCCATAATGTATAAGAACCCATAATAGCACTACATTTCTGTGGCTAAATAATAAAATTCCTAACCTTAAAAACTAGCAAAATTATTATCTAAAATATTCTGTCAAAGTGAGTAAAGACACATTTCACTCTCATTCATCCTTTAAAATTTATTATATCACCTTAAAACAAGCAAGCAGGCAAAATTGAAAGCACACTACCATTGAAATAAAAGTATTATTTCTCTACATTTCAAAGATAAAGAAAAAAAGACTTCTGCTTCCAGCCTAGATGGAGTAATAGAGACAGATTTACCTCTCACCTAAAAACAACAGTTTTAAAATTATTGAACATCATAACAATGGACAGTGATCCCTGAGAGATGTAAAACAAATGACGAGAACCCTAAAATTTGTCCCTGCTGAATGCCTTGAGAGTTTTCAAGGTCGTGGACCATGGAGGGAAACCATGTAGAAGCTGGTGGCCTGCCTGAGTTTTGGGGGTGAAGCTGGGTGTCCGAGAAGGCCAAAGTAGCTTGGGTTTGCTAGGGCAGAGTATCCAAAAGACAGGGTTACACAAAGAGAGCTCCAGATAGCTCCAGTGTCCCCTCCCATGTTCAGCAAAGTAAGTCCTGACCAATGCATCGGTGAGAGGACACTGAGGCTGGAACAACAGCCATCTAAAAGGATTAGAGAAACTAGTCCATGATGCTTACATAGGGCTGAAAAACCTCATAACTAGTATACTCGGCATTCAGGACTTACCTCAGTAATGAGAAAAAAATGATTCTTAGAATACGTACTAGTCTGGTACCACCTTAAGAAATTTAAAAGAAGCTCTGGAAGGATTAAAATTGTTCTAAGTAACTTAATCAGAACAAGGCTTAAGATTTCTTATAGAAATATAAGAGTTTTCAGCACCATAAAGGTAAAATTCACAATGTCTGGAATCCAATTAAAAAACTACTATGCATTCAAAGCAGGAAAATGCTATCTGTAATGAGATCAATCAGTCTATGGAAACTAACCTAGAAATAATGCAGCTGAAAGAAAGAAAAGAATATTAAAAACATGAAATACCTCAAAATACGTTTTAAATCTAAAATTATAAAACTTATGGAAGTCTTTGTGATCTTTAGTTAGGCAAAAGTATCTTACATATAATAACAAAACATGGCTCATAAAAGTAATAGCTGCAAACTGTAAACAACCCAAAAGTCTATGACCAAGTAAATGGATAAACAAATTATAGTGCAGATTTATACAATAAAATACTAATCAACAGTAAATAGGAACCACCTTATACATGCAGCAACATGGATGAATCTCAAAATATTTATTCTGAGAAATAAATCAGAAAAAGAAGAGTACATACTATATGATAATATTTGCATGAAATTCTAGAAAATATAAATTAATTTACTATGACATAAAGCCATTTTGTAATTTTGAATGAATGAGAGTGATCAGCATTTTGTAGATAAAAATCACGGTCATTATCTTGATTGTGGTGATGGTTTCATCACTACATACACTTGTGAAAATATAACAAACTACATACTTCAAATGTGTGTAAAATGTTTTTTGTCTATTATATCTCAATAAAGCTTTTTTAAAAAACTAAGAAATTATAAAAGGAAAGTTTCTTAAAGATTTTTGATTATTTGCCTTTATTAATCATTTTAACCAACATGGAAAAATTGTTTTATCTCTTTCCATAAGATTTCTATCTAGTATGGCCTGGAGAGCCTTGAGGTAATACACTTAACAGCACTTAGAAAACTCCAATTTGTGAATACACTCAACATGTGCACACGCACGTGCACACACACAGGTATTATTAATGCTATTTCTTTTTCTCATATAATGCAGTGCTCAGTATTGAAACATGGTATGCACTATAAGTTTAAATACAGTACTAATACTTTCAGTTAATTCTTATCATAAATGATGCAGGGACTTTAAACTCGAGGGATCCAAATATTTCCTTTTTCTTTTCTTTTATGTTAGCTTCAGATAGTTCACAATCTCTGTATTACACGTTAATATTTCACTCACTTAAATTAAAGTTTATATAACCTATGTTAAATGACACATTAGGCCAAAACTAATTTTTCAACACTAAATAGAGTTTGAAATTAAATGTATAATCTACCATCTCTCAAAGTAGATTCCATGGAGTTCAATAGAAAAATACATGAAACAAATAAACAACAAAAAATATATTACACAGTCAAAGAATACTGCTTAGATGTTGGCTAAAGGAATTTTTGCAGTAACTCTCAGAAATGTTAAAACACTAAAGTACATTTTGATTCAGTTTTAGAGAATCTCCTAAAAAGAGATCCAGAAAGTACAGAGAATATTAAATCATTTCCTAAATTTATTACATAGGGACCTCCTCCCATTCTTTCCTGGGATATCTATTAATACTCTGCTTACTGGTTTCTAAGCACATGCATCTTCAAACTAGAATGAGCCTAAATATTACTAGAGGTACTTAAAAGAACATTAGGATTTCTAGGCCTGACGTCCAGGAATTCTGATTTTAAAAGTCTGCTTGAGACCAGGAATCTGCATTCTTTTAAACTAATCACCTCAGCTGATTCCGATCCAAGCTGTCTAAAGGCCACCTTTTGAGAAACACAGCATTCGTGAATTCACTCTCATGTTTCCAAATGCTGAAAAAGTATTTACTAAGCGGCTCACCATAAAATTGCAGTATATGTAGCCAATTTGAAAATGAGCAGCTGCATTATTTTTGATTGACATTAAAGTGTATGTCAAAAAGCTGTTCACAGAAGGAAACAGCTAAAGTGAACTTAAGCTTGATGGTCAGACATTTGAAACGGGTGATGTATAATAAATAACTAACAGTTGTAGAATACAGACAATGCTATTAGGTATCGCCAAGATTAAATGAATCATCATAAAGTCAGGCTACAGTAGATACGCAGATTAGTACACAGCATATATATATATATATATATATATATATATATATATATATATATATATATATATAATTCTTAGAGTAGGGAGGAAGTACTGAGGAAAGTTCTTTTGGAAGTATGCTGCACACATGAAGAGTGGGGACTTTAAAAAGCCTAAAACTAAATGTCTCCCTCATGATGAGATGACAGTCTTTTGTATGGTAAAAATCCCTTTTCTAGTCATAAGCCACCCAACTCCAAAAGCTTACTAAGCATAACCTTTTGACTTTACATAATTATGTCAACCTTAATATTTTAAAGAATAACATACTATCATTTATTTCTAAACTAATTTCTCTAATGCCTATTTCCACATTTATCACCCAAGTCACTCAGGCACCCAAATTGTATCTTTTGTTTTTGTTCCATCTCTAAGAATCATTTATCAACGTTCACCTGAAAGGTATCTTCTCATTCGATTCCATATTAAAAAAAAAAAAAAAAAATTCTACTTTATTCCATTTATAAATTCCATTTTATCCATTAGTTCAGGACCTTATTAGCTCATGGTTGAAATGTCCCTTAACTACTCTTTCAGCCTCTGGCTTTCTCCCAAAATTCAAGTATCGCATCTTAGAATCAGAATATTCAAGCCATCTTTGCCAGAAATATGACCTTGAGAAACAATTCTGCCTCTCTAGATTTCAGTTTCCTGTTATTGCTGCATAACAAATTATCACAATCTCAGTCGCTTAAATCAACACTCATTTATAATCTCAATTTCTGTGGATTAGGAATATAGGTAGGACTTTGCCGGGATCAGTTCTCAGAGTCACCAGGCTGAAGTCAAGGTGCTGACTGGGGTTACAATTCTCATCTGAGCTTTAGGAATCTCTTCGAGGTCTCTCCAGTTGTTGGTAAATTCATTTCCTTAAGGCTATATGTTTGAGATCCCCATTTTCTGTCACCAGCTGTCACTCAGGAACTGCTTTCAGTTCTTAGAAGTCACCCACATTTCTTTGCCACATGCCTCCCTCCCCTAGAAAGTTCACAAGAGAGCAGTTTGCCTTCTCTCCAGCCAAGAAGAGAATGTCCCTCTAACTCTTCACTCTTTTATAAAGAACTCATCTCTTTAGTCAGGCCTGCCTTGATAATCTCTCTTTGATGAACTCTACAGGGACCCATAATTATATTTGCAAAATCCCTTTTGTCATATAAGGTAATATCTTCAAGACAGTGACATAACATCGCATTTACAAGTCCTTCCTACACTCAAGGGAAAGGGATTATACAGAGATGTGGGCCATAGACGATTACGATAGAATGCAGCCTAGCACATTAATGTAAAAGCTAGTTTGCTAGAAAAGAAAATAGTAAGATTATATAATAGGAAATGTTCAAACTACATATTACTAAACTTACACATGCGCTGGAAAGTTTATTTAATTCTCAGGGAGCAGATTTAGGAAGGCAATGTACATCTTTGTCTTGCACTAAATGACAGATATTCAGACTTCTTTGCTATATAAGAAATTAAAATCTTCAGTGAAACCACATGTGGTTTTGGATGCAGAGCTGCCCAGAGGCACCAAGGAGATTTTTGAATCAGACATATGTGGGTGGGGATTGCTTCATCTACTGTTTAAAGCTAATGGGGGGGGGGGTATCACCATTGCCTACAGAATAAATTCTAAAGCCCTCACCTAGAATGAAAGATCTTACATGACTTATTTGACCCCTGCCTTCCAGTTATCTTTCATGTCTATATCACACAGAAAGTTTCATAGTTACTTCAAAAAAGAATATGCTTTTACTTGGCATGAAGTTCCTTTCTTTAGAATGCTCTACCACCTATTTTTATCCAAACCCATAGGATTTATCCCATTCACTGTTTAAGAAAATTATTCATTTAATGAATATTTATTGAGTGCCTACATTCATCAATGAACCTTTACCTCTCCCACAAAGTAAGGCTAATCTCTGCTTTTTGTTAATAGAAAATCTTTAGCCTAGTCATATATCTACTAACATGACTGTTAAATATGTGGTGATAGTTTCATATCCCAATTGTGAGTACCTTGAAGGAAGCATTCTATTTTTATTTGTTTATATTTCTAGAATGAATTCAGAGATTGTTACAACTCATTAATCATAGCTTGCTAAAAATTTAATAATCATAATCATAATAATATCTAAAATTTATTCAGTGATTCCTTGTACTGTGAAAACATTTTATATATGTTGGCTCATACAAAAACAGTTGCAATAGCACTTTGAGACAAGTATTATAATTCTTACATAGTAACAGAAAAACTAAAGTTCAAACACAGAAGCAAAACTTTTTTGTAAGTTACTGATTCTCTTGAACTTTATTTTCTCTATACCAGTGTGGTCTCCAAATGGGAGCATAAGTATCACTCACATATTTAACACAGTGCTAAAAATGCATATTCTCAAGTCCCACTACAGATTTATTCAATAAGAATTTCTGGGGTTAGGGCCCTGTAATTTGAGATTTAACAGGCCTTGCAGGTGGTGATGATGCCTGCTAAAGTTGGAGAACCATTGCTGTATGATCTAATATAGAAATATCCTGTTCAACAAGATATGATCAGCTAGGACTTTCAAACAATGTTCACCCAGAAACTTGAAAATTAAATTCATTATTTTAGGTAATGATAGATGAAAAACAAAGATTTTTACAGAAAAAGAACTAGTCCTGATATCAGAAGTCACTTTAAAGGTCCGTATGTCCATCACATAGATTCTGAAGCTTAGTGTCAATATGCTGAACTGGCCAATGCTTAGTTAAAATAAATGGGAAATAATCTTTAGTCTCAACTGTAATAACAGTTCTGTGACTTATGTCATTTCATACATTTCTCTTTATAGGAAAATATTCTCCATAACCTGTTTATCACCCAAAGACATCCTAAACATCTTCAGGTCAAGATCCTTGTTTTCTTCATGTGAATCTTTGCTCACGTACCATAGAATGCTGTATAATTAGAGGCACTTTAACAATTTCATAGTGAATTGAATTAAATCAGCTTTGATTGCCCCATCTTTTTCCATTACTTTATATCAGGCTAATTAATAATCATGCAGTGGCCTCTAAGTGAACAAGTAAAAGGAAGACTTGTACATCTTTCACTTCTCAAAAGCTAGAATGATTAAGCTTAGTAAGAGAGGCTTGTCAAAAGCTGAGACAGGCCAAAAGCTAGGCCTACTGCACCAAACAGTTAGCTAAGTTGTGAATGCAAAGGAAAAGTTCTTTTTAAAATTTTTAAAAATATGTTTTCATTGATTTTTAGAGAGAGAGGGATGGAGAGATAGAAACATTGAAGAGAGAGAAACATTGATTGTTTGCCTCCTGCACACCCCCTACTGGGGATTGAGCCCACAACCCAGGGATGTGTCCTGATGGGAATTGAACCAATGACCTCTTGGTTCATGGGTTGACTCTCAACCACCAGCCAGGCAAAGGAAAAGTTCTTAAGTAAATTAAAAATGCTACTTCAGTGAATTCATGAATAATAAGGAAGCAAACAGCTTTATTGCTAATATGGAGAAAAGTTTAGTAATCTGAATAGAAGATCAAGCCACAAATTTCCCTTAAGCTAAAATTCTAACCAGAGCAAGACCCTAACTCTCTCCAATTCTATGAAGGTTGGGACAGGTGAGGCAACTGCAGTAGAAAACTTGAAGCAAGCAGAGGTTGGTTCATGAGGTTTAAGAAAAGAACCCATACCCATTACATAGAAGTGCAAAGTGAAGCAGCAAGTGCTGATGTAGAAGCTGCACCAAGTTATCTAGAAGATCTAGCTAAGGTAATCAATGAAGGTGGCTGCACCAGCAACAGATTCTCAATGTAGACAAAATAGCCTTACATTGGAAGAAGATGTCATCTAGGATTTTTATAGCTAGAAAGGAGGAGTCAATGCCTGGCTTCAAAGCTTCAAAGGACAGGTTGACTCTCCTGTTAGGGCTAATGCAGCTGTTGACTTTAAGTTGAAGCCAATTCTTGCTTATCATTTCAAAAATCCTACGGACCTTAAGAATTATGCTAAATCTACTCTGCCTGTGCTCTACAAATAGAACAACAATGCCTGGATGACAGCACATTTGTCTACAGCATGGTTTACTGAATATATTAAGCCCACTGTTAAGACCTACTGCACAGGAAAAAAAAAATTTCTTTCAAAATACTGCTGCTCATTGACAATGCAACTGGTTACCCAAAAACTTTGATGAAGATGTGTGAGATTTGTGTTGTTTTCATGCCTGCTAACACAACATTCAATTTGCAGTCCATGGATCAAGGCGTAATTTTGACTTTCAAATCTTACCATGTAAAAAATACATTTTGTAAAGCTATAGCTGCCACAGATAGTGATTCCTCTAATGGGTCTTGGAAAACTCAACTGAGAACCTTCTGGAAAAGATTCACCATTCTAGATGTCATTAGAACATCTATGATTCATGGGAAGAGGTTGAAATATCAACATTAATAGGAATTTAGAAGAAGTTGATTACAACCCTTATGTATGACTTTGAAGGGTTAAATATTTCAGTGGAGGAAGCAACTGCAGATGTGGTAAAAACAGCAAGAGAAGTAGAATAAAAGTGAACCCTGAAGATATGACTGAATACATGTAATCTCATGAAAAACTTTATTACATGAGGAGTTGCTTCTTATGGATGAGCAAAGAAGGTGATTTCTTAAGATGGAAGTACCTCTGGTAAAGATACTATAAAAATTGTTGAAATGACAACAAAGGATTTAGAAATTACAAAAACTAACTTGATAAAGCAGCAGCAAGTTTTGAGAGGATTGATTCCAATTTTGAAAGTTCTACTATGGGTAAATGCTATCAAAAAGCATCACATACTACAGAGAAATGGTTTGTGAAATAAAAAGTTGATCAGTGCAGAAAACATTGCTGTTGTCTTATTTTAAGAAATTACCGTGGCCCACAACATTCAGCAACCACCACCCTGATCAGTCAGAAGCCATCAACAATGAGGTAAGACTCCACCAGCGAAAGGATTAGAATGAACTGAAGGCTCCGATGATGGTTAATGTTTTTTACTTTGGACATAATGTTATTGCTTACTTAATAGACTACAGCATAATGCAAACCTAGCTTTTATGTGCACTGGGAAACCAAAAAATTGGGTGATTTGGTTTATTGTGATATTTGCTTTGTTGTGGTGGTCTGAAACCAAACCATCAATATCTCCGAGGTATGCCTCTAATGTGCATTTTTACTGAAATGAGTACATTGTACTTGCCCTCTGTGAGAATTACTAGGAATCAGATTTATTGATGTTTAGTCAGTTTTATTGTCAAAACTTTGTAATGCCAGAAACTCAGTTTAAGAAATAATTCATGAAGTTTCTCTGTACTAAATCTAAAGACTATAGATGAGTTCTGAAATAATATCTAATTTACACTTAGTGCTTACTATTATCAACACAAATCTATGTGTTTTAAATATATTGACTCATGTTTTTTATATCTTAATTCCTCCAACTTCCTCACGTGCTATATGTTATTCTAGACCTATTTACATAGGAGAAAATGAGACACATACATTATATTCATATACATTGTAAAATGACATAATTTAAGAAATGGTTAAATTTGGTTAAATTAAGCTTAGAAAATGACTGTGGTTTGAAAAAGAAAATGTACAGTGTATCTAACTTTTCATACTACTTTCAGCACATTAATTTTGATTTGGGGACCTTTTCCCACTCTTTACCTTTAATCTCTTTGTCATTTTTGAACCATCTTATATCAGCTGCAGGTTTACTACCAGATGTTTTACAAGTCAGCTGCATCAAGTCTCCCTCCATAACTGGTGATGAAAATCCACTAATTTGAGGCTTTTCAGGAACACCTGAAATATAAGCAAATGAATGAAGTGAACATCAATTGCCAGGGTTGGGTCATTCTTGTGACTATTACTTTTACAGTCAAAAGTAAACTGGCAATACGTTCAATCAAGAAAAATAAACTTCTGTATAATAAAATAAATTGCTTATAAGATATAGATAAATTTGTATACACACACATATATATGCATACATATAAGTGTATGTATGCATGCATGTGTGTATATATATTTATGATATATATGTATATATACCCGAAAGCATTTATTTAGTTCAAAGTAGTTGTTTAAGTTAAAGTTTACATGCAAAAATACTCTTTGTAATTCTTAAAGACAACCATTCAATATATCTTAAAATTTACCAGTATAGGGATTTAAGAATGTACATTGTTTGCATCACGGAACAAAAATTTACAAAGCACATTTCTTTATTCTTTAGCAAATTATGATTTAACTAACATAGCGCCTTTCATTCCTGATTTCATAATTCTTAAAGCTTAAAAATTATATTATCTCCTGTGCACTTTATTCAAGAAAAGGCATTTTGCCCAAGAAAATGCAACAAAAAAATTCATTTGTAATTGCAACCATACTTACTTCCCTGATTCTTCTAAGGTAGAAAATGTCTCTTGATGTCGTGTGTATTAGAAATTCAATCGTAGTTTTGTGGAGCATGATATGTGTTATTTTTAATGCTAACCACTATTACCTTTTCTAGTCCAAATCATCCAATCAATAAGCAGATAACTAATATTCAGAGATAGCACATGGGTCATTTAAATAATAGAATATTCCATATTTCTTGGGCATTAATATTTCATTATCATGGTAGAGGTTTACTAAAATTTCATCCCAAATTATTCAATAATCAAGGTAGATAGAAAGTTTCTTTTTTGTACTATTTAATTCAGATATAAAAGAATGAAATGTAAGCATGTTGGAAAGCACCAGTAAGAGAAATACACATTTAAACAATAACAACAAAGATAAATGACAGATCATCATACTCTAATTAGCTGTCTAGTGTGTTTGTTTTTTTTTTTAAATCTATTTCACATCATCATTTAATAAATTGAAATCAGCCAGCTGCCTATTCAGGGTGTCTCAAGGTGGCTCTCTATAGAACAATACATTAACCTTAGGCAGTTATCCTGAAATACTCAATTTTATTGGTTATATTTTGTCCTTAATGGCAAATTTGTAAAGATTTTTTATAAAATCATCTCAGTGGGACGTGCAAAGAGACATGTTTCTTATCCTGTGCACAAAACCAATTCACTAGCTGAATTAACTTTAATATTCCCACCCAAAAGAACAGCATGTATCAGTTCTTTTAAATGCAATGTTAAGCCTTTATGTATCAAAAAAGGAAGGCAAACTAGAGGCAGAAAAAAAAAAACTGTCTTGAAATTCCTCTAACTTGTTCGGTACACAGGTGTGTTTCAATAAACTGCAGCAATTTCAGCTGATTGGGCCTCTGACGTTTGTGGAATCACAGAGAGCCTTGAGTTGCAACTATACTTCCTCGGAATCTCTAGGAATGTATTGCTTTTTTGTGTCACTTTAACCTTTGGAAAAATGGCTCAATATTTAGAGAACAGAAGTACAAAGAAGCTACAAGCTGCGTGCGCAAGTGACATTATGTACTTCATTTAGGAATCTAGAAAACTACACATTTATAAGGTGAGAAGACAAACAGAAATGTGAGGGTTATTCAAATGCACTGAGATAGACAAGGGGGTCATATGTGAAAGCCATAACATATTAGAGAGGGACCCTATCAAATGACTGACACGATAAAATGTAGGAGAACCCTATAGACACCATTCTATCACTTTATGAAAGGATCACCATGTATACAATACATAGATGAGTTGATACAAAGGAATTTAACTGAAAAAACAAGAAACCTGGTGTCTAAGAAATTAAATGGCTGTGTGCTCTCAGAAGTCAGATAACTCTTTATACCTCCCTTCATCTATTTATAAAATGGGGAGAGTGACTAAGTGGTTTTTAAATGCCTTTTCTTTTAAAATTTATCTTCATTGTTGAAAGTATTACAGATGTCCCCCTTTTTTCTCCCCCATTGCCCCCCTCCAGCCTGGACCAGACTCCCTCCAAGGCCTTCACCATACTATTGTCTGCTGCCATATAAGTACTTTGGCCAATTTCTCCCCACCCACCCACCCAACCCCACCTTCCCCCTGAGATTTTTTTTTTTTTTGGGGTAGGTTAATTCTTTTTTTTTTTATTTATTTATTTTTATTGTTGAAAGTATTACAAATGTCTCCTTCCTCCCCCCCCCCCCGCATTGATCCCCTCCACCCTGTACCACTCCCGTGTCCATGGTTTATGCACATATGAATATAAATTTGTATGTTAATCTCTCCCCATCCACCCCCCCCCCCACCCCTGCCTTCCCTCTGAGATTCACTAGTCTGTTCCATGCTTCTATGTCTCTGGGTCTATTTTGTTCATCAGTTTATTTTGTTCATTAGATTCCACATATGAGTGAGATCATGTGGTACCTGTCTTTCTCTGACTGGCTTATTTCACTTGGCATAACACTCTCCAGGTCCATCCATGCTGTCTCAAAGGGTAAGAGATCCTTCTTTTTTATCGCTGCATAGTATTTCATGGTACAGATGTACCACTGCTTTTTTAACCAACTCATCTACTGGTGGGCACTTTTGCAGTTTCAAGATCTTAGCTATTGTCAATAGTACTGCTATGAACATAGGAATGCACATGTTCTTTTTGATGCTACATCAATTATTATGATCCTCAAAATATATGTGTGTGTTTTAATCATGTTGTCTTAGCAGTATGCATCTCTCTGGCTCGTGACTGCATTCTGTTTGTCTCTTGAACTTACCCAGAACAGTGAGATAGGCCTTGGAAGTTTTGACAGGCATTGTAAATAAAGAACAGGTGTACTGTCCTTCATCGGAGAGAGACACGTCACTGACGCTGATACTCAATTCATGCCAAGAAGCCCGAACCAGCTCGATCCTATTGTCCCTTAAAGCTGGAAAGAGAAAATATTGAAAATCTGAATAACAACATTGAAAAAGTCTGTACTGTTACACTATGAATTTTTAGCACAACATAATAAACACTTTTATTTTTATCTATACGTCTAAATGTTTCCTGAAACAGTTTTAAGGACAGTTTAAATATATTGAAATATTTTATCAGATTTTTAAAAAATCAAAGTAGAATTAGTTGCTCCTTAAGGTTCTCAGAAATAACTTTTTAATTAAATGATTGCATCTAGTACATTACTTCAGACGAGGTAGATGATAATGATAAAAATGGCTTTCCTTCACAAAGTCTTTCATGGAATGCGAGTGCCAAGAAAAACTATAAACAAAAATGCTCACTTTTATGGAAGGATAAATTTTGGAAAACTATGACTGCCGCATTCCTTCCAAGATACCAACAGTGAACATTAGCACATTAAAAGCTCTCTGCAGTACAGGTACCCGTTGAACTTCATTTAAACCAGAACTGGCATTGAGCTGAAAAGCACCTGTAAGGGACCAGATGTTAAGATTTGCTCTGACTCACTGGTGCCTCTGCCGTGCCCTGTTCTATCACAGAACACTTGTTTTCACAGAACTCATGCTCTTTGCTCATTTTAGAAGAAATCATTAAAAAAATTTAAACACCATTATATATCCCACTAAGTACAGCTATACAACCTGAAATTAAGTAAGAGGCAACTGAAGAATTACTCTAAAGGTAGAAAGAGAAAGGAAGATAGAGTAGGAGCACCAGGTCCACAGGAACAGCACGGGGACTCCTCAAACAATAGTAAAAGGCAATGCAGACCTGGCCTCTACCAACCACAACCTAGCAACAGAACATGGCTGAGGTAGGTTCATTTTTACTGCTGACCAAATGGGAGTTCCTCCAGCAACATCATCGGCACGGAAATCAAGTGGGAGCATGGCTGACAAGTGTCCATGCAAAGTTATCTTTGTCCCCAGTGGGCTGGAGGCTCTACCTAGAGACAATGGTTGATTGGGCAGTAAGGGCAGTAGGGTAATTCCTCTCTAAGTACCCAGCCCTACGTATGATTTCTCCATAAGCTAGAGGACACCTGCCCCACTTAGAGCCACCAGGCAGTCTGCCCTGGCGAAGCACCCATGTCCGCTTAGGCAGTACCAGTAGACAGTGGTATAATTTCCTGTGGAACTAGTCAAGTCAAGTTGACCACATAGAACTACTAAGGTTCTGGCAAAATTGGTGGAACCACAGCCTGCAGATGTACTCTACCTTTATGCTAAACCTAAATAGAATGACTGCCTCATAGAATAGAAAATTTAGAGTCCAGAATCTCCTAACATAATAGTCAAAATGTCAAAGATATAATGATGATGATGATAATAATAATAATAAATCTATGGTCACACCAAATACCACAAAAATCATAACTTGAATAAGAAAGCATAATCAACAGATACCAACACTGAGTTGAAATAGATATTGAAATTTGATGAAAAATTAAAGAAGCCATCATAAAAATACTTTAATAAGCCTTTAATAAGTATCTTCAAACAAATAAAAAGATCTCAGCAAAGAAAAAGAAATAAAAAACAAAACAAATGAAAATTATAGAAATCAAAATACAGTTACCAAAATCAGAACTCACTGGATTAGCTCAGAAGTACAGTGGAGATGACAGAGGATAGAATCAGTGAACTTAAGGACAGAACAATATAATTCACTCAGTCTGAACAGAAGAGAAAAATATATTAAAAAAAAAAAAAAAAAAAGAACAGAGCCTTAGGGACCTATGGGACAATTAAAAAAATGTCCAACATTGGTATCATAAGAGTTCCAGAAGAAGAGAGAAGGGGGTTGACACAGTATTTGAAGAAATAATGATTGAAAACTGCAAATTTGGCAAAAGAAATAAATGTAGAGAATCAAAAAGACAAGCAAACATCAAAGAGGATAAGCCCAAAGAAGTTCATGTCAAGAGAGATCAAAATTAAATGTCTGAAATCCAAAGAAAAATATCTTGAAAGCAGCTAGAGAAAAAGACATGTTACCTAAAAGACATGGAGGAGACTTAGATGCCTATTACTAAGTAAATGATGCCAATCTGAAAAGGCGACATACTATGATTCTAACTATATAACATTCTGAAAATGCAAAACAATAGACACGGTAAAAAGATCGGTGGTTGCCAGGGGTTGGGGGGAAGGAGGGATGGATACACAGAGCACCGGTGATTTTTAAGGCCATGCAACTAGTTTGTATGATACTGTAATGGTGGGTACATGTCATTATAGATTTATCCAAACCTACTGAATGTACAACACCAAAGAGCGAACCCTGAAGTAAACTATGGACTTTGGTTGGTAGTGATGTGTCAATGTAGATTCATCAATTGTAAAAAAGGGACCACTGTGCTGGAGATGTTGATAACAGAGGAGGCTCTGCATGTGTAGGGGCAGTGGGTATATGGGAAATCTCTGTACCTTCTGCTGAATTTTGCTGTGTACATAAAACTTCTCAAAAAAACAACAACCAAACAAACAAAACAAAACAAACAAAAATACCTCCCCATTCAAATGACAATAGATTTCTTATTTGAAATCACGGAGACCAGAAGGAGTGGCACATTTTTCAAAAGAAAAGAATGGTCAGTGCTGTATTTTTATCCAGTGAAAGTAACCTTCAGGAATTAAGAGGGAATAAATATATTCTTAGAAGAAGGGAAACTAAGAACATTTGTCTCTAGCAGATTTGTCTTAAAGAAAGTTTCTTCAAACAGAAAAGAACTCTTGGATCATCAAGAAGGAAGAAAGAACAAAAATATGGGTAAATATAATACCTACTACCCTACTCCTCCTGCGTTTTCTCCATTATAAACAAAGTTATAATATCAATTAATACCACGTTCAACATACACAGAAAGAATACTCAAGAGAAGTATAAGTGAGTAGGGCAAAGGGACCTAATGGAAGTAAGGTTTCCATACTTTACTAGAAGTGGTAAAACATTGCTACTAGCAGACCAGGACAGTTCACAAATGTATATTTCAGCACCTGGAACAACTACTAAAAAAATATACAAAGTGATACACTCAAAAACTCTATAAATAAATTGAGAGAGAATACATTTATACAGTGTCTTGAAATAAATTTATAGAGATGGGGAAGATATTAGTAGTTGCCAAAGGATAAGTATAGTAAGGGGTGGAAGGGAGTAGGAGGGAAATGAATTTGGTTATAAAAGAACACACATAAATCTTTAACGTGTTTCTTTGCTTAATCCCTTTGCTCTTCTCACTTAGCCCCCAACCCCGCCCCCCTGGCAGCTGTCACTCTGTTCTCTGTATCCATGAGTCTGCCTCCACTTTGTTTATTTGATTCCACACAAGTGAGATCATATGGTACTGGTCTTTCTCTGACTGGCTTATTTCCCGCAGCATAAGACAGCAGTCTGACGACTGCCAGAGGGAAGGGGGCGTGGGGGAAGGAAGGGGGCAAAGCGGGGATAAATGGTGATGGAAGGACACTTGACTTGGTAAGTACAAAATATGATATACAGGTGATGTATTGTAAAATTGTACACCTGAAGCCTGTATAACTTAATAACCAATGTCACCCCAATAAATTTAATAAAACAAGAACAGCACAAGGGACACCTGTAGTGATGAAAGTGGTCTGTATCTTGACAGTGGTGATGGGTATGTGAACCAACTCGTAATAAAAATGCATGGAGCTAAACACACACACACACAAGTACATGTCAAACTGGCGAAACCCAGATAAGATTGGTGAACTATATTATTGTTAATTCCCTAGTTTTGATATATTTGCAAGGTGTTATTTCACTGACGGGTCCATGAGATCTCTTTGAATTACTCATAAAATTAGATATGAATCTACAATAAAAACTCACTTAAAGCATTTTTATGTACATTTGATTGAATAGGGGAAATTATTAGGATATCGAAGCTTAAAATTCATCGTACACATCTGCCATACAGGAAGAGGGAGATCCCAAGAGCCACATATTCTTAAATTACTGAAGCATCCCTGAGTGCTTTGTGAAAGGAGTAGGCAATTATAAAATATTAAGATTTAGGAAAATTCTAAATTTTCATGAGTTTTAATGCATTTTAAAAAATCATTCTCCCACACGCTCAAATGAGGCATACCTTAATGATTGTAGTCCCCTGCTACCATTCATAAGGATACATAATACACATATTTTTGAAACTGATTTTTATTGAATATAAAAAAATAAGGAGAGTTTGATCATGATTGTGTTCACAATTCCATTAGGACACACAGGCATTTTTTAAAATGTCTGTTTCACATTCTATCTACTACATGTCCTAATATATATGCCTTGTGCGGATGCTATAGGAAAACAGTGGGACACAGATTTGTCATTTCCCCAATAGGGCTTCATTCTATTTCAACTACTTTTCAAAGCTATGATTTCTTTTAAAAAATATTTATCACATATTTCTTGGATTTTAAAAAAGAGGTCACCAAAAGGGAAAACTTCAGGTTCCTGTCATGGTACCGTATGGGTAAAACATGTTACTCACCCACTGTGTTCAATTTCATTTTCTCTAACACAGGCCCCACTGACAGAGAGACAGAACTATCAATTTTTAGTGAATTTTGGCAAAATAAATTTAACTCTTTTCTGCTCAGATTATTTTGCAGAAATTGTATAACATCACCAAAGACAAACTGAATTACTCAATACATACAAATATAAAACTTTTATACTTAAATCATTTTCAAGGAGTAAAGCTAAAAGAACTCACTCTGGAATCAAAAGATCTGCTCTAGGTACTTGTATGAGGTTAGATTTTCTGTGGATAATAATTTGTGATTCATTTTTATCTTTGAAATATGATGAGAACTGAATAATATCACGTAGCTTGTGAAGTGCCTTAAAATAAATCTACAATGATATTATTAAAATATCTTGGGTTTGGAATCTTGATGAGAACCTAAATATTTTGGTCTCTGAAATGTCTCAATTGATTAAGCTTACCAAATCATATAATATTTTGAGTTGTTTTATGATTCCTCCTAGCCTTGACTAAAGACAAGGCTCTGAAAGGCAGAATACCTGCATTTTTCTGTAAACTCTGTTATTGATTAACCATATGAATCTAGGCAAGCCACTTAAATGTCATGCTCCTCAGTCTGCTGATTGTTAGGTGCAGGTAATAACTGAATAAAAGTACAAAGCATATGGTTTACAGAGTTGAAATAAATGAGTATATATCCAAAACCTGAAAGCATATTCCCAAGAACCAAGAAACTGACACAATTAGTATTATTTCTATAATAATAAATGATTATTTATTGTGCAACCATCCTTGATAATTCATTTGCCAAAACAAAAGAGCTGCTTAAGGAGATTCTCATTGAAATGAACATTTTAAACAAATCTTACACCCGCAACGTTCATCTCTTCCAGTTTGTAAATACTTATGATGTCATCTGCAGTTCACTTTATCGTAGCATTTCAAGTATGAAAGAATACAGGAAAACCTGTAATAGTTCAGAAAGGGATATAATAAAACCCAGTGGGTTTCCTGCGAGCAGGATCCTTGTCTTGCTCGTCTCAGCATCCTGCACCATCACTATCTGCACAGGAGGTATTCAGTGAATGGCTATTGAATTGAACCTGAGAGCCAGCCTCTGTCAGAATATGATAAGAGCACAGAGAAAAAGAACTGAACTAGGAAGTCCTCTTCGATACATCTCCGCAGGCTTCCCCATGGGAGAGAAGCCAGAAAAGAAGGGAAAAGGTGTCCCATTTAGACACTGTTGAGCATAAAAGAGTTAGAAATATCATGCCACAAAAAATTTTTAACAAAGTAATAGTTCATTGGGAAATGGTTTGAAATACTGAGTGAGTGATCGCTGAAAGTACTGTCATGGTACCTTATGGTTCCAAAAGAGCACAAAAGGTAGTCGCGAGCCAGAGATAATTCATATTATTTAACTGCCACACAGTAAGTCCCAAAAATATAGTGAACCTAAATAAAGGATTGTAATATTTTCAATGGAAGCGAATTCAATCTTAAAAAATATTTCCTTTGAGGACATAAAATGTTCACCAGTATTTAAATACCTTTTTAGAAAATAAACACTTAAAGATTTCATCGAAAATAAAGATTTTGAACATTGTTCCAGGAATAACTGAAGAAATGAGGTTGTTAAATAAAAGAAATAAATAGAAATGAGGAAGTGTAATAATAGATTGAAAGATAATTGCTCATACATCATAAGGATTAAAAATGAGCTAATGGGTTAAGCAGGCTACTCTGAGGCCATGGCTCATCAGCTCTTAGGTGCCTGCCACCCACTGGTGAGGTGATTCAATGGATTCAAAACTCTGTGTTCTGCAGGATTTAATCTTGGATGCAAATAAGAAGCCTGGGCCAATGAGTAAGAATTTATTAAACAGTACTTAACTCTTGATAAAAATTATTTTTTCAACAGACCACTGGTTCTAAATGGTTTATCAATCATACAAATGCATATTTGGGATTCATGCTAAGGAAAATAAAAATTCCTAAGAAAATTACTTGGGAAAATTTTATTACATTTTATAATCATATCTAACAAAAGTTACTAGCATCATTAACAAATTGTATATTAATTACTTTTAAATCAAATTAACAATAATATTAGTACTACTGGATTTATCTGATATTATTCATTTAAGAATCCAATAGTTATTTGTGCATGCTTGCATTAAATAGTTTTTCTTTCTTATGTATTATGATATTTGTAAAGGTGATGACATACTTCTTGCCAGAAATATTTTCAAATATTAAATTGGTTTCCAGTGAATAATAGTTCATGCCACACTTTAGGGTACTTAAATAATAAGAAGAAACATATTTCATGATGTAATCACTTTAAAATGACTTCTAAAATGCAACAAGTAACAACCTCATTGTTTTCATATTTTTTTCCTAGTTCACCCATTTAAACTAAAGCTTCTCCAAATAATCAGAATCATGTTATATCTCTTTGTATTTCCCGCAAGGCCTTACACATATCATGGTACATATAGATGTCCATTAATAATTTATTGGATTAAATTCAATATGTGGATCATCAATTTTTTGCATATATTCTATAATTGTACAGATTAAAATTATTCTGGAAAATTCCATATGTTAAGCAAACATAATATACTGAGTGATTTTACTATATAATTCACTATATTTTATACACAAGCAGTAAAGGAAAAACCTACATCATGATGACAGAAGTCAATTCAATTACCATCTTGACTGACTAAATTCTCAATGTTGCGCACAAGTTTCCAAAAGCACATCATTCTACACCCACAGGATTATAGTCAAAACAACCATGCATTGAAACATTCTTTAAAAATGCATTTATTATCTAAACAGTGAGTAAAGTAAGCTTAATATCACTGATGTGATGAGTTTTCAAGAATGGCAGGCATGCCAGCCTTCCTGTTCCTGTTCTCAGCACCAGTCCCCACCGACCAGGGGTTTGCTATAGGCGGTTTAGATGTGTCAGCACAAGAAGGGAAGTTCTGCCTATGGGAGAGATCTAAGAGTGCTGCTCAGGGCCTTTCATTCAATGTCAAGTTTTATTTTGCTGCACGCTGTCTCATGATAGACTCTTTCCCATGATGTTGACATTATTGTTTTAGGTTGCTGGGACCAGCGCTCGGCTTTATTTCCCAACTTCTTCAAAAGGCCTGCTCTTTGCACACTGCCCACCTTGACCCGTGCTAACTGCCATCTGCTTTGCCCCTACTCATTTCCCTAGAACTCACCACTAACCAAGTTTCTCATGCAATCTGCTGGCCTCTTTTGTTTTCAGCTGAAATACCTACTATTCCCGAGGGTAAGGAAAAAAGAACAAAGAATCAAAGCTTCAGCGGGTTCAGCTGGGTTTTGGGATACCAGAATGACTCTTCTGTTAATTCTACCTGTAACCTAATAAATCAGAACAAAATAAGTCAAATAAGCTCTAATAAAGTTTCTAATGGGCCACAGATCCAATCAATGCTTAACTCTTGTCAGAACTTACAATTGATATATTTACTTGTATGATGTCAAAATATGCCCCTAGATGTTATAAAACAGGCAAGCTAAAGAAAGGGATCTAGACACTCTTGTTCTTATAATAGAAGTGTTCTTTTATTTAATGGCCCAATTATTTTATGTTAACAGCATAATCAAATACTAATTCTCATCAGTATGTGTTATTTATGGTAGGACTATGGATTGACAGGAATAAAGTTATTAACACACACAGGCAATAAAATCTCAAGCTAGTGAATTCTTTTCTGTTTTGTACTTTTATAGTCATACAACATAAAACAATCTAAATCAATCTTCTAGAAAATTGGTAAAAAGAACCATTGTGCTAGAGCTGATATTTGGTATACCAAGTTTCAGCCTGGACTGAATTTTTACTGAAACCACAGTAAATGGAATCTTAGAATAGAAATGTGAACAGAATCCAAGCAATAAATCTGGAAATTGTGTCACTATTTGAAGGAAGTTTTTCCAGTGGTATAATTTCAATTTGTAAACCCCATCTTCTCTTACTTCAAGTGTTGAAAAACATAAAGTCACTACAGCTGTAATCTGTTTTCATTCCTACATTTGTAATCTGTTTTTAGGAAGCATTTGAAAAAAAATGTTACCACACATAAAATGTACTAGTAAAGCAATAAACTTGGGTATGGAAAAGCTATCAATATGCTTGTGAAATGAATATAAACTCTATGACATTTTTACTTTCAGTCTTCTTGCTAAGTCTTGCCTCTCTTTCTAACAGTGTCCTCCTCATGATCTGTCCTGATGGAAACCCCTCCGCTATTTTACTTTGTTGAATTCCCAAAGCCCTGCATGTAGACCACTACAAAATACACCTAAAACCCTACCCTAATTCTCTTCTACAACATTAAAACTGTCCTGTGACAAATATTTTGATTGTTAGCAAATACTAATCTCCACACCTTGGAATCACCCAAATTTTTCTACAGTGGGCTACATGATCAGACATACATATGTGCAGATGAATGACTGATTGATAACAGTGTTGAAATAAAGCTTGTTGGCTATTAGAACAACAAACGAACAAACAAAAAACTGTCCTGTGATATAGTTCCTATTTGTTTTCCCATCCCTCCTCAAAATGTCTAATAATTTAGAAATACACGAGCATTTGTTCAAACGTGGTGAGTAACCCATGTCTTTTTACCTCAAGGCATATATTTGCTCTGCTTGTCCAGGTCACACTTATCATTCAAGCTAATTAGCATATTTCCCACCTCCAGCTACATTCACATCTTTATTTAAGCTTCCAAGGTAGAAACATACATGAAGCTCAATATCATTTGTTGAGCCAACAAGAGATTAAAAGTGGACATTATATGGTCTATTATTTATATGCTGGCATGTAGCATTAATCTTATTATCTAGTAATTGCCTAGAGTATCTAGCCATGAATGAGACTGTTTCTTAATGATCCACAGTAATTAGCATAGTGCCCTGAATATAAATTCCCATTCTCTCTATTGGATAAAAAAGTCAATGAACAAGTAAAAACACAAATGAATAAATAAATGCCAGGTGCACCAGGTGCATCAACTCATAAAGTAAGGAGAGTACGCTCTAGAAAAAATTCACATTTTAATATGAAAATGACTGAAAATTTTATGTTCTAATAGGTTTCCTTCCACCTGATGTTAATTTTGTAAAAATTGACTTGAAAGGAGTTTACAACTTTTTATTTTTAGTTTCTGTTTAGGTTAATGATTTATTACTTATATAGTACCAAAATATCATTATTATAGGTCAAAATAAAAAATATAATAAATATTTTCACAATTCAAAACAAGTAATTTTTCTAAGACTCCATCCTAAATCTCTTTGTACATTTTAATATGATTTGAATTATGTAACTGAAAATTTTTAAATCTAAGACACTTGAGTTGTCATTCTATACTTCGGAGTGGTCTATGCTGGCAAACCTTCTAAATCTATGCTTTCAAACATGGAAAGCGCACTCCTTTTAAAGAAAGTAAGTAGGCTACCTTATTCCTACTTTGACCTTGCCAAATACAAAAAGAACTTTTAAAGCCAAAGCAAATACACTTACATTTTCTTTTATATCTCTTGCAAACCATCTAAATATAATTATAGCCACTGATTTCACATTAGATGGCTTTTGGATATAGGGTTGCATTTCAGTGGCTTAAAGTAAAGGAAGTTTCTTTAACTTGTAACAGTAAAGGACTGCTCCAGGTCATTGGTGGAGGGCGTTATATATTGTAAAAGTATCAGGGATATAAGCTGCCACCTTCCACTTCTGACTCTGAAAGTCTTCTGAGCGTAAGTGGGCCTGGGGAAGCAAGTGTAAAAAAATGTATTGGCATGATCCTTTTAGAAATACACATACCACTTTAGCTCCCAGTCCATGTTCAGGCACATGGCCATACTGTAAGGGAGACTGGCAAATGCAGTCTAGCTGTACGCACAGGAAGGAGAGATATTAGTGAGCAGTTAGTAGTTTCTGCCTCGCTGTTGTAAGCTTATTTGTACCACTATCTCTATATGCACTGTTTCAATACACAAATTAATGTAGATATCCAGAAATGCTGGACAACAGAACATACTTTCCCTAAAATAGTCATAATTATGGTATGTTTTGAAATTCAACTTGTTATTAATTATGAAACAGAATTATGAATCTATTGTTCATGAACATGTTCTCCTCAACATCAACTTGCATTCAACAAAAAAGAAATATCTATGGAGGTAACACTACAGCTACTTCCTATTGACTCTATTATCCTCAATGGTGAGCAGGACTCTAGTTTTAGAAAATGGGAGGATAATTTTTTTCATTATCTACTACATTAAGTTTTAAAATAAAAAATTATTCAGCATGGTTTATGTTAATTATAATTGTGTATTAGTTATGTACATGTATGTGTACATATTTGTGAAATATGCAATAATCATTCATTTTAATTGATTCTGATATCAGTTAGAAATAAAATGCAATATATCTTCTTACAAGCTAATGTAACTTTTTCAATTATAAAAAAATTTCATAATTTGTTTATACAATAATGGAGTCCTCTAAAAGGTGAATTCCTCATTTGAGAATTCTAAATAAACTTTGACAAAGATAACTACTGAAAATGGAAAATGCTACCGTTGCACACACACCCCATATATTATCACTATGTCCTAATTTCATCTCTTTGACAATCCATATAGTAGAGGAAGTGGTTACTGGCACATGATTGAAAGATCGCATTTATCCTTGTCAAATCCATTAAGTGTTAGAAGCTAGTGAGTTGATTTGGGAGTAATATAGAGCTTGTCTTCCTATTTACTGAGCTCTTCACAATTGTATTGGGCGAGTTCATGAGATAGTGAGCCACGTCAAAAAAGCAGTTCAGATAAGGGCTACCTGATCTCTTGCCAGGAATTTTTAAATCTTTCCCATATTGCAAGAGAGTATGCCCAACTGACATTTGAAGTTCCTTTTAATGACTTTAGGAATTTACCTTTGAAATTTACATAGGAGTAACACTTATTACTTTCAATTATAAATTTAATTCATAAATGTATTCAGTTATAAATAATTTCTGATTCAGTGATCAGGAATCACTAAATCAATGGTACATTATAGTCTATGCATGCTTTTATTTAAAAACTTCAGATTTTAAGGTGTTTTCAATTAATAATAATACGATAATTTTATCAATGGTATTAGTCATCCATATTTTAAATAATTTGATATGAATTAAACTTCAAGCTCAAAATGTAGTTCCAAGTTGCTGAATTTTATGCTGTAAACATTGTCACATAAATAAATGGTTCATAAGAACTACTCAGATAATCAAGTGTGTTTCAAAAGTTCATCTTCATAAAATTAGTATGTGTACACTCAAAATGGTGTCTCTTATAGGCTTCAGTAGGCTCATCAAACAGATGCAAAATCAAGTATCTAGAAGGAGTAACACAATGTCATGAAGAAATGTGCACACATGTCTAGTTAATTAAGGTGAAATTCTAATTGACAATATTCATTTTGGACAAGTCAGAAAAATAGTATTACTGTGTGTGTGTGTGTGTGTGTTTATATATAAAACTGCAGTATCTTAGATCAGATGATTCCCTTGGCCTAGTATCATCTTGCCGGAATAAAAACGGGAAGCCTTTCATTCTTATTAATAGTGCATCTAGTCTCTTTAAAAAATGGGTTAAGGAGAAAAGAACATACCATTTTTTTCAGATGGAAATAGAACATAACAACAGAAGCTCAGCTTAAAAAATTCAGACCTAAGATGCCAAAAGATTCAACTATCTGCTGAATTGATGTATTCTGCATTTGATAAAGCTCAAATATATATACCACTACTAGCAGTAACATATCAATAAAGTGTCCTGCAAAAAAGTAAAAAAGTCCAATTTTAGCAACTTTAGTCTTCACAATTTAGTTTATACCCTCAAGTTTAAATAACTTACAGAAGAGTAAAACATTAATTATGATTTATTATTTATACCAAATGCTCAAATGCTGCTATATGTGCAACCACATTGTAGTTTGGTGAGTAAAGACAGTGTTTACTAGATGTCTCATCATAACATGAACACTACACAATTGCATTTAATATATACCTGTTCAATATCTAATACGGGTAGTTTTATGAGGAAAGATAATACATAATCATCAAAATTTGATAACTGAAAAATTCTGATATATATTTTCAAAATTCTTACATGAACAGATTTTCCTTCCTACCCCCCAAAATGTTTGTGAATATATTTTTAAATGTTTATTGAATTTATTGGAGTGACATTGGTTAATAAAATTATATAGGTTGTATGTTTCATGTGTAGAATTCTATAACACATCATCTGTATATTGTATTATGTGGTCACCACCCAAAGTCAAGTCTCCTTTCATCACCATTACTACTGTGTGGTAAGTAGATCTGCTATGCCTCCCAGTATTGGTAGGGTGGCCTTATGTAGTAGGTGTCTTAGGACACGACAGTGCAGTCTCCTTGATCACCTGGGCTGGGTGTTCCAGAAATGTTTCTTTCGTGGGTTATGTGGGCCGTCCTGTTGTAACTGAGTCTTGATTGCTATTGTGCCATTCATGCATGGGTTCCACCCGCAGGCTGGCTGACTGTGAGAGTTAATTCAGACCACAGTGTATAAGTTGCTGTGCAGGTGCTGACCACATGAAGCAGCATTTGCTTCAGCAGGTTCTGGTGCCTGCCAAGATCTCCCTTTTGATATGCTGCTTGTGAAGCTAATTGGATCCTGCTCTGATGTTGTCCAAACCTGGCCACTGGGTGTACTGGTTATGGTGACTTTTTGGAGGGACTCTGGTGCATGCCAATGTCAAATGCTGCCTGGGACTGGCCCTGGGCAACCTGTTTGGAGCTATAAAATGATCCACAGTTTGTGGCTGCCTCTGCTGGGCCTGGGTTTGTGCAAGAAGGACCAAGCTGAACGCCAAGGCCAGCTTTTACCAGCACCTGGCCCAGGGGCAGGTCAACAAAAGTCCCAAGGCACCCTGAGATCCAAATCCACCGGCCTCCACCTGCCAGCTGCCTGATAGGCTCAGTCATTGAAAGAACTTCTGGAGGCAGTTGAGTTGCATGAGGTAGGTTCTCAGTGAGTCACCAGGTAGGGGTGAGTGGTGTTCACTAGATCGATACAGCTTCAACGTTAGTGCCAGTGCTGGGTCTGAGGCCACTCAGCAAATGTCCCAAGGTAAACTGAGTCTAGCTGTCACCTGCCAGGTGCCTGTAAGCCTTTAGATTGGGGTGTGGTCTCAGAAAGTCTTCCTGGTATGTGTGGCCCACAGAACTTATCAGGTCCAAACAGAATAAGATTTGGCACCAGTTAGGCATGTGAGGGAAAATGACCCCCATCCTGGAGCCTGCTCCTGACTCTGCCCAGACCTTGGCCTGGCCGGGCAGCCCTGAGAGCCCACTCTTCTCAGGGGAAGGTTTCACAGCTGAGATAGCTCCTGAATCTCAGCCACGGTGCATGGGAGCAGGGCCAGACTTTTTTTCATTTCTACCCTTCCTACTGGTATAGGTGTGGCTTCCTCTATAAATTCTTGCTTATAACACTTCTATTCAGCTAGTTGTCATTTGGTTGTTCAGGTTGACTGTCCTACATATTCATTGTAATTCCAACTTGGTCCTGGGAGGAGGTGAGTGTAGCATCCACCTAGTCTGCTGCCATCTTTATCTCCCTGTGAATATTTCCTTTGTTTCTTCAAAACAGTATTTCCCAGGATGTTTGTCACATTATTTCTTATTTTCCTTGAAAAAATATCTTTCAGCATTTGATACAGTTTATAGTATGATACAGCTCACTATTTTCCTGGATTCACAGAACAAGAAATTGATGCAGTATTTGAACTAAACCATTTCTGTAAGCTCTCATTCTTCCCAAAAACTACAATATATCAGTCTCCTCATAGACATAGGAAATTTATTTTTTATACCCCACTACAAAACTACCATATGTAGCCATGTGGTATAACTCTCACTGAGCATCTATACTAAAGAAAGAAGGAGATTATATGTCATGCTTTTATGGAAATGCATACACAAAGATACACTGGCAATGAAAAACATCTGCTTACATTAGATAGAGAAACCAGACTTTGGTATTTGTGATTTTGTAACTTTACAGGGAGGGCCCTCTGCCCTGTGAAAGCGTTGAATTGGTAGTTGTAACACAGGAGAGAATATGACTCAAGACTGTGTTGTGCACATTTCTAACAATCCCAGTCTCATCTCCTATAGCCTGAAATTTGGATTAAAATTTCACAGTTCTGCCTTTATTTAGGGGATAACATAATATTATCCTACAGTATTTATTTCAAACTTTGGAAATCTACAAACATGTTAAAACATTTAAGAAAATCATTTTTATGTTTTTTAAACTTGGGCACAACCAAAAAAGGTATCATTTTTAATAAAGATTTCATCAATAACAGTCCATCAATTTCTATGAAATGTGTTTAATATTTTTCATTGCCAATATGCCTTTGTGACAAAAAGCTTAAAAACATAACCTTGATCTTGCTTTCTTTCCTCAATTTCTCCACTTCTTGTGATTTTTCCCCCTTCTTATAGGGAGGAAATGTGTGTGCATCTTCCAGAAAATAATTACTGTCTCTAAAAAATCAGCAAATTAATATTGATCATGAATATTGTTTCTAAAATATCTTCACGCACAAATCAAACAACCAGTGGGACTATAATAAATCTCAGATCAATAAAAATAATTACAATTTACTCTGTAGAATTTGAAGAATGACGTACTACTTTCTGAGTTTAAGGCATTTCCTATACTGTCTGAATCAGTTTTATTTCATTAACTTAATTTTTCTTTACCTTAGTTCTCTAAATTCATTTTTTTTAAAGTACTAATTCAGCCATAGGTGGTTTGTCTCGGTGGTTGGAGTGTCAGCCTGTGGACTGAAGGGTTTTGGGTTCAGTTCCAGTCAAGGGCAGGTGTCTTGTCTGCAGGCTCGATACCAGCCTGGTCAGGAGGTAACCAATCAATCTGTCTCTCTCACATTGATGTTTCTCTCTCTCTCCCCTCCACTCTCTCTGAGAAGCAATGGAAAAAAATATCCTCTGGTGAGGATTAAAAAAAAGTGCTAATTCATATTAAAATATATGCTAACCTGTAGAAGTCTGTCAATGTGTAGAAAAATGCACAGCCCTCAAATCTGCTTGTAAGAAATTTTAGCAAAAGGCAGAATCAGTGACTTTAGAAAAGCAGAGGCAACATATCTAAGTATGTTGCTATAACTAGAGTACAAAATTTTAGAAACCTTTTACATATTTATATTATTCTCTACATACAGTATTATCTATATAAATAAGTACAATTATTTATATCACATATAAGTTCATATAAATTATTTAAATCTTTATATTTCCATGTACACATGTTGTATATATAAAAATTATATAAACAAATAAATAGGAGGAACAATCTAAAATAAATAGGATAAAACTCCAATGTCCAACTAAAATGGTTGAAGTTGAGAATCCTAGGACACATGAGTGTAACTGATGAAAGCTAATATGATAAAAGGCTTTTAGGAGCAATACTGAAAGATAATTTTTTCTGCAATTCACAGAAGTAATATTCTAAAACTTACTGGAAAGGTGAAAGATATATACATCAAATTAGACATATCATGTGAAATCTATAATTAAAAAAGCACATTGTGTTTTATTGTAGTGGTTCAGCAGTAACCCTGAATTCCTCCTACTTTGTAGCTGGGTTGAAATGAGATATACCATGGAGGTGCCTGAACACACACTACTCTTGCTAATTCTCAGGAGAGAAATCCATAGCGTGATATACCCTGGTTCAAAGGTTCCTATACTTGCTGCCTCCACAGCTTTCATATAAAGCTCCAAGATCTGGACTTACAGGCTTTGAGTTTGACTTGGCCTTGGAGATGGAAGCAGCCCAACAACCAGCCTACACAACAGCCCTACTATGAAAATACTTTCTGGGATTTCCCTACTGGGGGAAAAAAAAAGGCTTGAAATACTGAATAAGTGCTGCTTTTCAAAGCAACCAGGATTTTGTTCCTGCTGAGCCCCAGAGATCTGACTTTGTAATAACCAGTTAAGCAAAATAAAAGCAATATCCTGTCATACAAATTGGATCAAAAGTAGTAGTGGTGCATTGTAATCAAGAAAGTTCAGAATTCGCAAGTAAAATATGCGTAAGCAGAAAGTGGACACAGGGAGAACTTTGGTAGCAATGCACCATGAAGAATGCAATAGTATTAGACTCTTATTAGTGAGGGATATCTGAGATCCCAGAAAATCAGAACAGTTGGGATCCCTTCTGAGATGTGCAGGGCCACTTATGATAAAAACAAAACAAAACAAAACACACATACTGGGGATAGTGCCAGGGTCTAACATATTACCTGTCATCCAGATGTAGAATAAGATGAGAATCGAGAGTAATATTCACATATTAAATGTCATCATGAATTAGACATGGGTAGATTTCTCCCTACTAAAGATTGATTGAGGCAAAGATGACTAATTTTCTACAAATACAATGTACTCTTCTTTCCTTATTTAAATCCCAGAGGTAGTTGCTTAGTGAATGGCTACTTGTCTAAGCAACTCCTTACTTTGGAGTAAAGCCCTTTGACTAGATTTAGCTAATAAATGAGCAAAATGACGTATCTTACTTCACTGTTCAGGCTTTTAAGGAATTGGAAGAGCTTCTCCACCCTCTCCTCACCCTTATCCTGTTTTAATGTTGGGGCTTCCAGAGCTCTAGGCAACGAAAATAACACAAAATTGAAGGACCCTGGGTATCTGAATCGCCACAGATTGAAAGGCTACAAAATGCTAAACACTTTTGGACTGAACACTACTTGAGAGAGAATTAAAATTCTGTTGCCTTTAACTTTTTAAATTTGTGAGTTTATTTGTTCATGAAACTAGCATTACTATGACAAAAGTGAGGTTAAAAAATACTATGGATTCTACAAAAAAGTACTATTGGTCAGAAAAAAGGAACATAATCCTACAGAATTTTATAGGATTTGCTATGAAAACCAGAAAAATTACTAGACACATGTTTAGAACCCTCAGTATACTAAAAGATACAAACCCTTATTTAAAAAGAGCAGAAAGACAAAGAGAAAAAATGGTTTGAAATACAATAAAAATAGGATACAGTAAAAAGTAGAGGTGATGATAGAATAAAAATGCAAAAGAATTCAAGTCCAAAATAAAAGGAGCAAAGCCATATAAATGCAGTGAAAATGGAAAAAAAAAAAAAAAATGGTGTAGATAAGCCAACCTGAGATGTCTCAGAATGCAGAAGAAAAGGTAGCACATACAGGAGAAACTATAGATAGTCTTCTCTTCCATGCCTGTGGGGGGCTGTATTCTCACCTATTTCACAGGGAAATTACTGAGAAAAATAATACTATGACAACTACAACTAAATGCACATTAGCAGAAAACAAACATTTTGATGGAATATCAGAAGCCTTCATTTTTTTAAGCATGGCTCAGTGGTTGAGAGTGGACCTATGAACCAGGAGGTCATGGTTTGATTCCCGGTCAGGGCACATGCCCAGTTTGTGAGCTCGATCTCCAGCAGGGGGCGTGCAGGAGGCAGCCGATCAATGACTCATCACTGATGTTTCTATCTCTCTCTCCCTCTCCCTTCCTCTCTCTGAAATCCATACAAAAACAAATATACTTTAGAAAAAAATAAAGACACATTAGTGGAGAATAATTTCTATAGTTAAAATTAACCTGTGTTTTTATTCTAAAAGTTACTAAATTCCTAAAACGAAAGGAGCAATTTCATCACAACTTTGAGGATGAAAGATTATAAGGCCAAAATTTTATAACCAACCAATTTATCTTTCACATGATATTGCAACAGAAAAAAAAAAAAAAAAAAAAAAAAAGGTTTAGACATTTTAGGTCTCAGAAAAATATCATCTATTTTCTTCCTTAAAAAAATCACTTGAAAATATTTTATTACAGGAAGAAAGCGAATCAAGAGAACTGGCTCTCAGCTATAGGAAAGTACTGACTTGGTCTCTCCATCCCAGTGGAATTTCTATTTTAATCAATATTAATGCACAAAAAATAGTCATCATAACATTTTTATAACAAAAACATAAATAAATTTAATATCCGATATTAGAAAACAAACATTTTGATGGAATATCAAGGAGCCTTCATTTTTTTAAGCAGAGGTAAACATTTAACCCAGGGAAATGTTAGAGCCTTAATTGAAAACAGGATGCAAAACTAAGTGTTCAGTCTGACATTGATTTTATTATAGAACAGGAAAAATACCTCATGGAGTGTTGAAATTTGGGTTAATTTTTTTTCTGCTTCTTTGTGTTTTTCTGAATTTTCTCATTCCATCAATCGTTATATTACATCTTTAAAAACATTAAAATTTTATAAAATATAGAATATGTTTAGTACTTTATTATATGATTGTTAAATTTCAATATTTACTAGTTATAGAGCCACTTCATTTATTTAGACTGCATTTTAGCAATAAACATGAAATCTCATTGCAAAATGTGGAAATAAGGCAATGTCGAAGTAGATGAAGTGCAAGACAATAGAAAAGAAAAAGTGTCATCATATAAATCATATTAATGTCTTCTTATGCTTTCCACTTCACCGTTTTTATCATCAGTTCAGATTAGGCATCAATTTTCTGAACAAACACACATTATTTAAAGAAATATCCCATATCCTGCATAATAAACATGATTGAACATTTTGGAAGTATTCTTTGTTGTAGCACTAAAATATCTCATGGGTTTATACCAAAAATATTAAAATTCACCATTTGAATTACATGTTACATAGATGTAGAAATTAATTACAGTTTCCTTGTAATATAGAGAGAATTTTGAAGAAGGAAATCCACATATCTTGTCATATTTACTCTGTCAATTGTTTTAGAATTCACTTTTTTACACAAAGCACCTCTATATTCTGGAGGTTTTGGCAGCAGTGTAAATGTGGTACAGGACATTATAGTATGGGAAAATATTTCTATAATAAAATAATACATTATCAATATGAGCATTATGAGGAAAAGTCTTTAAAACACATAGAAGAACACATCAATCGTGACAGACTTGAGCGATGGCACAATACCCTCTTTTCTGTGATGGTGACAAAAAATGATAAAGGACACAGAACTGTCAGTCTTGTTGTTTATCTTTTATCTAAGACTAATAAAAGGAGAAGGTGACTGACAGCAGCCAGACACAAACACGGTCTTCGACAGACAGCCGTCGCCTTTGGTACCTATATAACAGTGCTTTACTGTGGTTTTAAGGACACCTTGCTTTTCTAGCTTGCTAAGATGTTGTCTTTACCTGCAACGACAAAGGAAGTTATAGTTTGTGTAATTTGAGCATCACCCCTCTTAGAAACCATGGCTTCCTGAGGTACTATTTGCATAGACTATATGAGTTCTTACGTGTGTATATGTACCTATTTACATGGTCAGGCAGAGAGCGAGCAGCAGCCCCGCTGAAAGAAGACGCTGAGAAATAGACACACATTGAGAAAAGCAACATCAAAAAAGGAGAACACCTACAATGCAGATTATTTTTTTCTAAAATATGTTTCTTCCAACTACATAAGTTATTCAAAAACACTTGTTTGAAACACTGACTCTGTATAGAGGTAAGTCCCAGGAAGTAGTAAGTGCCTGTGCTGATTTTTAAGAGCTTGTAACTTATTTGGAGGAGATGATATGTACAGATATAAAATTTGTAGGTGGTAATTACAAAGCAACATGAAATCAAGTGAATGATAGTGTGGCAAAAACCTTTTAAATTAGAGGTGGGGATGGAAAGTAATTAAATAAAAATCTAATGAGTCAAAAAAAAAAAAACTATTTTGAAAACTCTGAATATAGAATTAGGCCTTGGACCGGTGGCGACAGGCCAAAGGAGACTCAAGGTAAGCGAATTAGTTGCAGCAAAAGGAAGACAGTGTTTGCAACAGGGTGGATAGCCCATTAAAGGCCAACGTATTTCTACATACACGAATATATCCCGGTCCCTCCTCATCCACACACAATTTGTCTTTCCCAGTTAAATGTGAGTAGTCACCAGTACGTCTATAGCAAATCCTATCTTAGTTTATTTATTTATTAGCTTTTTAAAATTATTGTTGACAGTGTTAGAGATGCCCCCCATTTCCCTCCCTCTGCCCCCTCCATCCAGCCCCCGCCCCACCCCAGACCTTCACCACTCTATTGTCTGTGTCCATGGGTTACGCATATATGTATATATGTTCTTTGGTTAATCTCTTCCTGCCCCCCCACTCCCCTTCCCTGTATACCTGTAGGAAGTTTAATATTTACTTGTTCATATATAAATTATTTATGGGCACCTATTCCGCATTATGTGCTACTCTAGGTACTTAGGGTATTTCTCTGAACCTAACACTCAATTGTCGAAACTTTACTAAAACTGAATAAATACTTTAAAAAGGAAAGTTACAGGCTAATCTCTCATGAATTATAAATACAAAGGATAATAAAGAAAATATTTAGCAAACTGACTCCATTGGTATGTATAAAGGACCTTTTACTACCTTGGGTTTATTACAGTAATGGGAGGTGTTTATAACTATAAAAAATAAATTAATGTATTTTGCAATACTAACAAAAATAAAGGAAGAAAAGCCCATAATTACCTCAAAATACACAAAAAAGTATTTTATGAAATTAATAACATCTATGACAAACTTTATAAATCTTGGAATGGAAGGGAACTGGTGATTTTAACTTTGCTGTAGATGATCACTCCAAGCATGCTCATGGTCCCTGGACTTCCTCCCCTCTGAACATCTCATCCTCACAGCCACTCTATGTGTTCATTACTTTACTCAATGAATGCAGCCCTGTCCTATTTTCCATGCCTCTTACTTTCTGACCAACAACTCTCATCTCTCCAGAGCATCCCTCTCGGGCCTCCCTTAATCCAACCAGAACGCTACTGAAACACTGATCTACTGCACTTTCTCTGTAAGCCGCACTCTTCATGTCCCCTCTTCTTTCTATATTCAGCTTGGATTTTGTGGTCATTTTAAAAATTTATTTACTCAGCGAATATGTATTATCAAGTACTGTTTTGTGTCCTTGGAGGCACATTTGCAACCAAGACCACTTTTGTGTATTCACCACAACCTACTCATCTCTCCTTTACTTCAATGCTTTCACTTGACAATACCATACTGGAGTTCAATGGAATTCAGTTTATTTCACTATTCTTTTCTGTAATCTGCATGTAGAATTATTTCATCTTGTCTCATGGTTTCAATGCCATCGATATGCTGACAAATCCCAAATTTATGTCTCCAACTGGACCCTTTTCCTGAACTTATGACATATACATTCAACTGACTTGACACCTCTACTAAATGCCTAAAATGCTGCTGAGAATTAACATGTTCGAAGCACAGTTCTTGATAGTATTTCCTCCACAAACCAGCAGCCTTAGTCTTCCTTACCTCAGTTAACAACTCCAGTCACCTAGTTGCTTTGGAAAAGAAACTTCTGAGTTGTTTCTATGCTTCTATTTTCCACCCACCAGGCATCAAATCCATCAGCAAATACTGGCAAATTTATACTCAAACTATGCCCAAAATTCACCATCTCTCACCCCCTCTTCTCTTTCATCATGGATCAAGCCATCCTGACATCTTACCTGGATTACTAAACACCTCTCCGGTTTCTACCCTTCCCCCTTCAGTTTATCCTCAACACAGCATCATCAGTGGTCCTATTAAACCATGAGTCGGAGTCTGTGTTACTCTTTTGTTCAAAACCCTTCAGTGGTTCCCATTTTACTCCCATTAGAAGGCCTTATGTCAATCTTCAGGGCCCTCATAATGATTTGGTCTACTGTCCACACTTGCTACATACTCTTGTTCATTCAGCAGCCACTTTGCCTTCTCTCTCACTCAAAAGGTCTTTACTTGGAAATGGTTAGATCTTTTCTCCCCTCCATGTCTTTATTCAAATTCCAGCTCTTCAGTAAGGCCTTCTCCTGTCACCATTTCCAATATTTCCCTACCATTTCCCTGTTATTCTTTTTTAACATTATTATCAGACAATTGCTTGTTTCTTTTATTTTCTGCCTCCACCCTATAAAATTCAAGCTTTAAAAGGGCACTATTTTTGTTACGGTCAGAGAAATATCCTAAGAGCCTAGAGTAGCACCTAATGTAGAATAGGTGCCCATAAATAATTTAGATATAAACAAATAAATATTAAACATCCTACAGGTAGATAGTACCTAAAGAAGATGTAGAAAAAATATCTTTATAACTTCAAAGTAGGGAAAAGCTTTCTTAAGACACAAAAGCACAAGCCATACAGGAGACCATTGCTACATTTGACTACATTAAAATGTTCAACCTCAATTTAACCAAAGAGAAATTAAAAATATTAGGTGACAGCTGTATGCCAATTATATCTCAATAAAACTGAAAGAAAAATCATAAATGACAAAAAACTAATTAAATAAGATACTGTCAAAACATATAAGCAACACATGAAAACAAGTACATCAGAAAAAATAATCTTTAAAATATTAGGCAAAGAATATGAACAGATAAGAGGGGGAAAAACCAAAATAACCAAGATTTGTAGAAAATCATTGTCCAACTCATTTAGACTCAGAGAAATGTAAATGAACTGTTTCACACTTTTTGGGTTAACAGTAATTTAAATGTTTAATAGTACAAGCAAACAATGGCAAAGGTATAGAAACATGGGATTCTTATATTTTACTAGTAGGAATATATACATTAGTATAAATAGAGAACAACTGGTGAATATCCAGGAAAGGTAAAGACATTGTTACTTTAAAAAAAAATATGTCTTTATTGATTTCAGAGAGAGAAAGGGAGACGGAGAGAGAGAGAAACATCAATGATGAGAGTCATTGATCAGCTGCCTCCTTCACAACCTCTACTGGGGATCAAGCCCGCAACTGGGGCATGTGCCCTGACCGGGAATTGAACCGAGGTCTCCTGGATCATAGGTCAATGGTCAATCGCTGAGCCACGCTGGCCAGGAGATATTGCTAGTTTTTAACTCAGCTATTCCAAAATACAGGTAGATATGCTACAGAATTCTTTTCACATGTACAAGAACATTCTTTATAATACTATTTACAAATGTAAAATTTATATGGACAAAGAATTGGTATATAACTTATGGTATTTTTCTATAAAGGAATAATAACTAGCAGTAAAAATATATGATTGTAAGCACTGAATTAATATAGATAAATCTAAAGTAACACCACTGTCCGGCCAGGGGTGGCTCAGCGGTTGAGCGTCGAGCTAGGATCCAGGCGACTGGGGTTCGATTCCCAGTCAGGGCACATGCCCGGGTTGCAGGCTAGATCCCCAGTAGGGGGCATGCAGGAGGCGGCTGATCAATGACTCTCATCATTGATGTTTCTATCTCTCACTCTCCCTCTCCTTTCCTCTCTGAAATCAATAAAGATATATTTAAAAAAAAAAGATGCAAAATAATATAGTTTGATACATATATGTGCAGCAACAACATAAAATGCACAGGGAAATGATAAGCACCAAATAAATTTCTGTTTGATGATGAAAATAATACAATTGGGAATTAGAAAACAGGGCACTTCCTTTTGTAATGCTTTATTTTCTTTTATAAAATCTGAAACAGAGATTGCAAAATCACACAATTTTTCTGATGCTAATAGGGCAAGGACTGATGTTTGTTGAATGATTTTGCATTTTTAAAATATTCACCACAATTAAAAAGTATTTGAGAAATTATAGGCATCATCAAATTTAATTTATTCTTGATTTCTGGCTTTTCTGAAATTCATTTCTTTTGTTCAACATAGAATGTATTCTTTCAATAAGCTAAGACCCAGTTTTCAACATACAATAATTAAATAAAATTTTCATCTTGATTAAAAATATAAAAGAAAAAAGGAAGAGAAAGATAAGAAAACTGGTTTTCACTCATTAAAAAAACCCAATTAATCTAAATGTCTTAACTATATATTTTACATTTCATCTTATAGTCAAAATAATTTTAAAAAGAGCAGTTTGCTATCCACTGACTCCTATCTACTTTCTATAAAGGTAAAATCTATTATCACTCATATGTGACAATTACAGAGATTAACTGAAAATAATAATTACATGATGCAAAAATTGTGTTAACATGATTATTCTAGATAAAATAAAAAATAACATAACTTTATATTATTGTCATTTTGAAAACTAATGTTACTGTTGCCCACAATGTAACTATCTTGGCACAAGCTTGTAAATATAATTCAATTAACTGTGGCTAAAAAACTTTCTCTTAAGATTTCAACTTTGGTGTTCTATGGAAAGTGTACAATGTACAGAAGCCAACAGTTTGGAATTATCTAATTAGGTAGATGCTGTGCACTGCTGCTTTTGTTATGTAATTATAAAATTGTATTTCCTTGATAAGCACCCAGAAATAAATAGCAGTGAAGTAATTACATGGAAAGTAAGATGTACCCTAATTGTGAGGACAATGATTAGTCTCTTACTGCTAAATAAAACAGGCAAAGCAAAGTCATGGGAATAACATGTGATGACATTTGCTAAAGAAAGTTTTGAGAATAAAATACAGTGGATCGTGATCAGAGTTGTTTCTCTGATCAAAGTGAAAATATCTCTGACAGAGAATAAATTACATGTTAATTTTTTGCTCATGCTAGTTATTAATGAAAATTATTATTGCCAGGCCAGGCGTGGCTCAGCGGTTGAGCGTAGACCTAGGATCCAGGCGATTGGGGTTTGATTCCCGGTCAGGGCACATGCCCGGGTTGTGGGCTAGCCGATCAATGACTCTCTCGTCATTGATGTTTCTCTCTCTCTCTCTCCTTTCGTCTCTCTGAAATCAATAAAATTATTATTATTGCGACCATGGAATAGGCTGAGTAGACAGATGGAAGAAGCGTCAAAGTGAGGTAAAGAATGAAGTTAAACATGTGTTTTTAATAATATACTAGGACATGCTATATTAAATTTTCTTTGAAGTTATATTTGACTTATTTATATTATTAGCTTTAAATTATTCTCATTTATTAAGAAAAACATAAATTATAACAAATGCTAAATCATCTATCCATCCCAACATATTTTAAGACGGATAAGGGCAGAGACCATGTTTTTTATTCATCATTATATTTCAGCACCTGACAAATAAATATTTGTAAAGTTGAAATTCTCTTATTATTATCACCATGGACAAATATCAAATGAGTAAAATCTAGTGTAATATGTTTAAAAATATATAAACATTTCTTCAAGAGTTTATATCTGCAGCCTTTCCATACTCCCTGAACTCCAGGGGATACCTACAGCGGCCCACTCCTCCTCTCCACTTGAATACTTAATACGCATCTATAATTTAACATGTTCTAAACAGAATTATTGCTCTTTCTCCCCAAACTTCTCTTTCAGAAACTTCCCCATCTAACTTTATATCCCCTCCAACTTTGCTTTGGCCATAAATCATAAAATCATGTTTACCTCCTCTCTTCACATCCCACATCCAACCATCCACAAATGCTTTTTACTCTACTTCCAATTACATATTAAGAATTTGACCACTTCTGCTAACCCCCTAGTTCAAGCCACAGACGTCTCTCACCTGCATTACTGAGACTCCTAACCCATCTCTGCGGTTTCCCCTTTATGTAAGTTAGTTTCATGTGTCAACTTGATCGGGCCATGGGATGCCCAGAAATCGGGCTAACGTTTTATCTGGGTCTGTCCGTGAGGATGCTTCCAGAGGAAATCAGCATTTGAGTTGTTGGGATTCACTGTCTGCCAGCACTTTGGAGCTGGACATAAATCTTTCCCTACCCTTAGAGAGATGGGATTGGGAGCCATGCTTACCCCTTTTTCATTATGTCTCTACTTCTCAAATATAGTACAATTAGCATATTCTATTTTTAGGTTAAAAGTGGCGCAAATTGGAAAGCTTTTTTTGGCCGAGTCCTTCAAATACATTCTTTTTGTTCATTGGCATTAGATTTAAAAAAGTATAACTAACACTGAGTTAAGCTCATTCCTTTGGGATATCTGGAGCATCGACGTTTAATAACCTATCAAATAACCCATTGAGTTGTGTTTTCTTTTTTCTCTCTCTCTCTGTGTTAGAGTAGTAACAATCCACTCCACATCAGGCTCTGGCACATGATTAATGTGTCGGCATGAAGGTTCTTTAGTGGCCTTTGGCATTCTGCTGCTAAAGGTGAACTCAGCAAAATCCAGCAAGACACATTTGCCAATCCTATAAAAATACAATATAAACTGTTGACTTGCCAGTTGCATATAGCAGAGAGGAAAGTGTAACTGTATTCAAAGCACGTACCTGGGTAATAACAGAGTAGTTTATTATCATTGCAGGTGCAGAAACCTGCCAACATTTCAGCCATCTGGGCTTCCTCAGGGCAGTGTAGAAGTAAAATATGTGAATGAAATATGTGAGTTGAATACTGTTCTATTCTGTTTTTTTTGTTTTGTTATGCCTCAAACAAAACTGCTTTATATATTTTGGAAAAGTAACTCTGCAATTTTAGTTTACTTTAGAAAGCCATCAACTTTTACTGATTTAAGCCCATTAGTATTCTAACTAAATTGCTTATGTCTGAACGATAATGGATGTTCAGATGGCATTTTATAACAAGAAAGTTGCGGTAAATGTAATATAATTGAATAAACAAAAGTTATAATCCCAAGGGGTTAATGAACAATCTATCTTTAACATATTTCACCAATTGCAATATCATGAACAGAGGTTCTTCTCATTAGCTGTTAAACATATGCTATCACAACTTATCAGGAGATTTCACTGTCAGAAAAACACTGGACTGCCTCAAAGCTAAAGTTAGAGATGTGGTGAGGCTCCAGACTATAATTTTTCAACTGAAACATGTTTATGTTCCATCAGTGAGTTTCCCCATTGCTAACACAAAGCTAAGTAAGATGATTAGGACTAGAAGTTAAGAGTAGAACCATTAAATAGTTTATTATTCTTTCCACTTTATGACTTACTACCCTTCTACATCTCCTTCATTCAGAAGAATGCCTAGCACATAATATGTAATAAATATTTTTGAAAGAATGAATAAATTTGCTACTAAGTTTAAAAATAGCAAAGTATATACTGGAGCTCAAAATGATATAGAGGTCAATGAAGTTTCTACATTTTATAATAGATATGCAGATGTCAATAGATTCACAATAGAACAATCCAAACCAGCTCAAGATATAATAGATAAAAGATTCACTAAGTAGTAACAAAGATAGCACTTAGGAATAGAATATGTTTTCAAAATATAACACACAAGTAGGTTAAATGGAAATGGAAAGAGAATTGAATGAAAAGTTCATTTATGGAATGGGAAGAATTAATATTACAACCATGACAATAGTTTTCTAATGAATTTACAAGTTTAATATAATTCCCAGAATAAGGGAACTAAAATTAGACTTTTGTTTTGTTTTGTTTTGGCTGACAGTGCCAAGTGTCAGTAAACAAAGGTGCTTGTTCTTTGATCTGCATTACAGATGGTGGTAAAAATTAAATTTAATTAAATTTAAAATACTTTAATAATAAAGAAAAGAATGATGCCAGGAGCTTTTCCTACAAATAGTTCATAGAACACAGCAAATGTTAGAATACTCTGAATCTCTAAGTTTGTGGGAATACTGCTATAAGATCTGATTGCATCTTCCCAGCATCAGTGCGTTCTCTTTAACAATCTGTCTTTAAATTAGCTAAAGACACCTACATAGTGAGCCTGGGATTTATACAAGGAAAAAAATATATACAGTAGGCACTGAGCACTCTTCCGCAAGTGTTCTCGAAAACTCCCCTGCTTCATCCTAGATTCCCTGGGGTTTTCTACCATACTTTGGCCAGGTTCTTGACTCTCAGGCACCTGGCCTCATGGCTTGTGCATTTTACCCTGTCTCTGACCTTAACATCCTTCAGAAAATGTCTTACATGGTCTTTCCCAGGCCATTGCTTTACCCATCTCACCTAAACACACAAGGGGGGGATAGTTTTGCTTAAGTTCCTATCCAATGACTTTTCATTATTCCTAAATGTGATTTATAGACAAACTTTTATTTTTTACAATATTAATTAAAATAACAAAATGAGATCATTCCTCATTTTGCATTACAGACTTCCAAGAGTTAATTAATTAAATTAAGCCTTTTATAAATGTGTTATTCAATATATAATCTAAATCAACATCTCAAGTCTTGCATTTTGCCATTTCCAAACAATTCATGATTAAACATAGTATGTTGAAGCCTGTAAACACTTCATTATGTTTCTGATGGTACTTTAATCATATAGACTACAAATGATAAAAACATCTTAAATATTCTATGACGTTCCTAAAGAAGCAATGGGTAAAATATAGATTGAGGCACTTTTTTACAATGGGGAACCTGTTCCATCATCTTAGTTAAAGAAGTTATGCTTACAGCAAGTTTAGAGAAACTGGCCCCGAGCCCATAAACCCTTTTATGAAAGAACACAGAGTAGTTAACTAAATGTCTAGTTTTCCTTTACAATAATTATAGACTATGTGGCTTATCACCTGTATATTTGGAGGTAAAATAAATTTTCATAGATTTCTGAAAGAAATAAATCTAAGTATTGATGGGATAGTAGCCTAAACAGTTATATTGCAAAAGAAAGATACTACTTTTGTAATGTCCACTGAAGTGGAAATACAGAAGCTTTATATTTTCTCACTATCAATGACCACTAGACCATAGCAAAGAGAAAAGAATTTCCATTACTGTAAGTAAAATGTTTCAACTGAAGAATTGTAAAGAAGGGGTATGGGATCAAAGGATAAGCAAGAACTAATGTAACGTGTTGCACTGATCTCTCTCTTAATCAACCTGTAAGTGGCATATAATTGCTTAAGATTAAAATGCTTCTTATAAATGAAAAAAAAAAAAAAAGTAATCCTTAAAGTATTTACTGAAGGAAAAGTTGTCAAATTTTGCCAAATACCTCTTAAATAAATCCCTCATTCTGTCAAAAAGAAAAGGTTAGAAATCTATATATCACTGAGTCAGAACCTTCTGGGACTTAATATGAAATTTTAAATTAACAAGAGTAATATAAGCAGCATGTAACAGAATGTGCATATTATATGATTCCGACTCCTCTAAAGAACATGCACGTATTTTCAAAGCTTAGTTTGGGGAACAGTTTGGGCTGAGGAAAGAGACCCAAGAGCAAGCTTGAGAAGCAATAGGTGGTGATTTCACTGTCTTCTAGGGAGGGTGTTCCCTGTATACCGCAGGGCCTTTTATTTGTCGGGCAAGTTGATTGGGGAGGGAGGGTAACTGATTGCACAGAACTATGTAGCTCTAGGTAGTGGAGGAGAGGATGTGGTAGAAGCTAGGAGACTGGAAATCAGGAGAAAACACCTCAGGGTGGCATGAAAGTTAAGAAGAGATTCTGAGTTTGGTAACAAAGTTTCACATGGGTATAAAATGCAAATTTCTCCCTCTTACAACAAAATACTATGGTATATTCTACATAGTGTATCCATAAAACAGAATATTTTGAGTCAATGCGGAGAGTTATTAAGATGTATCCATATTGCTAAGGGGCCAAAAAGCAAGGACAATAGGTGGATATTTGACTTAGAGATGTGATATACACTTACATTATTTTATAAGCACTTTCAGAGTGATTGTGGAACATAGCATCTGAAAGAAACATTCAGCTATCTACTTCTAAAATGACTAGGGTACATAAACAGGTGACGTTTATTTTTACAGGGTTTTAAAAAAATGTATGTATAACATAACACTATGTCCTACTATCTCCCAGAAACTTGGCATTTCTGCAGTTAGCTGACCATGCGTGAATGTCTCCTTCACTAGGTTGTAAGTTTTTTAATGGTGACTCACTCATCACAACATCACTACAGAACCTACAATGATATATTTACATTCATACATTTACACTGTTGCTCAATATGCAAAAGAAGGCTGGGTCATGGGGAAGTCAGCCCTTGAGCCATAACCCAGAAAAGACTGTTTTGTTGTTTTAAAAAACTGGAGCCCGGCTCGGCGTGGCTCAGCAGTTGATCATTGACCTAGGATCCAGGGGATCAGGGTTCAATTTCTGGTCAGGGCACATGCCCGGGTTGCGGGCTTGGTCCCCAGTCGGGGGCGTGCAGGAGGCAGCTGATCAGTGACTCTCTCTTCATTGATGTTTCTATCTCTCTCTCTCCCTCTCCCTTCCTCTCTCTGAAATCAATAAAGATACATTTAAACAAAAAACAAAAACTGGAATGTCAAGCATTATATTTTGATTGCCAATAGCATTTCCCTATCATATTAGTTTCCTTCTTTTTAAATTTTCTATTAAAGAGATCTAAATACTAGATAAATTACTGTATACTTTCTCTTAAATACTTGTATAAATATTTTTTTCAGTCTCACTGTACAGTCTCTGATTTTTGTTGCATTGAAGAAATATTTCATATTTTTCTAAGTAATTCACTTTTTTCCTCTCTCTCTCTTTGGGAACATTACATATTTACAAGAGGACTAAAAGGAAAGTAACCATGCATGTCGAGGCCATTTTAATCAAATTCTAGCAATTTCATAAACCACAAGGGTAAGAGAATCATCTCGCTTATATTTTCTAATTTAATAATATAGCCTTTGATATAATATTTAATGAAATGTCTTTAATGTTGGATTTTTGTATATATTTTAAAAAATTAAATGAAAACCATTTAAAACAAACATCCTATTCATTATCAATATTTCTTGTTTTTTCTGTCTTTTCTATTTATTTTGTCTGTTTGTTTTTGTTTCCCTTGGCCTCTAATGCCTCTTTTAACACCTAAACAACTGATTATGTGGAAAATGTAAATTCCTCCTGCCTATGACGCTTAATTGTTCTTTTTAGCTGCCCAGTCATCTAGAACTTCCACTTATGGTTTTAATTACTGCTAATGTTCTAATGACAATGCTGGCAGAGAAAGACTTTTTTTTAAAAAAGAAATATTATTTAAAATTAAAATCACTGGCCCAGCCTGGATTTTAAAATATTTCTTACCTATATCCAGGAATTTTGCTAAAATAGATTGAAAATAAATCATTATTGGCAGTATGCAGTAATGTATTATCGATTGACTGCTGTGTGTGCCATGTGCTGGGGCTACTAGGAGAGAGCTTTCCAGTGGGGCAAATCATCTGTAAACAAAGTATAATACAATGTGTTTGGTTCTATCAAATTATGTGCAAAGTATCACGGTGATGATTAATTTGTTGAAAAAATGTCACAAGATACAATTATAAACATAGAAGTTATAAGCCTCTTTGTCTTCATGCCTTAATATTGTCTGTTTCTATATTTTTATTTCCTTCATTTTACTATAATCTCATCCTATCCCCGTATGTTGATACATTTTTCACTCTCCATATTTGCTCTAAAATATGAAAAAATAAAGCAAATTAGATGCCTTTTTTATCAGGCAGATTCTGGGATTGTTCAAGTGAACCAGTGTACCTCAGTTAAATATCCATGAATCAATGAGTATTTATTTAATGTCCATTAGTGTGTTATGCATGGTTATGGATCTGGAAGGAGATTAAGACAAGATATTTGTCTGCGACCAGCTATCCATCTTTTGGAGACAGAACAGATAAACATACATGTCTCAATGAAGTCTCTAATTCACTTATCTATTAATTCATTCAAGCACGCAACAAACATTTATTGAGTGTCTATTATGAACTGCAGCTGTAATAGGCAGAATATTTTATTTCTAAAAATACAGGTTACAGGAGCCAATCAACATGTAAATAGAATATTTAATAAGCAAGAATTGCAGTAATCACTTGGTAACCTCTGGACGGAGAAAATGGAAATCTAACCCATTACAGGAGATCGGAAAGATTACAGCTGGAGGGAGAGACCAGTTATTTTGAAGGCTACTGCAGAAATGCAGACAAGCTCCAAGCCCCTAGACCCACGTTTCAATATGAAATTTTCATGTAGATATATTACAAGAAACTCAAACTTAAACAGCCTGAGCAATCCACACTTATTAGACCTACACTACCCCTGACATACATCTGTTCTCCATTCTTTATCATCTCACAACTAGCACCCCACTCACTGAAGTTGCTCAGTCTAGAAACCTTTCATTTTTCCTTTTTCTGTCTCTAATACACAACAAATTGTACAGAGTTTAGAAACCCTCTTTGCAAAATCTCTTTTCACTCTGTCTAGTTCTTACTATTCTCTCTTACATCCCCTGCTCCAAATTTAACTTACTTTTTTTTCTGACCATTAAATGTAATTGAGAGAGCCTTGACCTTACCAAATTCTCCCTTGGTCTAAACCAGTTTTTCTTGTGTTGCTTTTTCATAGCATCCAGTCCTTTCTTTGTCAAAATAACACTTCTCACAATTTATGTTTTATTTGGGAGGGTTTTGGTTAGATTTTATTGCCTTTCTCTGTCACTGGACTATAATTATGTTAACAGAAAATAATACTATTTTTTTGTCTACAACTGTATACTCAGTTCCAAAAATTGACCTAGTACATAAAGGCATAAATAATATAAATATAAATATAAGTATAAATATAAATATAAATATATTTTCAATGAACAAATGACTGTCAATGTTTAAAATTAGGCATTAAAGTAAAAATATTAATTTTCACTTCCACAGCAACTCAGAGAAAGCATGTGCCAATATAGGAAGAGGCAGCTTTGGAGATTTTCTTTTAAAGTTTAAATGATGTAAAAAAATGTTTTAGGAAGATTAACCTAACTAATCAGGATAAAGAAATAAATAAAAGCAGGTACCCAGAAGTACAGAGACCAGCTCTGAATGACAGTAGAAATAGGATGACATTGGAAATGAACATTTAAGTTTGGTTACAGGACACATATGCTTTACTAAGAGCAACTAAGTAATTTTAAAACAGTCTTTCAGGATCATTTGTTTTGTTTTCTCTTTTTTAAAATAGTTTTTAACTGGCTAAACAGCTCACATTAGACATAGTTCATGCTAATTATAACATCATTGTAAGTGCACATGGATTTATACATGTTTGGTTTTGAAGTTCCAGAGTCAGAGGTACATACAGACTTAATTTTCAATATTAATTTTGTCAAGTCTGAATATCTTTGTATAACTGCTCATATGTACCTAGTTTATGATATCTAACTTAAAGTTTGCTCTTTTTTTTCTGTATGATAAAATCTTTGATAGCAGGATACTGATTTCAGGAAATTTATATTAAGTTGTGCTTACAGAGGGAATTAAATTTAAGAAAAACAATAAATAACTAGAATAACAGAGGAGCTTAGTTTTATTTAGATTTTACAAAGTGATACAAGACTTGGTCCTGAAACTATTCTGGCTTCTAAGAGGAGACATAAATTATTTTTCTACCTGGGGACATGGCAAGTGGTTGAACTTTCACCCTTGTTTGTAAAATGATTTTACATCAAAAGACAAGGGGTAGAACAACTGTGAGCAATTTAGAAAAGATTGCTCCAACAGAGAAGTCACAGCTGGAAAGAATCTTCACCTTCCTGCGCTTATTTCAATTAATCATAAGAAACAATTGTAAAATGTCACAACTGTCCCCTAGACTCTAAATTTAAACATGAAATAGCTCACTCAATTATGAATTTTTTCACCAAATAATCCAAACCATTTTATTTTATTTTATCATTATTTTTTAAAAATATGTTTTTATTGATTTCAGGGTGAGGGAAAGGGACAGAGAGAGAAACATCAATGATGAGTCATTGATTGGCTGCCACTTGCACAGCCCCTACTGGGGGTCGAGCCCACAACCGGGTAAAGTGCCCTGACCAGGATCAAACCTCGATCTCCTGGTTCATAGGTCAATGCTCAACCACTGAGCCACACCAGCTGGGCCATAATTTTATTTTAAACAGACACAATGAATATGTTTTATTTTGGTCTATAAAATATTGGGTATAAAATGATTAAAAAGTTTACAGGGAAGGAAGGATTTGAGGATTACATTAGAAGTGCCACTATACTAAGTTTTTGTGCAAGAGAGTACTACTTTCAACTGGATCAAATTAGAAGACCCTTCCCCGAAAGGATTTCCAACGCCCCTCCCTTCACAGCAATATGCTAGAAGCCTCAGCATTCAATAAAAGACCACAGTGGCTGAGGTTAACAAAACAGAGTGGCTATACTTTATTCCAAGTGTTACACAGCAGACAGCCAAATGTGTGTGAAGAAAATATTAGAAGGAACCTTTGCCTTCACAAAGCTTTCTCAAGACACTAAAATAAAACTTGTACTTCATTTATTTATTTTTCCTTTTTATTGAATTTACTGGGGTGACACTGGTTAACAAAATTATACATGTTTCAGGTGCACAATTCCACAACACATCATCTGTACGCTGTATTGTGTGTTCACCACCCCAAGTCAAGTTTCTGTCCATCACCATTTATCCCCACTATGCCCTCCTCCGCCTGCCCCAACCCCAAAATTACCACACTGTTTTCAGTGTCCATGAGTTTTTTCTTTTTTTTCTTTTTTGTTCAATCCCTCCACCCGCCTAACCCAGACCCCAACCCCAACAGCTGTCAGCCTGCTCTCTCTCTTTGAGTCCATCTCTATTTTGCTTGTTCGTTCATTTTGTTCATTAGATTCCACATATGAGTGAAATCATATGGTGCTTGTCTTTCTCTGACTGGCTTATTTCACTTAGCATAATGTTCTCCAGGTCGATCCATGCTGTCTCAATGGGTAAGATTTCCTTCTTTTTTACAGCCTAGTAGTATTCCATTGTATAAATGTACCAGCTTTTTTATCCATTTATGTACTAATGGAGTATTTCACAGAACTAGAACAAATACTCCAAAAATTTATATGGAACCACAAAAGACACCAAATAGCCATAGCAATCTTGAGAAAGAAGAACAAAGTTGAAGGAATCGTGCTACCTGATATCAAACTATATTACAAAGTGATAGTAATCAAAACAGAATGGTACTGGCATAAAAAGAGACATACAGATCAATGGAACAGAATAGAAAGCCCAGAAATAAAGCTGCCCCTTTATAGTCAATTAATATTTGACAAAGTAGGCAAAAAACATATGATGGGAATACTAGGCAGATACATGCAAAAAAAATGAAACTAGACCACTTGTTTACACCAGACACAAGAACAAACTCAAAATGGATTAAAGACATAAATCTTATACTCTAAACCATAAAAATCCTAGAAGAAAGCATAGGTAGTAAAATCTGAGACATTTCTCATAGTAAAATTTGTATTTTAAATCAACCTTCAGCATTTGAAGATGCAACAGGTAAAAACTTTATGCAAATCGATATAACTCAGAAACACAACAGACACGCACAAGGCATAGGGTGAAGCAGACCGTGACCGACACAGCATATGACAGGAAAGTGGCATTTGCATAGACCAGAACAGAGAACGGTCACATAGCCACGTTGTTCAAGAGTTCGCCTTAGTTTCTTTGTGAACCATCACTAGTTCTACAGGTGCTGATCATCACAGGAAAATAATCCCTGCAGCACTCCAGAGATAGAGCCTCTGGACCTGTAGCTCCCATCCAATCTATTTACCCTAGCTTGCCAAGATAAAACCATGCCAAGACGTGAAAACATTTGGGAAGCACTGAGTTAATGGACAGTAAAATACACAAAGATTTCATTACTTACTACAGATGCAGCCATCCTTATTCTTCTTGATGGTATCCTGAATTTCAAACACGCTCAGTTGTGTTCACTTGATTTAGTGCCACTCAAACGGAAACATCTGCCCATTAAAGCCTCTTCTTGGTGACACTCTGTGCGCAAGAGCATCTGAGAGCAAAGTCTCTGAGAAGTCCTGTATCTAATAAATTCGCTGTCTTCTCTTGAGTCTAGTATGTACTAAATTTGGTTACATCTTACCTCAGGACACATTTAAGTCAAGCCCAAAAATGTTCCACAAAAACAAAACTAAACAAACCAACAAACAAATTATTTCCCTAGTCTGGAAATCCTGGTGCTAAATAAATACCTGAATGGTAGTGGATTTTCCATGATGACTGACATTCTAAACATGGTGCTCCTGGTGAGCTAACTGCTAGGAAATATAGAAAGCTGTTTAAACAGTATTTTTTATAACTGAGTATGCTATCTATTCTACTCAAGCTATTGAACAAGGTGTGGCTGTTGCCAAATTCTGAAGCTGTAGGTATTTACGGGGTTATTTTGAAATTCAAGATATGTTTTACAAGACAAGAATGTTGATTTTAGTAAAAAGAAATTCATTTTGGATGAAAATCCTTCAGAAAATAGATTGATAAAAATTTAGCAATCAGTAGTATAAATAACAATTCCCAAGGTAACAGTATTTGTTCAAAGAGAGTCAAGCATATCATTATTGTTAGAACAATACAGGTCTAGGCAAGAACACAATCTTACTGATCTCTCATAATGCTACTGAGAGTGACTATAATCTATGAAGCGGCCAATAGCATTTTCCTGTATGTAAATAAGCATTGGCTCAGTTTAGGCAATATGACTGTGACACAGATGGTTGGCCATCCTGCTGAAATGCAGGTTCCTTCTCCTGTTCTGTAAAATTGTCTCTGGAAGGCAGACACTATAATTCCCTGTCCCCTTTCATCTTTTGGGGCCATGTGGTTAATTTTCACTAACTGGAATATGAGAAGTATAGACTGCCCAGATTCATATTTTTATTCCGCCAACTATCACTGTGGGAATTTGGGAAAGTCATTTAAATTCTCTTAGGCTTAGTTTCCTTTTCTATAAATAGGTTAATAAAAGGCCCCATTTCTAGGTTGGTCATGACGACTAAATAAAATGACCAGTACCTGGCATACAGTAAGCAAATTAAGTTGTTTATTAAATAAAAATTTTAAACATTTATCCACAATTGCTTGCAGTTATTCAATTATGTGCATTTCTAAAATTCAGGTTCCAGTCTGGGGGGAAATGATTAAAAATCTTAGAAGAGATAGTGAAAGAAGATTCTCTATACACTTTCATTATGAGTAAAAGTTAAGAACTCAAGGCAAAGTCAACATGTACTAATAAAGGCTCTGTAATTTAACAACTGACAGAAGATATAATACTATTCCAGAAACGTTTTAGCCCATTAACACATTTACCTTAAAATTGTAGTAAACAAGTCAAAAAACTCACTGAGAAATCAAATTCAGGTGTTTGTGGGTGTTTTTTGTTTTTTTTTTATATTTGTTTTTTGTTTTAATTATTTTCTTATAGAAATGTTATACGCTAAACATTTAAATATCACATAAAACTAAGATAAACATAAAATGCATCTAGCAAAGATTTATTTTTTAAATATAATAGAGAAAATTAATGAAATCTTTGTAAAGTCACTGCTAACCTTCTGACCTATAAGATTGTGGATGAGAGTTAATGTATCAAATACTAGTATAAAAATTATTGATAATGCAACTGAATATCCATGTTGTTTCTTTATTTATATTTGTAATGGAAGAAAATTCTGAGATAAATTGTTTTCCTACTTGATCTACTCAGTTTTATTAACTACCTTAGCCAGGCTACATAATGCTTTGGGTGTAGGGATTAGCTAATATGTAATGAGAAAAATTATTCATAGGAGAAACAATCACCATTTTGAACAAATTTTATCATGTTTATATCAATATGCCAGAGCAGAAATTATTATCAAGCTGGCATACTGTTAATATCAACATCATTACTGTTTTTTTCGTGTGTTTCTTTCCCTAAGTGACATCAGGAGGTCCCTTGAAGACCACAGTGGGGGTATGGAATGCACTGACTTTCAAATCATGTTCTGGCTCATTGGGCTCTGGAAACAAAATTGTACAGTCATACTAACCAAACAGATCCCACCCTAGTCCTGAGTTCACCCTGGTAGGGCTCTGTATTTGTTTTCATACTCATTCAATGTGACAATGGCCAAAGGGAAAAGTAGGCACATACTCTCACATTTATACTTTCATTTACCCTTCATTGCAAATACTTTTATATCCTTAAAATTCAGTCTTTTTGGCAAAGTATTCCCTGAACACCCTGTCTCTTAAACTTCCAACCCATATATTTTAGACATTTCCAACTCAGGATGTACAAAATAAAAATATAAAACATTGAAACAACAGGAAACCTAATTGTTCCCAATTGTGCCTCTTTGGCTCTGTCAGTCATGTTAAAGTATAGTGGGTGCTTCTTATATATTAGTTGAATGATAAAGTAAATGAATGTTGACTTTTCTAAATTAAACATTTGGAAAGAAATTAAAATGCAAGACTAGAAAATATTTAGTCATACATTTTTTTCTAAAAATATAGTAATATCTCTGTTAGTGAAAACTCTACTTGTTTGACCTTTTGTGCTCTGAAGTGATACAGGAGTAATAGTAAAATTTTTCAATTCAAATGCCTTTGTTGTCCTCTGATTCTCTCCTATAGGAAGAATGGCCTGTGATTTCCTTTGCTATTTCCCAGGCAGCCCCATCCCCAGCCCAACTAGGACTTTGGCTCTAAAGTCAAAAGAGTTCAATTTGAGCGTCACCACTAAAGCCTGATTCCACGAGAAAGCCAAACCTCAGAGCCACCACCACCAAGCCAACCCTGAAGAGACCTCAATATCCCACCCAAATTTCTGACCGCAATTTAAAAGTAACTTTGTTCCTTAAAATCTGTTTTATCACCTCTCATTACGTATAGTATACACAGGTGTGTATGTTATAAATCTGCTAAGATCAGGAATGATTAGATGAGCCTCTCAGCATTGAAGGAATAGATTTTAGTTCAGTTTTCAATAATAGCTGTTATATATATAGCAAAATATAGAAAACAAATGCAAACTTTAATTATCAATGAACTGAAAATTTGCTCCAGGAAGTCTTTCACTTATACTGTTCCAAGTAGGTTTGAATAGAAAATTGAATTCATTTTCAACTCATTTTCAATGCAGTCCTTTTATTTTTTCCTTCCTCTCCTTATTTTAGCTATTTTTTATTGTGACTATATCAATCCCTATAAAGCTAGAGCAACAAATATTCATCTTCTATTTGTTCATGGCCTTTATTCTGTTTTTAAAATCTGTATCTCTTTATTTCATAGGAGTTAGAAAAGAGGAAATATTATAACTAAAATTTGCCAAAAGACACTGAAACAGAGAGAACTCCAAACTCATTCTACCCTGTTCTTCAGGGTAACAAATTCAGCAATCTTCATAATTGATTAAGCAGAGAAAAGTGTTCTTTGAGGCAGAGAAATCTCTGAAACCTGGGTAATATCACATATTTCTCTCAAGAACTCCATGGAGAATATTTGAATTAATAGTATTACCCTCTTTGGAGAGGTGAGGAAACTAAAGCTTAGAGGTCTTCATTCCCTGCCCAAAGTTCTGTAGTGATGAAGAGGTGGTGCTGGGACTAGATTCAGTCTGGCTGCAGAACCAGTCCTTCAACACCCTGCACTCCCTGGGTGGGTGGGGTGGGGGCTACTTTTAATACCTAAACTAAGAACATCAGGTTTATTTTTTTATTTATTGCCCTTGACACACACATACATACGCATGCACCGCACACCTCCCCTCCCAACACACAACTGAACCATTTTCTGAAAAGATTTATAATAGAAACTCTTGCCCATGCTTAATTTTTGGAAAGTTCCACAGCACATTTGTGTTCGAGTTCCTCCTGGAGTTTTAGCTTCTGTTGTTTACCAGGAACATTAAGATGATCTTCAAATGCACTGCTGGGCTTGGGAGAGAAGCCAGTTTAAATGTCTATTAATGATAACCCTGCATATAGATAGTTAACACTTTTCCCCCCTAGCTGCATAAGGGTATTTTCCTCTTATCTATTAAACTGATGTGAGAATGTCATACTAGATATTTATTACCTTTGATAATGGAACAGTTAAAAAATTTCATATAAATATTTATATTAAAAATATTTGTATCTTATTTTAAATACTAAAACAATATAGGATAACTTTTTAAAGGGCTAATTAACCTTTCATTTCATGATAAAAAATTAAATAATTCTATATATCCCATTATAAATTTACACTTATGAATAATAGGAGAGAGTGAGAAAGATCATATCCTAAGAGATTATAATAGAAAATAGTCTTTCTGCTATTATTTTGATTCCATGTACTTAATGTCAGCTAAAAAATAATCAAAACAAAATATAATATTTCTCAGTTTTATAAATGAAATCTAAATATAATCGAAGAACAACATATTTTGGTTATTATTTCATGTTTTTCCAAAATGCATTCTTTAAAAGATTCTCCTAGTGTATCTAAAGGCCACGGTGTTCCAAAGCCATAGTGATACTAAACATTCATCATAGTTGTATTTTCTCTGCAAATGTACTTAGGAACTACTGGAACTCATAGCATATAATTACAGTTACCCACTTATCTTTTGTTCTTATGGATAGCGCCTGTAACTGGTTATTATGGGAATGCATGGCCACAATAACATTTCTTTTTTTATATTTTTAATCTGTTATTTAAGGTATAGAGATTAATGCTAAGTAATTTTGCATATGGTCTCTAGTAGTTTATGAATCTGATACCTAAGGAATTAATCTGTAATCATTTTTGAGTAATAACCCTGCCTGCTGAAAGAAGATAACAGTAAGGGCAAACTCCTGATAACTGAAGGGGAGACATTAGGATGAGTTCAATAAGAAAAGAAAGCTTGAATTAAAATATATGTGACATCCTTTTATTATCCTCAGCTCCTCAGTGGGGTTTGCAGAGAAGGGGTGTAGAGACATGGCTCACCCGATTCCTAACCTGGCCAAGAAGATAGGCGATGGTGCCCAGTCTATAGGAGCGCTTTCTAAAAGAAACTGAGATTTGAGATGAATTTATGCGACCATGAGCAGGAAATTATTTTATCCAAGAAGACAGATCTCATGGATTCAAGTCTGGTTTTTGCCACAAAGCTATGACAGAAAGATAAAAAAAAGAAGGGAAGAAAAAATTAGCAGATGTTCTGGTCTGAGAGGGCAACATGTCCTGAAAGAGTTGAGGGAAGCAGGCAGATATAACGCGCAGTCAGGCAGAGCATTTTCTTTTCTCTATCACTTCTGCGCTTGTTCCTCATCTCCAGAGGCTGCCAGCCGCGATCATTTGGGAAGTTACAGTGGATCTATTCTATTCAATCCTCTTGTGGGGATAGGTCATTACACCAGCAGTGTGGGACTTCCCACAACAGATTTTCCTTCTAGCGCTAATTTGTTTTTCTCTGGAGCAACATACAGAGGCACTAATCATGATGGCTCATCGTGAATGTTTCCTTGGTACTTTTTTTAACCTCTGCAGCAGCTGCAAGATTGGAAAATACATGCGTTAAAGCAAGTAAATGTTTGAAAAATCATGTAAAAAGCATAACATACCAGTAATGTGTGTGTGATAGGATTTATTATAGAAAATAAACATACATTAAAATTAGTTACAAGACAGAAATTATGATTTTACAAACTACACACCCTGAAAATTTTCTAACACTATTATAAGGACTTCTTAATAAAGTATATCAACAAAATTAGAATCATTTTAAGGTCAATCAAATGAGGATGTGACAGATTCTGATTCTCTGCCTAAATATAAAACAAATATTTTAATATGTAGATATTTCTATTGCTATATAGATTCTTTATTGAGGCATATTTATGAATAAAGTCTGTTAATCTAAACAAATACCATGTTATTCTGAAACATAATTACGCAACATGTACTAGAGACATAAGATGTACCCCCTCCCCCACATCACCTACCATCAATATGGATTGATTGGGTAGAATTACAACCCAAGGGTGAAAGCAACAACCTTGCAGATTTTAGCTTAAAAACAGTATTTCAGGATGAACTGAGGATAGTATGGACTGCCTTTGAAGGTAATGAGCTTTCTCCAACAGGAATAGTCAATGTTTGCATGAGCTTTGGAAAAATAATATGAGAATGAAGGAAACATCATAGATGGTAGATCTAGATAAACTTTAAACTCCTGCAAATGCCAGGGTTTATATTTTCTAAGGAAGGTACACTGTATTCATATGGTACAAGACCTGTAACCCCTTCTCTTCTCTGTAACCCTCCTGTTACACTATTCCTAGCCTGGCTCTGGAAAATGTATTTAAGTACATACCAAATGAATGCCATTAAATGTAATGCTCAATCTTTAGTTTTGCTATTGTCAATTTTCCCTCTGAAGAGTTTTATGTTATCAATTAAGAATAACATAATATCTAATCTAATCAATTCTTTAATTGAGCATTTACTTTTTTCATTGATACCCAATAATTTTATAATACTGATTATTATAGTATTGTCACAATTATTACAATATTGATTATAATATAGAATATTACCAACAACTTAGAATCATTGGTATTTGAATGGTTGTCATACAATATTAATATGCTCTGTACGCACACTTTGCGCTTACCTAATAATTTTTTTCAGTGGGAAGTAATTAAAAGTTTTAAATCCCCACAGATGTCCCAGTTCATATTTCAAGTCACATAAGTAAATGTCAAAGAGTTACTGATATACAATTGACCCTTAAACAGTGTGGGGGTTACAGGCACAGTTGAAAATCCACATATAAATTTCTTCCCCTTTTTCTATTTTTTCTTTTCTATTGTTTTCTTTTTCTTTTTTTTCTAGGCTGTTCCCATGTTTTTGGCACAGAGTCATTCATATGTAGAACCTTGTTTCCTAAGCTGGGGTTTAGTGTCAGCTCACCACTGGATTGCACCAGACAACAGAGAACTGGCCAGGTGGAGTGGCAGGTGGCTAAACATATATAACTATTTTATTAATCCTCACCTGAGGGTATTTTTTCCCATTGCTTTTCAGAGAAAGTGGAAGGGAGAGAGAAGAAAACCTCAATGTGAGAGAGGCACATTGGTTGGTTGCCTCCCAAACGCTCCTCAACCGGGCCTGGGATGGAGCCTGCAACTGAGGTAAGTGCCCTTGACTGGAATCGAACCCAAGACCCTTCAGTCTGAGGGCCAATGCTCTAACCACTGAGCAAAACCAGCTAGGGCTAAACATATAACTTTTGACTTCCCCAAATTTAACTACTGATAGCCTCCTGTTGATTTGAAGCCTTATTGAAACATAAACAGTCAATTAACACATGCTTTGTACATTATATATATATTATATACTGTATTCTTACAATAAAGTAAACTAGAGAAATGAAAATATTAAGAAAATTATAAGGAAGAGAAAATACAATTATATTATTTATTGAAAAAAAATCTGAGTGTAAATGGGCTTATGCAGTTCAAATGTGTGTTGCTCAAGGGTCAACTGTATATGATATAAATATGTAATGCATTATTATAATTTAATGCATATTATTGCAAAAAAAGTAAATATACCCAGCATGTTAAAAATTACAACTCATTAATATACAGTTACAAAAATAAGTTTGGGTGTTATTTTATCCTAAGGGATATTATAAGTAACATTTTGGTTCATCAAACAAAATGTACAAACATTTCTGAAAAAGAAAAGTTATTTTCTGTCATATAATTGAATACATGAAGTGCTAATCAGTTTTTTAATTAAATTGACAGACCAATGAGACTGTTAGTTGCTTCAAGTAAGTTAAACTTGAAAATCAAGTTATACTATTTCAAAAAATAATCAGAAGCAACTATAAATATTAAGTACATGGGAACATTCCTGATGCAAATAAAAAGGCTACAAGCTGCCGCAATTTTGTTTTGTAAGTCTTGGGTGAGGGCTTCTGGAGAACATCAAATTGTAAGTCATGGATATCCTCATAGAAACAAAGAAAGTGGGTGTCATTTATTTTTTAAATGGGAGAGAAAAACGAAACAAGGCTCAAAAACTAATTAAACTTGCTGCAACAGAAATGAAAGCATTTTGATGCAACTTATTAAAGGGAAAATGCTGTGAAATTAACAGTAATCAAAAGCTAATTAAGGTTGATGCAATAGGAACAGTCAAAGAATGCTTGATAACATTTATTGAACTAAGGAAACATGGCTGTCAAAGAAAGAACACGTGTGGAATAAAATTCAAGTCATTACAGAAAAAGTCTAAAATATAGAATGCAATGGGATATTATACACAAATAAAGAGTTCCCAGTAGAATCTTCATTAAGTCCATGAACACGTGTCTATGAGAAATGAGAGATGGCAAGGAATAATGCCATCTTTTATTGCCTCTCTTTTACTACCCATAATTACTTGTAACTCTCAAATGGTAATGATAAAATTGTTCTTTTTTATTGGATAAACTATTTCATAAGATCTATAAAGAGTACAAAGCTACTTACACTTACTTAATCTAAGAGGTGATAACTAAAGTCATTATTTTCCTGAATGTGCAGTGCACGAAAAGAAGGTTTTGATGTTTCCCTTCTGATTGTTAAATAAGTGACCCTGACTACCACATATGGAACTGAGATATGATCACCCTTATTGTTTCAGACTCACTTCCCTTCCTCTTGGTTAATGTCAACTAAATAGAAAGCTGAACTTTGTACGTAATGTGAGTATACCAAATGCAGTGTGCGTTTACTGAGCTCCATAGCACAGGTGGCAGAGTGGCTAGTATAAAGATATAGTTTCCAAGGTTAAATCAGAGAAGGGGCAAAGAATAACTAATAACCACATGGTTTTATTGTTTATTACTTATTATTAACCCTTTTCATAAGACCTAAGTGTAGAGCAGAAAAATATATAGCACATTAGAATAAATATTATAAATATTACAAAAGAGACAGGGTGTATAAAAATAGCAATTTTCATATAATGCAGAAAAGTCATCTTTAACTAAATAGAGAGGAAATAGTACTATTTCAATAACTAAAAAGAGGACTGATTCAGCCAGTCAGCAAACAAACAAACAAATAAATGCAGAACTTTGTAATCCTTCCAGGCACCATGGCGCACAATGATTTAACAGTCACCAGGTGAGCAGCAATGCTAATTAGGGTATTGCAATCTTTGCTGTTAGATTTGCTTCAGAAAAAATAGCTGTGAGGAGTAGGCATGTGGCCCTAGACCATGGCTCTTAAACTTTCATGCACATGTGTTCAAGAGAGGACCTAGTAAACTGCATGTTCTGGGGCCCACCTCAAGAGATTCTAATTCAGTAGGTCAGGATAAGTCCAAGGCATCTGAAATTTCAACAAGGTACCCCAAGTGAATTTGCTGTAAGGGCTTTTCAATTACATTTTGAGCTGTGGGTTATAAATCCCTTAAAGACAATAACTGTTTATTTACTTTTGTACCATCTGAGTCACCTTAGTCACCTTCACAACCCCATCCCCAATTCTAGTACTGTAAGTGGGCAAAAATATTTTTAAAAAATCTATGACTGGTGTTTTATATACTGTACAAATATAAAAATATTGTACAGAGCCAATAAGAAGTAATTTAGTTAAATACCTCATGATATTCAATCTTGGCTGCACATAAAAATCACCAGGGGGATCTTTAAATTACTACTACTGGAGCCAGGCTCCAAACCAATTGAATCAGTATCTCAGGTGGTAGGCCCTATACATCTGTATTTTTAAAATCTCCCCCAGGTAATACTGAGGCAGAGCAGAAACTGAGAGTCACTGACAGGGGTGGGGGTGGTGTTTGAGCAAGTTATTAACAATATAAGTTTCTAATTGAAAAATGTGAAATTTCTGATAAACTTAACTGCAAGGCTTTGGCTTATTATATTTTTTTCCAATTTTTCCTCAATTGCTATTTTAATTACTAGGTTAATTCCTCTCTTCTCCAGAGAATATTTACTTTCTCTTTGGAGCTTTATTAGCACGTCTGCCTTCTCCGTGGGTGTCCTATTCTGGAGTCAGATACCTTATCCATTAGGCTCTGTGGGGCTGCCCTATTCTGGACACAGGTTCAGCTCTCAATGACCCTGTCTGTACTTTGTGAGCACTCACCCGAATTGAACCATAGCATAGCAGTCTGAAGTGTAGTATTTTGGTGACTGAATACAATAGAATCATGACTCTTCCCTTAAACCCTTTTCATAAAGCAACAATGAAAAATAAAAGTCCCTCTCTCTGAGAAGCCAAATCACATGTTGTTGTGGGACATTTATTTATTTTTTTAATATTTAATAAACCAGTCACTATTTGGAAAGCGTGAAGGCTATAAGCAGGAAAAAAATATAATATAAGACAGAGAGAGCAAGTGGCATTTAAGTCCAAGATTGCAATTGATTCTGAGACCTAACTTTATCTTGGTCCTCCTCGCAGTTGAATTACTAGTACATCCCTATTTTGTGAACCTGCAGCAACCTGGGTTTCCATCTCTTGTACCCACATCTTGGTCAAAGTGATCTCCCTATAATTCAGCATCCCATGACCATATTGCTCTCTTCCAAAGGTTTTCCAAAGGAAAATCATACATAACTGGATTGTAATCTACCTTTCATCACTCCCTACTCTGTACCTCTCCTAGGGACAAACACCTTCATTTGACCACCTGGCTTTTCAGAGGCAACATTCTGTTATTACTTACAATAGCTTCAAAATTTTAAAACAATATATATTATTAAGTTAAAGTTCTTTTTCAGAATAACATAATATAACAAGAGCACCTCAAATAATAATGTCATAGGAAACATTCGTTAAAATTATTTTTGAGTGCATAATATGTGTTAGGAAGTAGTCCATATATGTTCAATTTACAAGCTCACTTCATCATCACAATTTCAAACTGTGGTGCACAGGGCTCTGCTCTTAGAAGGGCTCCATGCTTGGCTTAAAGCTCTGTTGTCAGTGGTTTGGTTTAATGCTCTGCTGTTGCAACTGGAAATTAGTCATAAATTTTGAACTAGGGGCCACCCATTTTTATCCCCCCCACCCCAGAACTGCAAATCAAATGGCTAGGCTTGATCCATGAGATAATTCTTATTTGTCTCCTTATAAAGATGCATAAACTTCAGGTCCCTTGTTTAAACTCTCATAGTTATATTAAGTAATGCAATGATAGCCCCACATTGGCCATTTAGCTCCACTGACTAGTTCCTCAGCCACTGTTAAGTAATGAGAGTCACCTGAAATTCAAATTGAATATGTAGACGGTGATGATAAAATACAGGTGTCAAAAAAAAGACTTGATTCCTATCTAAATGACCAAACATTTCATCTGATTTATGATTATTATGTATGTCAATAACAATACCCCAGGGAACTGGATCTAATAAGGACTAAAGGGGAAGGGGACATATGAATAATTACCTATCATGAAGATGACTTACTTCAATATTTTATCACAATACCTCTGTTAAATAATTTTCTAACATTACTTAAGACAGGGTGCCAGTGAATTCTGATGAAAATGGTTACCTTCCAGTGGAGTCTAGTTTCAGAAGTTATGTGTTATGATAAAAATATCCCCTAAGGTAATGTGCCCGCAGAATTGCAACAGAGTAGAGCACCTTTTAGTTAAAACAGTATATATATTGTTTGTCAAGAGTTCACTTAGATATTTTTCAGGAAAGCTTTTTGCTCTAGTTTGAGATCCTCAAGTGTATAGACCCTCAAAAATGATTGCTAAGGCACATCATTCAGTTCCAAAGAATGATGATAAGACATAACTGACACACACTTGACAAAAAAACACACCACCAAAAAAAAAACCCACTGTGTACAAAGGCATCCGTCTCTCCTTCCCCTGCTCCCTTTGCTCCACCTCAAATCCGATATGTTAAAGCCACCAGGGTGAGCTATGCCTCTATCAGCGTGTGGAATTTCTCTGCATCTGAGTTTCTTTTCCTAATGGATTTTAGGCAAAAGGAGAAAGACTACTGGAAATGCCTAGATGGGTTTCTGTTTCAGAAGCAGAAAAATATAACATGATTTGGTTACACAGTTGGCATGCTGACTTTCCCTTTATTGTATGGCATTGCTTCACTCCACTGAATGAAGAAGAGATCTACAAATTTCACTCAAACATAAAATCCCCTGATGTAGTTAGCTATGCTTGTTCTAATTTGTGTTGTTCAGAGCCTGAGGAATAAGCTAAAATAAATGGGATTTGAACATAATGCTTATAATACATATCTCAGGCCATAAAAAGTCCCTCCTAAACCAGCCCAGGAAGTAGTAGATTGTTACTCTTTGCATTTGTCTGCTGTTGTTACATTAATCGAACTACCCCATATAGAAATGGAGACCTTCATTTTTAGAACTAAGAAAGATAACAGTCTCCCCAAAAGCAACCATCATCAGTAAGTTCAGTTTCTTTCTCAAATGGCTAATTAGAAGTCACCTGGAATAAGTTTGCCTGTTACCTGAACTATACTTGCTCCCAAGCTTTAGCTGGCCAGCCGATAACATGTATTAATGCCACTTTGCTCATAACAAAATCTTTTTAAAGATATAAACTCTGGAGTCAATAGATTGATACTTAGTTTCATGTAAAAGGAAGATAGCTTTAAAATGTCTTTTCAGCGTTAGTCATGCAGGAGGAATTGTCTTTGAAGTTTCCCTGGCCCTCTTCTTCAGCGCACAACATAAATTACTCCAATTCGGTTTCTATTACCCTCTATTCCAGGCCCATTAAATCTTTCCAAATACATATTCTTTATGTCACACACGTACAGTGAAACTCAAGGCCCTTTTTATCATAGAGTTAAGGTGTGCCACACACTGCTCTCAAACCCGGAGAGTAATTTCCACATTTTCAAGCAACAAATTAATCCTGACCTCCACTACTGACTCTTGAAGAAGCAGCCTGACCTCCAGGCCTTGATCAGTTTGCCTCTAAAAATTTCTAATTATTGTTAGCAGGCAACAGAAGGTAGAAAGAATCAGAACCTGAAGCTATATGTGACTAAAATAACTTCTCTTCTTTCACTGGAATAAATTATTATCTGCACCAGTAGCAAATGGTCATTTTTACAATCATGCCTTCTGGGCTTTTGCCTGTCTGTTTTCAGCTCACCGCACTAAGAGAAGATGGACTTTGCTTAGCAAGTTGCTGCCCTCTTTAAAGGGAGTTTTCCCCTTTTCACCAGAAAGTTATTTAAATAAGAAATGATAAAAGGTTAGATTCTATCCTATGTGTCAATCCCTTCATTACAAGTCATTAACATGATTTTTATTCCATCTAGCATCTCAAAACTAAAATTCTTTTTTTCCCCCAAAACTAACAATTTGTAGGCAATTATGGCATTTAAAATATTCCTGTATGAGAGCAGTAAGGAAATATTTTCTGCATTGAAGGTTTTAAACACAGTGCTTTTACAGGCAGGACTTAACTAGAAATATGAAGATTTTCAGCAGAAATAAAAGGAATGGCATGAAAAGACCTAACTAAAGGGAAAATTCACTAGAGAGAATGTGATATACTAGGATTAGCCTAAACTGGGTCTGTCTTTTGTAAGAAAGGGATATATCTACCTTCTATCTATTTATGGATATATATTAATCTTGCTCTAGATACAAACATGGTCTCTAAGATTCCCTTTTGGAATTAGCTAAGCAAGTTCCAATGTAATAAAAGACGAAGCACATAAGGCTCCTTAGGAAAAGCCCCAACTATCACAATAAACAAACAAAAACATCAAAATTATCTTAAATACACTTGCTCTACAGAGGGATCAAAATTCACTGAGAATTTAAACTAAGAGTTTTTGTGCCTCTGCCTCACCTATAGGTTCACAGCTCCCAACACAGCTCTTGACACTTCCAGTCTGAAAACTGCGCTGTGAGCTCGACGTCTGGGCAATCTTCGGTTATTTCCCAGTAAACAGTGATTAACCAGATAAGGCCAACAAGTCGGAAAAAAAATGTACAGAAACTGTTCTCATAGTAGCTACCTCTCACACATTTCAAGTTTTAAAGTGTAGCTTTTTAAAAGCTATCAAAAGACGCCCATCAAAACATTAATCACAAGTCTGGGATGAAAAAGAAAAGGCAATCCCAGAAAAAATACTAGGGCAGTGGGCAGAATTAAGCTTTTTTTTTTTTCTTTTTGGCCTATTTCAGTCTTGATGTCCTTCAGGTTAAATATGTCTCTAATTTTAATTTCTACCATCTTAGTGTGATCAAGAGACCATCACACCCATGATTTCAACGTTCACACACATGCACTCATGTGGACAGCACACTCCCACACACCCACACACTGGATGAGTATCCAACTACCTCGTTTTAATTTCTTGGATAACATAGCTAGATTTCAGCTGCGTCAGTTACGAGCTCTGTGACCACTAACAACTTACCTCACATCTCTGGGCCTCCGTAGCCTCAGGTTGAAAAGATTGTGTGAGATGTCACTTGTGAAAACTCAACACTGTGAGTGATGTACAGAATCACCCTGAGAATGTTAATTCCATCACTATCCACCCCCGGCCAACTTTCTTTTCCCGTAAGAGAAATGGGGAGAACCGAGCAAGAAGCATTTAACCCTGCAACTGAGGCCTCGGTTATAAGCACTCTGCTCCCCGTGTGTCCGATAATTCATGGTGTTCTAAGGCATGTAACTACAAACTGACTCAGAACTCGGGTAACGGATCTGAATCAGGAGTAAATATTGATGAGTACAATTACATCAACATCCTTAGAAAAACAGCTGCTTAATAGAGTGGATCAGAAATAAGACGACAATATATTAAAATAACACAAACCCAAAATACGAAATGTGATTTAGAAGCAGAAAGTGGATTATTCTGTCTATACCCCCCAAACCCATCTGGTTAGTTCATGATTTTTTTTTTTAATATATCTTTATTGATTTCAGAGAAAGGAAAGGAGGGAGAGAAAGAGAGAGATAGAAACATCAATGATGAGAGAGTCATTGATCGGCTGTAGCCCGCAACCCGGGCATGTGCCCTGACCAGGAATCGAACCCCGATCGCCTGGATCCTTGGTCAATGCTCAACCGCTGAGCCACGCCCGGCCGGGCTAGTTCATGATTTTTGACTTGTATATATCTTGGCTGTGCTACAGTCAGTTTTCTTAAGAACATGTAACTAAAATCTCTAACCAATTAAAGGTCCCATAGCAATCTTTTATTTGCTGTGGTATTTGTGTTTATCATAGGATAATATTTGTGTTTAGTTTGCTTTTCAGAGATTTATAATTCTTAAAGATGGATAGCATAATGTTTATGAACATGAAAAGATCTGAGTATACAGTAAAAATTACTCTCATTTTAAACAAAGTCAAATGGGAAAATGTAAGTAAATACTAGGTCTGTGGTATTTTACTTTTTGCTTTAAGAAATCTTTGACAATCATAGCAACTCTATTTTGGGGCTTTTGTTTCCTTAATAAGGAATTTGGAGATGGTTGGTACAGCAGGACTATAAAATTTCCCAGTAGAAACATAGATTTCTTCATATGGTTAAATGTATTTGAGGAAAATATAGCACAGAGCATTCAGCTTTTTTCTAAACACATATTAAAATAAGCTTCAGGAAGACTCTCCTTTTGAAACATTTCAAGTGAACCTCTCTGATCAATTGTAGTTAGGAGCCTCTGGTCTGATTCCTACACAATAAAACAAATGGAATTTTCAGGATGATAAAACAGATTGAAATTAATTATGTTTTCTATGGATAAAACAATTCCCTCATTGCCTAATTTACTGATAACCATGTGAATTTCTAGAGAACATTTTATGATTTCCTTCTTAAATTTTTTTTTATATCAGAGAAAATATAGTATTTCTATGGCTCTACACAGCCCGTCATACAAACACAGTATACGTACATTGCTTTATGCACCTAAAGAAATAATAAAAATGCATATTTTGGGAAATGTACTAGAAATGAAATGTACTAGAATTTAGATAGCCATATAATTTTCTACTGAGTCACCACCCACTATCACATTTGTAAGAGATTGCAATTTCCACAAGCACTGCTGGAGGGCTATCAAGTCTTTATGGTCATATATTTTCATATTATGTAGTCAAAAATGATTATTCATTTACTTAAGTGTTCAATTTTATTCAATAAAAAGAATGATCTCAATGAAATCTACTGTGATTTCCTTAATACTCTCTCCTTGAGGTCATTGAAAGAGGTAGTATTAATAGTGCTCTCAGCTTCCCTGTGCAATCTCTAGCCTGCGTATATGACCTTCATTTGGGGGTCAGTTTGGTAACCTATGAAATTAGAATTTTTTGCATAATCTCTGCACCACAAAGGCTTCCATAGATAGTTCCTCACTATGCTTATCTCGGGATCAGAACGTTACAATGGTATTTCAATTCTAACTCCACTTGATTTGTAACTGCAGTTGATACTTCTTTAAAAGTGGCTGCTAGCCCAGCCGGCGTGGCTTCATGGTTAAGCATTGACCTAGGATCCAGGGGAACTCGGTTCAATTCCCAGTCAGGGCACATGCTTGGGTTGTGGACTAGATCCCCAGCAGGGGGTGTGCAGGGGGCAGCTGATCAATGACTCTCTTATCATTGATGTTTCTACCGCTCTCTCCCTCTCTCCCTCTCCCTTCTTCTCTCTGAAATCAATGAAATATATTTAAAAATAAATAAAAGTGGCTGCTAATTTTCAAGGAGAGGCCCAATTCCCCAAATGTGTTAAACAGAGCTCTCCATTTAACAAAAATAAAATTCTTAATCTATATTTTGAGGTGGGTTAATAGCCTCTTTCATTAGGATAAAGGAGCACACACTGAGCATATCTTTCTGCCATCTGAGTAATCAATGAGCCGATACGGTTGTAAATCTTCCAGAAATTCCCTACGGGTCACTTCAAAGACAAGTGTTTATTCCTCTCTGCCCTGTATTCTTCATTCCCCACTATCATTTAGTAACTGTAGGGGAATCTCTTCATGTTGCAATTTGGAGAAAGAGAGACAACGTCACACTTTTTCTTAACAAATTCAGCTATGAAAGCAATCCCTGCTGTGTGCATTTCTGCTAATCATGGAACAATAGATGATACAAAATCACCGCTCACCGCTCACCTTGTGTACTGTGAGCTCATCCTGAGGTTTGTTGGAAAAAACCTCTATCATTATTTTCCCCATATAAATTCCCTGGCCTTCCCATTCTCAGCCCCCGTTTATTCCCATGAGAGGGCGCTGTGATCTGCTGGTGAGCAGAGGCTGTGAGAGAGGCCACAGGGCCTAGGATGACATCCTTCCTCCAAGCCCATCCCTGAGCTCGTCTCTGCTTTCGGATCCTTATATGCAAAACCGGCATAACAGTTTATCCGCTGCGACTACTGTATGAGTTAATGCTTTTCAAGCGCTCAACTAACAGACTGTCCACCCTCTCCTTAGTACGTCCTACGTGGAGAAAAATGTGCCAGACAAGAATAGATGAGCCACATTCCTTGAAAGCTCCCAGCAGTCCCAAACTGCAGCAACTGGCACTGCTGTCTTTTTAAGCCTATCTCAAAACCCATCTCCTGTTTTGAGTTTTATTCTGATCTTCCTAATTTAATACATTTTTTTCTGCCTGTGCTCTGACCACTCTCTATCAATTTATTAGTCTTTTCTTATGGAAGATATTCATATTATAATTACATGTCTCTGTCTCTGTACATCTATATGTAGATACATAGGTATAGATACACAGATACAATTCTCTGTAAGATTTTTCAGGTCAGATAAAGTGTTTTATTTATCCCTTTTTCCAACTACAGATTTTCTTAAAGTAGAGAATATAATTATTTAATACAATTTAATATTTGTCTTAAATCAAATGCCTACTCATTGGTAGGCACTTTTCCAAGATTATAGGTCATCTTAACCACACCTCTGCAAAGTAGGCTCGGTCTCTACTTCATACACAAAGTGCCAGTTACAAACCGTTTATTACTTACCTGCAAAGAGAAAACTATAGAAGTTGAGAATAAATACTTAGAAACTTTTATAGCAATTTGGCATTGCTATGGCTTCCAAGTGTTTGATCTCTGTCAGCAAATTTGGCTTGTGGCTTAAGTTTTAAAAAGCAATGGCGAGCTACAATGGCAGTGAAACACAGCGGAGCACTTAGACTAAAACGCTAATGCAGAGCATAAACCAATGGACTGCTTTTTTCATCAAGAAAGCCTTGCTAGACAAGAAAAGTATCAGCCGAACATCAAGAGTCTTAGTAATGTAATAAAAATTGTGAATCGTGTTAAAGCTTAAATGCAAGATTGTTCTCTTTCTTATATGATAACATAGAGGTTGTTTATAAACAATGTGACTGCATACTGAGGCACAAAGGTTACAGACATGAAAACTTATGTTGAGAATGTTTGAACAACAGCAAAAGCTCTTGTTTATACAAGATAAGAAACCAGCTGAGGAATTTTAGATATGTGAGTTAGAGAGCTAGCCCTCCGTATTTAATAGTCTGATACAGTTGGTGCCGTTAATGATCTCAATACTTCTTGCAAAGAAGGAAGGCAACAGGTTTTGCAATGGCAGGTAAGCTCAAAAGCCAAGGCAAAAGTTAGAAGCTTGAAAGAACAGAGTTTCTACAATTATTTACGCCATGATCCATAAATTAAGTACAATTATCAGTAAAGTATGTGATGATCTTGACATTGAACATTTGTAAAATGTCATTAGAGACCATTTTCCAATACTATAGAGCATTTTGAATGGTATATTCCATCAAAAAGGTCCACATATAGAAATTCATTGATCCTGAATCAATTTCTTTCATCAAAAAATGTATTTAACTCTAACTATACAGGATAAATATAAAACTAGCTGCTAATGAAGGATTGAAGCTGAATTTTAAAGATGCAGCCAATGTGCCCCATTTCGGATACATATTAAAAATGAATTCCTTAAGATTGATGAGATAGATTCAAAATCTCTTCTCCATTTCTGTCAACATACTTGTCTGAGACTAATTTCTCTACTCTGACTGCTAGTGATATAGGGCATGGAGACAGTTTAGATTCTACATTATTTCCTGTAAGAAATGCTGTAGTCAGTCCAAGGAGACTGGATAAATCAACAAGCGAGCAGCAAACACATGCATCACATTAAAATTTAAATAATTAGTATAAATGATGTTCATTCACAGTGTGCATATGGGTTTTTTAATATGAACAATTACTATTTATTCTACAACTTTTTGTTAGTTCTGATTACAGAATAACAAAAAGTTGCACATATGATAATTATCTGTGTTATTCCCAATACAACCACACTCAATGAATACATACAGTTTTATAATTCTCTTTTTATATGTTTTATTTTTATCGAACCTAATAATAAAAAGTTGATACTTGCATTTTGTATACTTTATTATTTCACTTTCTAATAATAATTTTTTTTTTGTACTTTACAAAAGCACCTATCACCTGTGTTTGAGTTAGAAAATATAGTGGCCTGCACCACAGGTGATGCGAGAAGTACTGACACAGCTTCTCTGTCCTGAATAAGGTTCATTGTGTGCTGTGGTCACTATTGCAGCTCCATACCTACAGCCTTGTGCAGAAATTATCTGTTGCAGAGAAAGAACCTAAATGGTGGCAAGAAGGTAAAACAGGTCCCAGTATGAAGTGTGATGTGTTTACCTTAACTCCCTCTCATACAACAAAACAAGCAAGTCCTCTCTTTTCCACGACCTACAGAAAAACTGGACTAGGCCACGGGAAGACTAGGACCGAGGGAGGGTTTTGCCTTATGGTTCCTCTTGTTCTTCCTTTTCTTGTCCTTGCCCAAGGAGGGAGGATATTTTTTCCCATTGGTTTCTAAAGAGCATGGACCGGAGGGGGAGGGGAAGAGAGAGAGATAGAGAGAGAAACACTGATGTGAGAGAGACACATCGATTGGTTGCCTCCTGCATACACCCCAAACTAGGGTGGGATTCAAGCCTGCAACCCAAGTATGTGCCCTTGACCGGGAATCGAACCTGCATCTTTCTGGTTTGCGGGCAGGCACTCTAACCACCAAGCCATGCCGGCCAGGGCTCACTTTGGTAGCCGGGAAGTTAAAATAAGAGTAGGGAGTGGGCGGTTCGATCATGTAGTAAGTTGTAGGTGTTCTCAGAAGCTTTCCTGGATGCCTGGGGCAGGCATGGAATTGAGCTCCTGCCACTCCCATGGCCCTCAGGTAGAGGCCACTTCAATAGCAGACTCCCTGGTGCCTGACCCTCCCTCCCTGACCCTGATGTCTCCCTGAGAAAGAAGACAAAGCCCCCTCCCCCCAGGCTATTCAGGATTTTGAGGGTGAACAAGGCAGGGAAGACCACACTTGGAAAGGATAATCTTATCCACATACTTGTGTGATGAAACATGTATGCAGAGAACCCCAAAAGCATTGATCTACCTCTGACAGGGAAAAAAAAGAAAGCCAGAACGCATGCAGCCTAAAGATTGCAGGGCAAATATTAACCTGAGTCTAGTTCTATCACGACGTATTTTTCAGAATTATTCTGTAGGCCAAGCCTTGCAATATATAGAAAGCTGAAAACTTAAAGAAAAGGTAAATCTTATTTAAATTTGTGATTCAAATGCTTCTTCTCCCTCACTTCCTTAACCTATTAGTGGTAGCTTCCAGGACTCATTCCTTGGACCACTTGTGCCAGATCCTCTTGGGAACACCATCCAGCCTGGTGACACATGCCCACTCTCTAAGATCTTCCAGTCCCTGGACTCCAGACTCATATGCCCAATTGCTTATTATATAAGCCCCTCTTGTACATTTAACAAGCTCAGTGTAACAAGGCCAAGTCCAAATCTTCCCCCTGCTCAAAACACTCTCGTGGTTTCTCATCTTTATCGGACAAAAAGTGAGAATCCTTCCATGACCGACAAGCTCGCGCCCCCCCCCCCCCCCCCCCGCACATACTCCCCATGCCCCTCCCTTCCTGCCCTCATCTCACCTCCTCTCCCCACCCACCCTGATCTTCATGCTCTGCTGAGCCCTCTTCAGACAGGCTCAGGGGGCTTTCACCTCAGGCCGCTCCCCTGCTTGGCTCACTGCCCCACCCGCAGTCCCTCTTCTAGCCCTTCATTCTCTCAGACCTTATTTGAAATGGCACTTCTTTTATCTCTTTCTTTAATTTTTCTTTCTTTGTAGACTCCATCACCATTGCACAAAATATACATTTACTTAAGGTCACTTTCTTCCCACTTAACTATAAGGTGCATGAGGGCAGAACTTTCCTGTTTGTCTTTTTCTCTCTGCTGTATCCAAAGCTCCCAGAACAACTCCTGGCAAATGGCAGCTCAATAGATGTTACCGAATGAATGACTGAGCCTTAACGACTCTAAGGTGCATGTAGTGTCAAACTGTAGAGATATAGTAAGTGGAACATCTACTAATTATTGTGAATCTACAATCTTAGGATCCCTTAGAACCTGAGAATTGTAATTAATTTCAATTGTCACACCTTCTCTGACATAAATAGATGGCAATGCATTCATTATATGAACAATCACATGCCTACTCATAATTAGGTTACTTTGCTCCTGGTTTGAAAACTTGAAATTAATTTTTGGCTGCCTGACCACATTCCCAAGGCCAGACAATTCCTTGCTTGAATACCTTTCAAATTCATTCTTTTTCTCTATTTCCTTAGTTTTTATTTTGGTTCCGGTCATCATCACATCACCCTAGGGATGCTAAAATCATTTTTATCTTCCTTTCACCTCTCTATACTCAAAGCCTCCCTTCCCATAGCAGTTGATTTTTTCTCTCTCTTTCATTCCTCTAATTTTAAAAAAAATTAGCCCTAGCCAGTTTGGCTCAGTGGTTAGAGCTTCGGCCTGTGGACTGAAGGGTCCCAGGTTTGATTCTGGCCAAGGGCACGTACTTCGGTTGCAGGCTGGATCCCCGGCCCAGGTCGAGGTGCTTGTGGGAGGCAACCAATCAACGTGTCTCTCACATCGATGTTTCTCTCTCTCTCTCTCCCTTCCACTCTCTCTGAAAAAGCAACAGAAAAAATATCCTTGGGTGAAGATTAAAAAATATATATATACTGTAGCTGATATGCTAAGGCAGGAAACAAAAGTAGAACTATGGTTGTTAAAAGGCAGAAGCATAATTATTTACAGAACACCACTACAACTAGTAAAAGAGTATTTAGTGAGGAGGTAAAAGAGAAATGTACATTTTCACGTGTTAGATATCCAGTCACTATATAGAGGGGACCAAGAAAGCAGTTAAAGTAGCTGCCAGCATCAGGGCGCCGGGACTGATTGTCATTCTCACTCTTTGCCACTCTTTGTCACAGACTCGGTGGCAGCACTGAGGTGGGAGAAACTCAACATCTCTTTATGAAACTCTCACTTCAGGAGAACTCGCACTCAACGTACAGAGGAGAGAGGCAGAGAGGGGAGGGTGGAAACTCTTCCTTTCCTCCTACGTTTTCTCCTGAGGTGCTTTCTCGCAAAGCCTTTAGCACAGCAACTTGGCCTCCAAATAAGAAACCTTCCTCACGCTTCGCCTTCAACAGTTATACACCTAGGAAACGGCAGGGCTGAGTATTAACTTTTAAATGCAGGGTCTCTGCTTCAGGTTCCATTAAGGAGAAGGCCTGTTTCTGGATGTAACTCACACACAGCCACTTTCAGTCAGAAGGGCATTTAAGATCTCAGCTTCCTGTTAGATAGAAACTGCTTAAGATTTCATGGCAGACTTTTGTTTTGCTTTTAATTCTGTTTGATATTGCAGCATTGGTTTTCCAACATTTCAAAAACCTCAAAGAAAGGCTTCACCCTGCAGGCCTGGGCATAGCAGGTGGTCTTTCACAAATCATCGGCCTCCAGGGGTCTACAGGCTGGACTGAGGCTGTATATAATCAGTCAAGGTCAACTCAAGATCACATAGAAATCCTGGTGGAACTTGGATTAGATTGCAGCTCCCCTGACTACCAAGCTTAGAAACTTCACAAACCAACTCACCTATAACATAAAAGTTCATGAGGTAAGATTTAAAGTTACAAAGAAATAAAGGACTAATAACAGTTATCCCCTCTATGGAAGAACACAGTTACTAGTCCCCAGCACAGTGATTCTCAACCTTTTCCATCTCATGGCACACATAAACTAATTACTCAAATTCTGTGGCACAATAGAATATATTTTTTGGTCTGAAAAAAACATAAGTATAATTTTGATTAATTCACACTGGACAGCTACTGTTGTGTTGGCTGTTGTCATTTTTTTATTTGACAACCTAAGGAAAAAGCGGTCAGTGCCCCTGACTAAATACTGCATGTTTTAAAAACTCTTGCTGCACCCCAGTTAAAAATCACTGCCCTAGAAGATATTTATATCACAATGCACTATTTAGGAAATAGCTCATTCAATCTTACTGCATACAATTTTTGTCATTAAAAGGCAGGGTATATGTATATGAAGAGGCTTTGAAAGTCCAAAAACAATATGCTATGTCTAGGTTCATATTACTACCATTCTTCCAAAACTACTATCATTCTTTCTAAAATATAAAAGTGAATGTTACAGAATGTGCAGACCAATCACTCTGCATTTCCCCTCCTATTTGCCATTTGTACCTCCGTCCACTTACTAAGCTCATTATAAATAAGTATAAAGCCGAGAGACTTAATTCTTATAAACACCCACACTTCGGTATTAAAGTAATGCTGCCTCCCTACATTTCACCAGAGCCAAAAAATACTCATTTGCAACTGTTTCCCAGGATCATGCAAAGGAGTTTGCTGGTATTAAAGTAATAATAAATTAAGGAAAGTAGGGTACCTTCACTAATTTATAACCATTCAGTTCACACAATATAAAACAACAAATTAAAATATTTATCAGGAACAGGTGTATTTCTAAACTGCAATATTTTGTCTGAATGGTGAAGAAATGATACCTGACATGGCATGGGGGAGGAAAAACACTCAGTATTTATAAATGTTGAGGGAACAAAGTGAATAAGTTGAAAAGTGGATCACATTTGTTAACATTTTAACTACAACAAACTCATATCTAATAGCTTTTTAATTAATATGGTCATCAATGAATGGCCATGTATTTTTATTTTTACTTTTTGGTATTTGGACCAGTATTTCCAAGTTTACTTATAAAAATAATGCTTCTTGGAATTAAAAAAAGAAGCTGCCCTTATTAGTATTTAAGTAATAATATTTGAAATAGAGTTTTCTTATTCATTTTGTATTTTATGCTAATGTTATTTTTATATAAAAAATGTATTCTGTCAAATAAGAAAAATGTTCTGAATAGATGCTACACGCCAAACCTACTGAATGGGACCTTTATTGAATGTAGAAGATGTAAGTTATGGTGACTGCCTAGCTCAGTGGCCACAAACACCTAGTTACACCTCAAGCACAATAGAGGCACCTACTGCTCACCAATCCATTTCTTGCTCCTGGTGTTTTGAATCTAGAACAGAGAAATGCAGTGAAATCTAAGTTTCTTAGTATAATAACCTTTATGTCCGTGTACTAGGGCTAAGTCAGCCCTTAAACTCAAAAGCTTCAAACTCAGAAATCGGTCCCATTTCTACAATGTAGATTCACCACTGGTGGTGAAAGCACCCTCTCAAAGTCTGGTGTAAATTACTAAGAAAAACACAGAATGGACAAAATCGTTAAAAATTAAAAAGTAACACTTTAAACACTATGATATATCTAAAATACAATTAAATTAATGTGAATCAAATGTATGTGATTACAAATAGAATTAAATTGATAGGTTATGTACAATATTTTTTGATACTGTTAAAGGTTTTCTTACACTTACTAAGGCACTGCAGTAATAATGTTATTTTGAAACTTACTTTTAAAACGTTGAAATATTTTCAGTTCTTCAAGGTCTCTGTGCTGATCCTGATTAAAGGGCTATTCACATAGAGACCATATCAGTATGTCACCAGAAAATCAGGTCCTTGTACAGTAAACTATTACTTCCCATATTTGACAAATAGTACATAATAGTTTATTTATAATTATTTCTTTAAAGAAATTTATTTCATCAAAAAGTCTGTTTTCAGTCATGTATATTTTTAAGTCTAATTATTTTTTCATAGGCTCTCAATTATTTGGAGTATTTTGCATCCTCTACAATGAGACCTATTAGGTAAGAAGCACAATGACAGTTATCTACCTGTCTAATGTTTGACCATATACTTTCCCCTATATCCCCTCTACCATTCCTAAATATAGACGATATATGAAAACCTGCTACTTGAGGGCAGGATCCACGTGTTATTTTAGTAGTGCCAATGCCTGGCATAATTCCTGAAACATAGCAATATTTCACAAGTATTCATAGAAGTGAACTGAAATTGTAACCTGGAAATCTTTTACATCAATTATATTTAGATATTTATAGGTTAAGGACACTTAGTGAAACCTACGTTCTTTAATAATTTAACTCCCAAATTGGAGGATATGAAATATTACAAACGATATTGAGGCATTGCCCCAGAACCTGGTTATTTTTGCTTTTATAAAACATTGCGTTGGGAGATGGAAGTAGATGGCACAGTAGTGGTGACTGTCCACCCAGCCCGGAAACACGTGACTAGAAGATAAAGAAAATCTAATTTTAATAGTAACGAGGTTTCTTTCAAGTAGCTCTACTAAACATGAAATAAAAATTGTTTAGTAGAGTTACTTGAAAGAAACCTTGTTACTGAATTAAAAAATGTAAAAAAATTGATATATGCTGAAAGCATCAGGCATATTACATGCATATACATATATGCAATGTATATATACACACATATATGTAATATATACGTGTGTGTGTGTGTGTGTGTGTGTGTGTGTGTGTGTATGGCTGTGAACGTCAAACTTCCAAATCCTGATGCTGTTGTAGCTTAACCTATCATATAACCAATAAAATTTATAGTATATATGATTATCTTTATGTTTTTCCTGAAATTGCTGGCCTCAAACCACACTGGCATAAAGAGATAAAGGTAGTAATTATATTATGTATAACTGAAGATTTTGCTTATGCTTTATGAGAATTTCCAAAAAACGCTTTATCATTAACAGCTTAAATGAAAGGAATTTATTTAAGAAATCTATAAGCTTACACTTGAACATATATACAGGATGTCCCCCCAAAACATATACACACTCTAATTGAGCTGATAGCTCAATTAATGTTTCTTTCTTTTCAGATTTAACCCATTGGAATGAATGATTATTCAAAGTGTATAGATACTTTTGGGGAAACCCTGTATATTAAATGTTAAGGACATTGAAAATTTAATGTTTGGGAAAAGTCTGCATTGTTGCAACTTATTTCTCCCAAAAAGAACCAATTAAAGCTAGCTGTGAGCATCGAATTATACAATGTATTCAATGAAAATTACCTTTACTGGAAACTAGAAGGGAGAAATATCTGTCTACATATGGTATCTTGTGCTGCTTATTTTCTGCTTATCTGTCCAGATTTATTTTCTTCCCTGCCCTGGGAGAGTAAACTACCCCAGGATAACCTGACCTATGCTTTTCGTTTGTACTCAGCCCATCGAAGGCATTGACAAGAGATCAGAAGGTGGGAGAAAAGAAATCAATTTCCATATTTCCACACTCTATTTCCAACAAGTCGCAGCTTCTAACTGGAAGCCTTCTCCCTTAACTGCAGCTTTTGCTCCCCCACTGTCACCCTTTCAGGCCCAAGAGTTCAGTGGTTTCTACTGTTGAGAGCCCCTGGGTGCTGCATCATCTTGACTGTTTCCCTTAATTATGACTGTATATCTGTTAATAGTGTGTTCTTTCTTCATTAACTCACATGTATCATTTATTTCCTAATGGGAACCTGATTCATACTTAATCTGTATGTTTTGCTAGGAAATCTGCTAAAACATATAAAATGATTGCTGTATAATGGGATTGAAATATGAGATGTGTTCAGAAGATCCATCAAGGAGAAGTCACCTTTGGAATTTCCACAGGAAAAGTAAAAAAAAATTTAAAAATCCAAAAAGCAATAAAATGAAGTCCTTATCAGAATGACATAGCATGAAGTTAATTAGGCTTATAAGAAAACTCAGGTCTCACCATCGTTTTCTCATTTACTACTCAAGTTATTAAAATTTGCAAACTTTTATTTCTTACATAAAATGGGAACGTTTACCTTAAAGGGTTGTTGGAAATCCAATAGAAAAGATAAACATGTTGAAAGTTATTTAGAAATTGTAGAGTATTATGTAACTGTAAATTGTCATCATTCACTTCATATCTTTGTTATACATTATATCTGAATTTTTCAGAAAGCAAACAGGGCCCAGCTTCGCGGTCAGGGCACATGCCTGGGTTGTGGGCTCATCCCCAGTAGGGGGTGTGCAGGTGGCAGTGACCGATGTTGATTCTCTCCCCTCAATGTTTCCATCTCTCTGTCCCTCTCCCTTCCTCTCTCTCTCAAATCAATAACAGCATATTTTTTTTAAAAGCAAAAAGAAATCTAATATTGGCCACTTTAATACCTGCTTTTTACCGAGTTGATCTTTAATATTTTTAAAGCCTGTCAAGTTGATTGAAACCAGCTGTGAGGATAGACACGGTCGGGGGCACTGGGTGGCATGCAGCCAGGAGAGCCTGTACCTCTCTGTCAGGTCATCTTATTTTTCTTCTCTTTATCACTCCTTGTTCTAGGACTCCTTACTCATGTTTTTCCTCTCCTGTTGTTCCTAGTATTAATGTAAAATTATCAGCAGAATGATTGGATAATTAACACTAGCAATTTTGGGCTATGCCCTTAATAAAATTTTATTTTCATTCCTTCAGAAATAAAATTTCCTTCAGCTAATTTTTGTGGATCGTGGAAACATCATTCAAAAAAGCAAAAATTCTGTGAAGAGAAACATCATTTAAAAAAGTAGTGTTGCTTACATTTTTATATAAAAACAAATACAAGCACACAGAGATATGTCTATTGAATGCAAACACTGGATATGTTTGTCCAAAGTATTCTTTGCCAATAACAGGAAGGAACTGAAGTGTACTTTCCTGAGCATTAAGTGATCAGACTGTACACTCCAATTGTTTTTTCCACACCTGCTGAGAAACAGATGCAATGATCTAATTGATTTTTTAAAATTCTATTGCCAAATACCACAGAGCATCCGTGTGGTGTTTCAATGACCTCGACTCCCTATACCCACTCTATTTTAAATGCTTCCTTACTATTTATAAAAGATGCTGTAAGATTTGTATAAAAAGAAAGAAAAGAGGGCTATAAAAAGTGAACGTTGCCTTAGCTACATCTGTTCGAGGTCCCTCTGACCCATAAGAACCTGCAAATTTTCTCTTGATTTTATTTTATATTTACATTTGCAGGGTGTTATAGAAAAGGCTTCATCCAGAAACTATGCAGAAATAAAATGGAATTGTAATTAAATATCTACTTGGTAGGTTCATTATTTCTGGTGTTCAGGTTCACACACAATAGATAGGGAAACTATTAAAAATGCCATTTTCTGGTCCAACTACCAGAACATCTAACTTGGTGGGGTATCGATGTGCCCATTTTATTACTCTATTGTTGGTGTCAGAGGCAGAATTAGAAGGCAGATGACTCCCTGTCTCCCGTCCTACAATGTTCCCATAAAAGCTGTGCAATTTAAACAGCCAAATTTTACTTACTGAATATTTGATATATATTTTATGATGACCTAGGGCTTTCTCAGTTAGAAAACGGGTATTCCACCACAAGACTGTAACTGGGCAAGGTCTACGATGGCATCTCAAGAGTGAGTCAGCATCTAGAAGAGTGCTTTCTAAACCAGTAACCACTGCTGTCACGACTGAATGCTTGAAATGTGGCTGGTGTGACTGAGAAACTCAATTTGTAATTCTATTTAATTTTAATTAACTTAAACATCTACACATGACTGCTGGCTACAGAATTATTCTGCACAGACATAGGATCCTGCCATCATCATCGGAAACTCTCCTGGGCATGCTGGCTCTAATATATCCTCTGTCTAACTCTAGGTCTGTCTTCAAGCGTTTGAAAGGAACTACTGCTCTTGAACTAAAAGGCAGCTGCCAAGATCAATGGCAGAGGCCACCTGGGTTATACGTAAAGTGACCTGGTCCTCAAGTGCCTTTGTTCTCAGGGGCATTCTGGTTAAAGCTAAGACAGAGGCCATGACTGAATTCAGATCCCACCCCGTCATTACCAGGCATTAGCTGAATGTCTTCGGATCAATTTCCTTGAGTTTTTGATCCCAATTTCTTCATTTGTAGATGGCAAAACTACTGATCATGTTAAATGTGCTCAAGGTAGCAAAAGATTGAATTCTCTGCCCTCCTCCATATTTTACCTGAGTGAGAAATATTGCAAAACTTGTTTGATTTAGCCAACTCTCCCCTGGACACCTATCTCCCTTGTAAAGAGATCCTTGAATGGTCATATTTAACTTCCCTGAAAGAGGCTCTTAGGAAAGGGGCTCAGCTTAATTCTTCTTTACCTGGCCACCAACTGCCCACCCACAGCATGCTTTTCTTTGGCTAATAATTCCAAGTAAACAAGAAATGCTTTTCCAATTCTAATTGGACCAAGGGACTGCCATCCTGAGTGTGTTGTTTTTCTTTTGTTCAGCCCTCACAGCTAGAATCCTCAGAGCCTGAGTCTCCAGGTAGCATGACAGGCTATTCAGAATGGGTCTTAGAGCTCATACTGGCAGCAGCAATATTAATGAGAAGCACTTGTTCTGTCTTCTGGGCAGCTTCTCTCCTTCCTTCCCCCTTCCTTGCCTCTCTCCCTTCCTTCTCAATAACCTATGTCAGTACAGCAATCTAAGCTTAGGGACACAGAACTCTTATGAGAATTGATTTGCTTAACCCAAAGCTTCTCAACCTCAGCTGCACTTTATAATCATTTGAGACACAATTAGAGCACTGTGATGCTGCATACCATGAAAGATTTTATTTGGAAAGCTCCCGAGAACAACCAGCAACATCAGCTGAGACAGAAATAAGAACCGAGCCATGAATGAAGCCTTTAACCGGAGCAGCCACCTGTAGGAGCTGGTGCCATCCGCGATACAGACAACCCATCGTTTCTCTATTGTTCTGAGCAGGTGTTGCTTGTACAACACATGTGAGATACTCTAGTCACACTCATCCATGCTTAGCTTCTCCACTTTGGCTCTGGCACATTATAGCAAGTTTGTTTGCTCAAGATAAGCCTTAGGATTGAGGCTCAGCAGGTAAATGCACACAAAAAGACAGTGTGGGGGAAATTCTGATATGGAATCTTCAAGAAATGGGTTCATTTTCAAACTCTTGCATTTGATGTACATCACTGATCAAGATCCCCTCTGCTAAGATATCACATAGGAATTGAACCAAGGACTTGTGAGAATACAGACGTGTTGGATTGCCGTTCATGAAAGGGTTTCTTTATTAAAAGCTTTCTGCTATTCTGTTGCAATTGGCAATTAGAGCCATAATAAAGTTATAAAAAAGTATAATATTGAAAACAGAAACCTGCTATATTACACACACACACACACACACACACACACACGCACACTAGCTTGTTCAACATAAGTCCAAGCTGTATAGCAGTTGGGATAGGAGAAATGAAATAAAGCAAGTACTTACTTCAACAATTCATATAATCAGGCGCATCATTATTTTATAGCAGTAGGATGCAGGAATATATTACTAAATATCACAAATATAACATAATGGCTTTTCTCACTATAATTATCCCTCAGGAAAAAAGGGGCTGCCTTATTTCCAAGTCTTTGCAAATCTTGCTTTACAAGTTGTTTTCTATTTGCTACAGGAAAGATGCATTAGCTTGAAATACCCTGAATCAATTCTAGTTTCAGACATTCTATAGAGGTAAAGGCATTTTGTATAGATTCTGTTTTTGTTCCTGAGGATTTGACTTTGCAGATGTAGATGTCACTGAAAACAGAACTCTCAAAGATCTCCTGTAAAAAGCAGTACAAGTGGCTACATGGTGGAGATAATTATTATACTTCTGCCGAATGAATGAACAACAAAGAATGTTCTAATATAATTATAAAAATGTATAGTTGTTGCTTGGGACAAATTTGTCATTGATAGTATCTACACTTTCAAAAAATGCGCTAAGTGAAATTATTTAATTAAATGCAAGAGTAGAAGAATTAAATATCTCTAAATTAATGTTTTATATTTAAATATGTGCATGTAATCAAACTGATAAATTCAATAGCATAACTATAGCGTGTGTCCCTCAAAAATGTATACACACTTTGAATAATTATTAATTCCAATGTTTGTTTCTTTTCAGATTTAACTCACTGGAATTAATAATTATTTAAAGTCTGTATATATATATTTTTGGGACACCCTGTATATATGTGATTGTTCCATGAAATTCCTAAAAGTCTGTTTTCTTTTGCTTTATATGATTGGGCAAATGAGAGACTTCCTTAAAGTTGGTATAGTCTTATATTTGGGTATACATGTTGGGTGTATGTATATATTTAGATATTTATTTACGAATACCTGTAATCAATACTAAAAGAAAAAACAGGTTGCTAAATCTCTGTGACTTCTTGCTTATGTACTTAATTTTTTTTAACGAATAGAAGTTCATTCTTTGGAAAGCAACATAGAGCACTTGATTAGGGTGAAAAAATAAAAACCTGCAACAAATTCCTCCAAAGATTGTGAAGGAACAACAGAAACAAAAAAGATGTGGGTAATAAAAGTAACATATCACAATATCAGCAGTGAGGGAAAAATATCCAATCTATATGCAACGCAGCTACAAGAACAAAAGAATGCGGTATCTAGATAGGTGATTGTGACAAAAAGGCATACAGCTATTTTTGAAACAGAATTAGAACTGTTTATATTATTTAAAAGTTGACACAGGTTATCTTCAGTGTTTATGACTCCGGAATGGAAGTGTTTAATATTTAACCTGTTTAAATACAAGCAGCCACAGTTTGGTAATCAAAAGGAATGATTTGAATCATCTCAGAAAAATAAATTCATTATAATTAGGATATTTCAGAATATGATTAAAACATTCAAAAGAAAATGTATTCACCTTTCTTGTCATCAAAGTACAGAGTCTGCTGAGCTGGATTTGACCACTGGAGGGAGGTGTTATCATTTTGATCAACCCTGCAGGTCAAAATCGCAGTTCCTCCTTCAACGACTGTTACGTTCTGTGTTAGTGGAAACTGTCCTTGGCTGCCTAAAAGGGGATTGAAGAAAATGCTGATTTAGTGAAAGTTATGAGTAACCTCCCAAGAGCTTCACTGTGTTTAACTTCTCACTTCAAATACAATTTAAACTAACCGAACAAAAACAAAACTATATATCATGAAAAGACAAAAATAACTGAAAATCCTTAATCAGAGGACAATAGTTTTGACATAAAATTAAGACCACCCCCCCCCTTTATATTCTCTCACATGTTCCAGAAAACCTTCTTTTCCTCCTAGGTGCACATAAATATTTATACTTAAATAGCAACATGATTATCATTAATTTCTCTTGGCCTTGAATTAATTATATGGTGCTGAAACTGGTCATCTTTGAAGATAAGGCGCTGAGATGAGTTTGGATGAACTGGACTCTCTAAAGCAGCAGAGGAAACACATTAAATACTTCTCTGGTAGCTTTTATAATATTGAATAAAGTCTATAAAATATGGATACTAGAACTTTAAATTCAATTTCTGATAAAATTAATTTTTAAAAAAATCCTATTTCGCTAGGGTTTCTTGTACGTGTAGCTGTTTTTAGAAATACAAAATGTGTGAGAGAAAATACTGTAAGTAGTTTTAAAAAAATGTTCATCTTGTAGAATATCCATCAAAATCTTAAAGTGATTACTCTAACCTGGGAAATTGAGATAATTTTCTTCTTTGTTCCTTTCTGTAGTTTTTATGATTTTAATACACATTTCTTTTCTTTTTTAAAAAATATATCTTTATTGATTTCAGAGAAAGGAAGGGAGAGGGAGAGAGAGATAGAAACATCAATGATGAGTCATTGATGGGCTGCAGCCCACAACCCGGGTATGTGCCCTGACCGGAATCGAACCCTGATCGCCTGGATCCTAGGTTGACACTCAACCTCTGAGCCACGCCCGGCTGGGCCACATTTCTTTTATAATTAACAAAAAAATGTTTAAAATGACCCTTGTCAGTTTGGATATCATTAGAAATTAAGTTTTCTATCTTCCTAAGTATAGTTATTTATTAAAGTAATTCATGTAATAACTTTACTTAATAACAGCACTTCCAATAGTTAAAACAAAATTCATGCACATGGAAACATAATACATAAATTTCACTTCAGCAAGACAATCTGAAGATGAGCTCTGTCAAGTCTGGTAACAACTATCAACATGGGTAAAAAATTACTTTTCAGAGCCAGGTTAAAAGACTCTTATGTGAGCAAGGTAGTTCATTAAGTCAAGAAAAATTTACATATGCAAGAACATTATGATGACTTAATCACACCCATGAAATATATTTCCTTTTTTCTTTAGTTTTGTAACGATTCTGTCATTACTACAAGCACCACTTGAGGTTATGCTGGAGATACCGGCATAAAGAATCTTATTACCAAGAAGCCTGTTGATTGGCACCGTAAGAGACAGAAGAGCCTGAAGGGGAAATTTTCTTTCCAGACCTAAATGACACAAGCACAGAGGTTCATGACCACTTTATATAATTAAGCCCATCAAGTAAAAAAATCTGATATCGGTAGCTTTGTCTCCTCAGTGCCAATCTCTTAGAGTCACTATGGCAACTCCCCAGGATATCTCCCTCTAATCTTTAGGGTGGAGTTTTTAAACTGAGGTTAGGAGATGTCTTGAATAAATTCTTTGATAGTTGACTCTAAGTCAACAGGAGCCAGAGTGGGATGTGTTTTGCCTTTAGCTCAGAGGTGACCTCTAGCAGGGAAACATGGAGAACTATCAATCTTGTGAAGCGAGGTGAGGCAAAAAACTGTATCAGAGAAAACATGAGCTAAAACAGAAAGAAGAAATAATTACCACAGATACAGGATTAGCAGCTCATAAATACGAAGCTCAGAATAATTTTAAGATACTTTCCTTGGGTTCCCAGGTAGTGGCGTAATGCATAAATAAAGAAACCTGGGGAAGGAGGGGATTCTTTAAGTAATAAAAAGCACACAACTGATAAAATATATACATAGTTCATCCCAGATAACAATTTGACTATCAACTAGTACATAAATAATACTGTCTGCTTCTTTGAAGAAATGGGGGGGGGGGGAGCAGTGATGCTTGCAACCATTTCATCTGCTACATTTGCAAGACTCCCCATAAGAAAATATTATCCTTCCCGTTTCACAGTTAAGTAAACTGACACTGGAAGGTGAAGTGATTTTTCCATGGTGAAACAAAGTCAATGAACCATTCAGAGTTTGTTCTGAAAGTTCAACATTTTATTCTTATTTATTTATTCATTCACAAAGGCTTCTGATCCATAGTAACTTTATCACTCTTTGTTTAAAAGTGAATCAGACAACAATTAAAAAAAATGAGTAAACTCTTTAACAATAACACTTTCGATCGCATACCTCGCTGAACTATGTCCTCATAAATTTCAGTTATAACACTAAAATCAAATAAGAAGAGACGATGTCAATATTAACTGCCCTTAAGTATCCTATCCTATTCAGAACTTACTTTTGGTAATTATTTTGGTCTTTCCTTACTGGCCAATAGAAGAAAGCAAGCGATGTTCCTTAGGTCTTCCACACCCAAGGTATTCTATATACGCCAGTGCACCTATACTTTGTCCTTCGGGGCAGGAGGTTAGGACAGCTTTCCTCCACCTTCTCCCTTTGTGGTTTCTGACTTCAAAGTATTACACCTTCATTCCCCCGGGACCTGCAGCCTAAAATCCCTGTGGTCAAATAATTTATTTTTTCTCAATAGAGAGCAAACTCACATGGAGAATCTACTAATCCTAAACACCCTTAGGATATGTGATTTCCAAAACCAATTCAAAAGCCAGTGTTGTAGGCAGTCAAACAAACTTCTCAAAGATTGAAATTGCCTTTTACTTCTGGTTATAACCTGAAGAAAGCATCACGTTAGTTGCTGCTTTTTGCTTTTAACTCCTTGTGCCTCACATCTTTCCAAAAAAATTACTAATCTATCCAGTTAGCAAAATTAGTATGTTGCCAAATTAAGGATTTATCCTCAATGCCTTCGTCAAGATATTTTGAGGGATCTACTACATGCCTTGCCTTGTATGAATCAACATATGAAAGAGGCATAGAGGGAGAAAAATTAGCTAAGGAATCTGCAAAATAATCAGAATTTTTAGGAGAGAGTGGGATGGCAAGGGAGGAAGCAGTCTAGGTGCGGTGCTGTTTACCATCTACCAGGATTTCTAAAATGCATTGGTCGTATCATTGAGCCTTTATTTTAAAATGATCTTTCCTCTGGCTAAGCTCACCACCACCCCAGGTTTCAGAGGAGTCTTTCTTATCAAACAAATTCATGATGATATTTAAAGGAAACACAACTTCCACTTTAGAATTGTAGAAGTTGGCTATTTTTCCAGGCGACCTACGTCCATCATTTTCCTCCTCCTCTCTCTGTGTTTATTTCCTTTTGTTATTTGCATAAATATCAGTCTCCCTTACTTGTTTCTAAGCTAATTAAGGGTCAGGTAACAAGGGCATCTTATGAGTTACATTGCCTAACATCCTTTCTTGTAAATCAGAATTCTCAAGGGGCACTCACTGTCCAATGTGAAAGCATCTTCTGGTCAAGAACCGTGGCTGGTATTTGCGCAGAAACCTGTGATAGTAGAATGATCAGAGGACTTCAAGTCTGCTGCACTTGTTCATGGCCAAGATGAAAGAGCAAAAGGGGAGACTAATTCTTAGAACAAACATACCTAACACCATTGTCAGCTCCCAGAGCAGGACACAAAAAGGACAGGCTGTGCCAAATCTATGCTCCAAGGGGAAACACATAGAAGACAATGACTTCCCTTGAATATTAAGTATAATAAGCTCTACCTAAGCCCTCTTAACAAGATATATTTCTGTGACTAAAATTATTTTATCTCCTCTTCATGGTATAATTTCCTTTTCATCAACATTAATTTTAATAGGACCTGTGGCTGAAAGAATGTGGTTCTATGGAAAGTAATCTCACAGGGTGATCTATTCATAAGTTCCTAGCTGGGAGGTCACGGTGGGTAGTCATGCTTCAGGCCTATAACTTCTTTAGTAAAGATGTTGAGCCATCCCTGTCCATTGTTCCTGTGCATGTAGGTTAACACACCTTTGAAATACCAGAAGTAATACTCCTCAACAAGGCATTAACTCTCAAGAGAGTTAAGTATCCTGTAATCCAATCCCCACCTTGCTTTCTCCACCTCATGTAATCTTTCTTAGTTTCCCCTTAATTAAAAATGCATAAAAGCAGCTGCAAAATGGACCATTTCATACATTGCTCCCTGTCCTATGTCCTCAGTTTGCCTCAAATAAACTCTCATAAAAGGCCTCTACAGGTCTGGATGTTTTTTACATCAACATACCCTTCCTATGTCATGTCATCCCTCAACCATCGCTAACCCAGCAGTAAACCCATGAAAAACACAGCTAACCTTAACTGAGCATTCACAACATGCTAAGTACATCTCTTCTGTTCTAAGTACTGTTCTAAGTAAGTCTCTTTTAGCAAGGGTTTCACTTTCATGCCAACAATGTCCTCCTCTTTACCCTGAAGAGGAGGGAACAGATGCAAGAAGACCTTAAATAATGTGCCTGCAGCCACAGAGCTGAAATGTGCAGAGGCAGGTTTTGAACTCTTGCACCCTGTCTTCAGATCTCATTGTTTAACCACAGAGCTGCCTTGAAAGTAAAGTGAAAATTCTGACTGAATAATTGTTATAAATGAAGCAGTTCGTTTGGAGTCAAACATTTCAAAGATGCAATTAGACCTTTTGCATCTATTTTTAGTAAGTAAAAGAAACATCTTCACCTTAAGTAAAAGCAGTGATGTGCTACAGCGGGCTCATATCAGCAGTCTTCTCCCTTCATGCTCAGTGAGATATGGTGGTAGCTTGAAATTGACCACAGTGGGATTATTTTCAGGACCGAAACTGGCAAACAACTCAGGCCAACTTTTTTTTTTTCTTTTCTGTTTTTCCTCCCCCCACAGAGCCAGTTGTTAAACATTTACAGCGCAGCACTGAGGGAGCCACCTTTGATGCCTCTTGATGGAGCCCTTGCATGCATTTTTAGTACAAATAAGGTTTTGTTTTGTTTCTGAAAACCAATTAATCTTTCAAATGCAGGTTAGTTCTGGTTTGGAAGTTCTTTCTCTTCATATTTTGAGTCTCTTCTTTAATCATTTCTTTTACTTTTCTTCAAATCACTTTCCAATAGTCTTCTTTCCTTTCCCACCACTGTTCTGCCAATAAAAAAAATCTTTCAGATAAGATCTCTTTTTATCTACACTGTAGATAGGGATCCTGAACTCGTTTTTCTTAGGCTGCCACTAACCAGTGTCAGTGCTTTAAAACCGTTTCAGGTAGTTTTGGTAGTCATATGAAAATGATTTGCTAATTTATTGCTGTGGAAGACAATTCAGTGAAGAACAATTAGTCAATATTCTGAAACGATAGCTTTCCAACCTGCCTTTAAGTAGCAGACGGAGCAGCTGCTATTACTCCTTCAATGTTTCCATCCGTCATATACCTAAGAAAAGAATGGCCCAAACCATTCCTTGTCTGGATTAGGAATTACCAAATTCAAAATCAAGTGAACTGTCTTGCCTTCTGTTGACCTCAGTTAGTTAAGAGTTGTTCTCCCCCACGTTTCACACATGCCCTCACTCTCTGACCACCAAGAACCTAGCCCACTGTCACACAGAGAAGCAAATTCTAAATTACAGTCACCTCAACCTTGGTGACAGGCTGTGATGTGCCGTAAGCATAAAGGAGCAAGAAGCAAAGCAGTGATGAGAGATCTCTGAAGCCAGCCGTACTGCTGAAAGAGAGGAGACAGGCGAAGGTGCATGTTTGAACACTGATCTCAAAGCATGGTTCTGCTTCCAAAAACGGCGTCATTCAAGCCTTGCTATCTCCTGAATGGATGCTGAGTAAAGGCAATACTTTTCTCCATCCCGCTTCCTGTGCTAAAGATTAAATTTGGACCACGACAATGGATCAGTGCACACTGTGCATGAGTGCTTACTGAGAGCAATAATCACCTGAGATATATCTAGACAGACAGGCGGAGGTTGAGCCTTTGCGCATCTGAGAGGGAGTGTGTTACAGTCAGTGATTTTTCAGGGTAAATGATCACATTTTGCGGGCTATTTAACAGGAACTGAGGACCCTCATTATTTTTCTTCCTGAAAATGAGCAAAACTTTCTCAAAGGAAGAACCAGATTTAAAAACGGTGAAGGGGAACAAATAAAAACAAGATGTGAAGAGAATTTAAGGTACCGTTTTTCAATAAGAAAGTGTAAATTTCCCGTGGGATAAATAATGCCATGTATTTTGACCCTTCCTTTTGGAATATATTTATCTATTGAGAACTGTCAACACAGTCTACAAGATAATTTAATTCAACAGAGTTACTGGCACCTGAATCAAATGGCACACATAATGTTTTGGTTTGTTTTAAAACTTTTTTATGTCCTCTCAAGAACCCCATTTTAAATGCAAAATACTGGCCTCATATTAAGGTTCTCATATTTCACTTAGGCAGAGCACAGAGGCCAAATAGATCAGCATATACAAAATAAATTAAAGGTTCTTAAATACCAACCTCAATAAGAAATGACAGAAATAGGTAACTCATTTTTAAATAAAATACAAAGGTAGCCTACTATTCTTTAGGATTTTTCCCTCAACTATTCTCAGCTTTGTCTCTCTCTCTCTCTCTCCTGTTTCATCAACGAGTTTGGGGTATTTATACAAAGAGCCTGCATCTTAGAAAGTTCAAGATCATTCTTGTTGCTTAAATTAGAGTCTAAAAGTATATCTAAATGCATGCACAGCATGCTATTACTTCCACTAAATTACTGAAGGCGTTCTAAACAAATACCCTTCTAATGTGAAAGTTGTGGCTCAGTGGTCGTGGGGACTTGGATACATACTGAAGCCTATTGGATTGAAAAGCACAACTGTCATTAATGCAAGCTGATAATTCTTAAGAGCAGTGTGATGAATGCTCTATCACGTGAGAAAGGAAATCGGGAAAAATTGAGCATGATAACCAAGTTCCAAATGTTCCCACTGTTGGAATGTCCCTCTGTTCTTCGGAATACTTAGACTTCTCTAGTCATTTCTCTCATTATTTCATTCTAGCTTTTAGCTTTGTCTGAAAAACTAAGCATTCTGTTTTCCTGGGCTACCACATATCATTTCTTTTTCTCTGATTCTATTTCATTCTTCCCGGAGTCCGCCTGCCTTACAGAGCACAGCACCTGGTATCCCCCTTCTGCGCTGCCCCTCTGCCCGGCCACCGGGAGCATGGCCACGGGGTGGGCTCCTTGCCAGTTTCCATAGAGACAGGAAGCACTTTAGAGACCCGTGTTCCACTGCAGCTGCCAGACCAAGGCAAGAAAGAAACAAAGCTGGCGGGTGCTGGGTCTTGCAAGGCCAGGAAAGGTTGGAAGGGCCTTCTCCTCCTCATATCAGGCTGTAAGAGTGCCAAATCGACAGCTTCAGCAATTACAATGCTGTAGCCCAGATCCTGGTGTTCACTACGGCCGCTGTGAGCAGCCCATTCTGCTCCCAACTCTTGGAGCAGAAACTCTTGTGGACCCAAAGGTTGGCCCCAGTCCTTTGTTGGCCTCTGATCCATGACAAAAGGCTCCTTCAGATTAACAGTGGCTCCCACAGCTCCTGACCCAGAGAATCATAATTCTCCTGTAGAAATTTCACCTTTCTCTTCTCCAGAATGTGAGAATAGATTTTCCTGGACACTCATAGCAGACAGGGGACCTATGGGGTACTATTGCATTGTTCCAATTGACCTACACAACGATGGTGACTAGGTGACCCAGTTAGCTACATTATATTAAGATTAGTTATCGTTTGCTCTATGATAGAATTTATAATTAAAGTTAATTCTTGATTATCAGTATCAGGGCTGGCCCTGGAGAAATTTGTAATGTAGGCGAAATCAGTGCCTTCCCTTCCATTTTAAAAATGCTTTTGTGTCAATGTATAGCTTGGCCTTTTGTATTATAAATAGTCCCAGCACAGTTATTCTTTCTACATATAGTAGGTTTCTCATATTTCTTCTATTAATTTTATATTATTCAGCCATATCACAAACTTTGTTTTCCTTTAATTACAAAATTCTAAGCTTCAGAGAATATTTATAAAATCCTGGGAAACATTGTTTTATGGCTGCTTTGTGTTCTTGCTTAGTGGTTGTATTGTTTTCACATGTGTTAAAACATTATCTAATTTAAAAAAAGGTATCCCCAACATCTTTTAAACCTGTATCTGTACAAAATCAGTTCTTTCCATTCTTAGCTTGTTTTTCTGCTTTTCACCCTCTGCCAAAATTCATAATAAACAAAAAGTTGTTTACACTATAGACTTAGTGAACTAGATTAAATATATCTAGTTTTACAGCCCAAGTAGATTTTTATGATCAAAATATTAAAACATATATATATATTTTATTATTTTATCTAGTTTAATTCATTCTCTAACATGTCTTGAGTTTTCTCAAAAGTTAAAAAAAGAATAATTTATTGAATGAGGACATACAATTTTCAAGAAAAAAATGAACTTCAATTTTTCATATTTATATTCACAAGGTTCCTTTTCTTTCCATACAAATAGATTTTTCAAGTATTGTAATATAGGAGAATAAAAAGCAAAGGAAATACTTTAAAAGTAAAAAAAGGAAACTGTATGTCTTGTAAGGCAATATACAAGAATAAGCAGATTTTTAAAATATTTCTATAACCTCAAAACAGGCCCCATTGCAATTATCATGTGTGCATGAAAGGATTTCATCTTTCTGGAACACTGTTTTCAGGGTGAACGAGCAAGACCTGGAACTGACGACTGTACTTGCTCACTGATGAACAGTTGAGAGGCAGCCTTCCAGAGAAAAGAAATTTATGACCACAATCACAGTCTGGTTCACAGTGAAGCTCAATCACGTAACTAAATTCCAAATTGAGATGTCAACCTGGAGGAAATATTCTGGAAAGGAACACACAGATGGTAGGGCTCTTCTGCAGGCAGGGTGAGGAATATAGTGCAGAGGGTGGAATAATCAGCCTTCTGGGGGGAAACGGACTGCGTGGCACAGAACTGTTTAAAATGGAAGTCCCTGGGCAAAACTTCAATCTGAGACTACAAAGGGGAAAAATGATATAAATATTTTTGTTTCATCAAGTTGGTTTGGAAGGTTGGCATATTTAAAGAAAGCAAAAAAAATAATATTTAATTGTAATACATTTAAAAATATTGAATAACGTCAAGGAAAATTTAAATTCCTAATAACATTTCTAGGAGCAAATTAAATGAAACACTTGTAAGAAAATAAAGCAAGTATCTTTAAATCCTAATTACAAATATATAATTATTTTAAATATACAAAATATAACTAGTAAAATAAGGTAAAGATAGTGAGGAAAGTTTAAATTGAAAGATACTAGGACTTCAATGGAGTTTTCATGCTGGTTTTCTGTAATTCCAAATTTAAAATATATATATATATATACATATATATGTATATATATGTATATATATACATACCAACTCAAAATAATTGCTGCCTAACATATAGTTGCTAATGATTTTACTTTAATGTCGTAAATATATCTTGGTAATATTTTTCTTTTGGATTATGCCACATATGGGCATTCTCTGAAAGCATAAAATTATACTATTATCCAAGTTGCCTATACATTCCTATTCTTTTCATGTATTATTCTTTGCAGGAAATTTAAATAATTATATTGGTGCATTGAATAGATATATTAATATAAAATAGCAGCAAATGTGTTGGTTTGGATTATAACTGTTTGGGTTATGGGATATGATAGGTTTTTAGATGACCATGAAACAAGACACATGTAGGAAAAAATATGATATCAAATATGTATAAAATATCACTTCAAACATATAATAATGTACAATCAGTTTATATTAGGCAGATGAACTATATATAATCATGCAATGTTAATGCTTTCTGAAGCTTATCTTTTACATTTATAGTGGATTTTGCCTATAAAATATGCTCCCATGACATTAATTTACTTGGCAAATAGACGTTTTGTGCCCAGATTGTGCTTCACATGATATGTACTGGGAATACAACCATGAACAAGCTAGAAATAATGCAAAGTTCTATCTTTAGAACTTACAGCCTAAATATAGGCAGTGAAACAATAAAACACAATCATAAAGCAGCGATTTTCAACTGGTGTTCCGTGGCACACTGCTGTGTTATGAGAATTTTTAAATCATGTAATACCTGACTATTTGGTCAGGGGCACTGACCTTTATTTCTTCAGATTGTCAAAAAAAATAAAAATAAAAATGATAACAGCCAACACAACAATAGCCGTCTGGTGTGACTGAATCAAAATTATACTTATTTTTTTGGTCAATTTAGCATACACACACAAAAAAGGTGTGCTACAGAATTTTAGTAATTAGTTTACGTGTGCCATGAGATGAAAAAGGTTGAAAATCGCTGACATAAAGAAAAGACATGACTTAGAAGGTGCTGGCATTTCAACTGAAACCTAAATGGGGAGAAAGAACCAGCCACTTAAAAACTGCCAGAGGACAAGAATGCTAGAGGGAAGGGGCCAGGATTCCAAAACAGTAAACTAGTTGGTGTCAAAGTCCTGGGGAAGAAGAAAATAGGTTGGCTATTAAAAAAAAAAAAGAAAGAAGAAGAAGAAAAGAAAAGAAAAGGAAAACAATACAAACAAGCAAACAATGAACCTGGATTAGAAGAAATAGATAGGATGGCCCGGGATGAAGGAGCAAAGGAAATTAAGACACATTACGCAGAACTTACTTATGTCACAATGAGCAACTTACATTTATTCTACATGCAATGGCAAACCATTGAGGGATGTGACAAAACTCAATAAACGTTTTTAGAAGACACTTTTTTTCTGTTGATTAATCATTATCCCCAAACCAAAGATTTTTAATTTCAGAGATGAATCACTATAAAAATTGTGTTTACAATCAAGAAACTTGTTGAGAAAATAACAAAGAATCAACTAAATCATGGGCTCTTTATAAATGTAACTAATCTCTTGGTATTTGTTTTACACTCTAAATAACCTTCTAGTAAATGAAATCCATCTTTTACTGACTTGAGCTTGTACTAATACAGAACTGGGACCCATATTTCCCTATACCTCCCAGTCCTTGATAGGCAGTGTACCCCTTACTTGCACTTTAAAACGCTATTGCCTAAGGAAGTTCCCTGTTATTAACGGAGGGCTTCATTTTACTGCTTATTTTTAAAACTGCAGTAGTTATCTGAGAAAAAGGAAAGTATTGCTATAAATATTGTGTTTGAAACAGTTTTCTTTTGCACAGATCTATTTCCCTGAGTGGGATGACAATACGAAGCTTTTAAATAAATAATGAATTCACAAAAGACTACAAAAGTGAGGTCACAAAACAGTTGAGCTTTCCTGTTAAAGAGGATATTTATAAACTTTATAAAGTGATTCCTCTTTTGACTAAGATCATATAAATAAAGAGTTTTCTCTTCCAATAACAGAATTTTTATGCCCAAGGTCACCACTGGTATATAACCTGAGACATGTTCAAAGTCCTTGATAGCAGAGAAAGAAACATCTATCACGTTCCATTCTCTAACAAGCGTAAGTGGGCGTAGGTGGCACAAACTTCTGAAAACATGAGCATTGTGTTCAAAATGATATCATAACCTTAATTATTTAAGTGTGGATCAATATGTAGCAACTGATGAATTAACTTGGAATATTCCCAAAGGAACAAGCTCTTGCAAAACAATATGTAATAACACAGTGGTTAATAGGATGTGTTTTTCACTGTTTGATCATTTCTGAACACACAAAGATTTCATTAATGTTGATTTCACCCATCTTGTCCATGTTTACATGCTTTGATGTTCAAGTCCTTTGTAGTGCCACATTAGATCTAGGGGAACATTGCCCTATGAGAGCAAGTGGAAACTGCTCTGGGAAAATATTAAAATGAGACTTGATACTTTGTATAGATCTGTACAGATAAGTCAGCTCAAAGAATTATACTTCTGATAAGGCAGAGAAGAAATTAATAGAATATTCTTATATTTTTTGGGGGGGGGGGTACTTCATTTATAATATGTTGATTAGAAAATTAAAATGAAGTGTTTTTAATGAAAAATTTTAAAATTAAACTTCAATAAAATAAATTGAGGTGGAATGAAAGAAACACACCACATCTGAATTCTTAAATTTGAAGAATGCTTGTTCTAGAGAGATGATTGCAAAATGATAAATATACACAGCAAAACCAATTATCTCTTCACTATAACATTGGGAAGAAAGGGTAACAGCTGATACTAGGTGTTTTCTCTAGTCTCAGAAAACCCAAAAAATTTAACTCTTGGTTGAATCATCTTTGCCATTTAAGAAATCATACGTGTATACTGGATCCCAAATAGATGAGGACTGGAAAGGTTGCTATGTACTAGACTAAGCACCTGCATTTCATTGTTGAAAGAACATACTGAATGATAAATTATCAGTTTTGATTAGCTATAGATAGGTCAGGGAATGGGAACTGATGACATAATCCTGAAAAGGCTGTGTGACGGGCAAGGCCAAAAAGCTGAATGGGTTCCAGAGCTGGCGGCTTCTGATGGACTCTTTCTAATCTTGGGTCAGGAGTGACTGCACATTGAGAAGCCTTTCAGAAGGTCACGAAGCCTCTGCTAGTTGTTGATATTCTTGCTGTTTCACTTGTCTTTTGACTTTTGTGTAAACTTGTATTTGGATAGAAAGCCTTTTGTTTCTCATGGGTATCCTGAGTATATGAAACCAAGAATTGTGTTACTGCTCTAACAAAGTGAGCACTGCAAATGTAATATCAGATTTTAAAAAATAACATTTCTGCATAGTTTATCTGCTGAAGTAAAGGCTCTTCCAATAAAATCTCAAAACTGTTCCTATTTGTCTTGTTTCCTTTCCATATCAGATTAGAATGAAATAGATTATATTTCATGAATTCTATATACAATTTGGGCAATAACAGATGTTCATTTCAAAATCATAGTCTTACAGGCTTTGATAGATCTGAAACCAAAGGTGTGTGCTATGATAGATAGATGATAGATTTAGGCATATAGATATCTTTCTCTCTTTATACATCTTATGTATAAATAAGATACATATATTACACTGATATATATTATTAATAAAAGCTGATATTTTATTGCTCAAATTTAGATATCTATTGAGTTTTGTGTTAATCAAAAAATTTAATAAACTTTGGAAGATACAGACTTTTCAAATTTAGGGCACTGACTAGGTTGAGCCACACTCTCAGAGGACAATTGCAAAAAATCTCCAAGGGTTCAGGGTATTGGCAGCAATATGGAAATAAGTACACACTTTTGAATACAACTGCTTTGAAGGGACAAATATCTGTGTTTGTATGTAAAAATCAATAATTATATTTAGCAGCAATTTATTAAGTTCACATTTGAGACTGTAATTCCAAATCTCACTGTTGAAATCATTGACCAGCTAATCCTAAAATTACCTACAAAGATGACCTTATGAAAAAAAATTGGTACATATTTTTCTGACAAACTTTTTCTCACTGAGAACGATATTAATCAACTCTTCAAGTTTAAGGGTCAAATGTCTCTAAGCAAAGTTCTAAATGGATGGAATCCATCATTACTCAAAATGATCTCATTAATCATAAAATAATCCAGTAAACTCTGCTGTTTGTTGGAAATTGAATTTCATAGTACTAAACTTAAACTCATAATTTATAATACTATGATAGTTACTTTAAAAATATATAATGCTTATTTAATAAGGACATTTTGACATGTAATGTGCTTCCTTATTTTTTCTTGGTTAAGCTCGTATAGCCGCAGGGCACAGGAAATATTGACTCATATGGCAGGGTTCATAAGCATCAATTCTCCCTGCTGACTTGAGCCAGCAATCTGCTCGAGAATCCAGCAGATGTTTCTGCTATCTGGGCCAATGGAAACCTTATGGACCTTTTTCCCTTCATCTCCTCCCAGGAGCAAATGTTAACACAGCAGAAATTGGGACTTAAGCCAAATAGGAAGCAGAAGCGTTGGTGAGAAAGTTGGGTTCACTCTTATTCACAAATAGTGGTCATCAGTGGTTTGAATTAACTATTAAGCCATTTTTAATGGCTTATTTTTGTTCATTTCCTACATCAAATGAACCAAACCCATATAAATCTTCTATTCTTAGATAACAGCATTTATCCTAAACATATAAATCTAATCCTTGATATGTTAGTTGTTTTAAGGTACGAACCAAAAAAAAAAATCTGAATAGAGTAGAAAATTATTTATTTATAATTGTTATTTTTCTTATTCGAATGGAAAACCCATTCCAATGGAAATCACCAACTTGCAGTTCCCTAGGCTTAATTGCATTTTGTTGATGTCATGTTAAAAAGTAGCAATGACAGGCCAAATTTTGATCAAAATCTCTAAGAAAAAAATAGAGGATTAAGCTAAGTACTCTTTATTGAATTATTTTTTTTTCTTTTTTATTAACTTTATTGGGGTGACATTAGTTAATAAAATTATATAGGTTTCAGGTGTACAATTCTATAAGACATCATCTGTATATTGTATTGTGTGTTCACCACCTCAAGTCATTCAATTGAATTTTAAGCGTACTCAGTGAAGAATGGAATGTGGTTAAGTGATGTAACTGTTCCTCATCTCTCCACCCTCAATTACACTGAGCCCGTGGAGTGCCCATCAGTTTTGTAAGATTTAGATTTTATCACCTATATTCCAGTATTCCATATTTTAAAATTCTACGTTGCTTCTACACAACTTTTCTCCTTTAACCAACACACATATTTAAAGGGAGAGAGTTTTTAAAAGAGGTGGACCATGTTTCCAAGACTCTGGTACTATATATGTCCCCCCTTTATTATAGCACTTGTCCCCTATTCGTTATAGCACAAGATACACAAGGTGGGCAAAAGTAGGGGTACAGTCATGTGAAACAGTTTATTCTTGTATTATTATTTATTCTTGAGTTATATATATTTTCCATATGAACAATTGTAAATCTACTTTTGCCTATCCCTATATTTTCTGCTGACAAAGAGATTAATAGCAAAATAATGTTTGCTAAATTTTATTTACTTTAACATTATTTATTGAACACCTACTATGAATAAGGCACAGTAAATGCAAATGAAAAAAGAATAGCAAAGTGTATAAGCAGACTACGTAGTATAATCATTAATAGGAGTTGTTTCAGTTAGATCAGTATTAACAATGCTCTGTAATACATTCAATCAACTCCAAAAGCTACACTGAGTGACTGCTCGACAGAAGCCTTGTTTTAATTTGTTTCCATGATTACTTTAGAAAGGGCATGTCGTTTTGAGTGAAGTAGCAAAGCATAAGTAGCTAAAAATGTTGGCAGGGTTTTAAAATGCAGCCTGTTCATTGCACTTATGATAGTTGTGATTAGAAAAGACACTCATATAAATTTCTAATGCCAAACATTTAACATTTTCCCCCTTGAATTCTAATTGTAAGAAACTTAAGCTTAAGTTCCTTCAAGGATTTTGCAGGTATTACTTAGCTTTTGTGAATGGGAATAGGAATCCTGGTCCAGAGAGCAGGTAAACACGGCCACTGGACAGAGGCACTATACAGATTTAATTTCCTACAAAAGTATTCTTCGCAAACTGTGCAAACAGTCTTCGGTTAAACAAGGAATCAAGATGATAGAGATTTTACATCTCAGTGAAACAACCAGAGACACAATCCTGTTTTTCATAGGGGGAAAAAAACCCCAAAACAACTCAACAAATAGACTATCTTTTCATTCTCTATATTATCTTTTATTATTTTTTAATATGCTTTCATTGATTTCAGAGAGAGGAAGGAAGAGGGAGAGACAGAGACAGAAACATCAATGATGAGAGTCATCGATCGTCTGCCTCTTGCAGGCCCCTCACTGAGGATTGAGCCGGCAACTCGGGCATGTGCCCTGATGGGGAATAGGACCGTGATCTCCGGTCCATGGGTGGTCACTCAACCACTGAGCCATGCTGGCTGGGCTTTATATTATCTATTAGATAGAAGAATAGAAAAGTCTTTGAGAAGGCTCAGAATTAATTAGATAACAAATAAAATAAAAGAATTAACAGGCTCATACCTGCACCATGTAAGGTGATCAGAAATACTGTGTGTTACAGAAAAGGCAGTGGAATATACTGCCTCAGGGGGAAGAGGTATTACATCCATAATCCAAAATGAACAAATCATTCTACTTCTAATTATCAACTTAATAATTCTGGCATATATCAAGTAATCACATGTATGTATTAAGTTCATAAAGTATTCAATTATTTCAGTATTAAAATAATTCGAGGTTTAAAAATAGCAGCAAGACTTAAAGACCAATTAGATGAAGGGTCAAACGGAAAGCAAACCACTGAGAATGACCCAGGGTCTCCAGAAAGATTATAGAATAGATGGCAGTGCTACTAATTAAGATCTAGATACAAACGGGAAAGTAGTATGTTTTTTATTCTTTTCTCTGTAGCAAACCACCACAAACGTAGTGACATATCATTTCTGTAGTTCGCATTTCTGTGAAGTGCAATTTGTACGAGGCTCTACTGGATAATTCCTCTGATTTTGGCTGTGCTCCCTAACGTATCTATGGTCATTTGCCAGTCACCTGCTCTTGGGGGCTCTGCTTCTGGGGATAGGCTGGCTGTCAGCTGGAGTGACAGTTGGTGACTGGGCTTGATTTTATGGCTTTTGGGTCCCAAGAGTACAGCCCAACAAGCAGGCACTTGCCAAGTCTTTTCTCGCTTTAAGTTTGCTATTGTTCTATTGGCCAAAACTAGTCATAAGGTGAAGCCCTGAGTCAACGCAGGAAACAATTATTCAAGGGAAAAGATACAGGGCAACATGAACATTTTTTGTTCCTGTTATTGAACAGATATTGGTTGGGATATTAAAGTAGTTGTTTATTAGAGAGAGAACGGTGCCATCCCAAAGCAAGAAAAAAATATTAAGAATGAAAGATATTTTCACACCTCAAATATTTCAGGAAAACCAAGTTTAGGACAGGTCAAAAACACGGCAATGGGGCGTGGCCACCAATATGCTTTAGGGGCTTTGCTATGAAGAGATTTAATCGGAAAACAACAAAACAGAAAAAGAAAGCAGAATGCAATGTTTTAGGAGAGATAGGTGATCAGATGAAGAGAGGAAGTGTATCTAAGTTTTCAAGAAACTTGACAATATGGAGATTTAACAAAGGCTAGTGGAGAGTATAGATTTTGAGGGAGATTTTTACTGTTTTGTTGCTTACTTCATGTAGCAGTAGCAATCATGCTATAAAAACTTTGTACCTCAGTTGACTTCTGTCTGTTTTATGAACAATTATTTTACAAATGTTTTCTCCGATCTACCAGGCAGACTGAAAAGAGTGGGAGTAACCAGCACCCAGGTTTTCCTACTTCAGGAAAGGCACACCAACGCAGGGGGCCTGTTCTTAGTAGCTTTACTGTTATATGTCCAGTCAGCACAGTCTCCTTCCAATGAAGGTGTTGGACTGATGGTTACACTCTTATTTTTCCTAATGGCAGTATTAGCCAAACTTAAATAAAAATAAAAATAAAAATACAAAGGATAGCCCTGGCTGGTGTGGCTCGGTTGGGGCATCTTTAGTACACCAGAAGGTGGCAGGTTCGATTCCTGGCGAGGGCACACACCCAGATTTCGGGTTCAATCCCCCGTCGTGGAGCATGGAGGAGGAAACTGATCGATGTCTCTCTCTCACATCGATGTTTCTCTCTCCCTCCCTTCCTTGATCTGAGATCAATAAACAAACAACAACAAAGTATAATGAGGTTAAATAAGAGTACATGTCACCTTACATTGAAGATTTCTCTTAAATAATCTTTGTCATTATTTTGAAGTTATTATATTTTTCTTAAGTACTGCGGAAGCCCAAGAAATATGTCTTTTTGTTCTTTATAGTATGTTGATGAAATGCTATTGGCCCACTTGATATTAGTTTTCACCAGTCTAATCATTGTTAATTGTTGTACTATTTCCTTTGTTCTTAAAATAAATAAGTTTAAAAAAATCCAACAGAAAATATAAGGAAATAAACAGTTCTCATTGACTAATAATCCTAAAAGATGTACAACTTCTATTTAATTTTCCTTATACATATGGTAGGAACATGTGATCATCTGTATGCAAATACAAGATGTGCATATTAAAATGAAGTCAAGTACAAACACCGACGAGCTCATATACTTTGATTTTAAAGTTTGCTTCACAAAAATTTCTGCATGGTCCAGACTGGCTTCTAAGGCTGCTCTGAACTGGGACACGTTAAAAGCCATTTATTCTATAAGTTGGTCTGCCTATAAGTTAGACAACTTGAAATAAAGTTCTTACTGAACATTGACTTAACAGGATTGCATTGAATAATGTAAATTGTGAGAAAATACTTAATAAATTGAATTTTCTTTAAATCAGGCATATTTGAATGAGAAAGGTAAGAAGGTAAAAAGAATAGCAAATGAATATGGGAAAAGGTGAGAGAAGAGCCAACCATAAAATTTTGAGTTAAAAATATGGCAAATATGCTTCGTGCAACTGGATATATTGAAATGTCATAAAAAAATGTATTTATGAAAATGATAATGCTGAAACACAAAATGAAATATTTGCATAAATAGATGAAAGTAAGAAAAATAAATATATGCATATTTATGTACATTTTGGAAATATAATAAGCAATGAATTTCAGATGGTTTAAAAGGAAACATGAATAAACAACGTGTAACTTGTTTTATACTAGAGGAACAAATAAACAGGAATGAGTTAAATTGTGATTCAAAGACCATACCAAATAAAGTCATATTATTTAGAAGAACTTTCAGGCATATAAGAGATATATTGTTTTTTTAAAATACTTACCATATAACTGAACATATATGGTATTCATATTTCTCTTTCAACGTGGAAATCTTTGTTTTTTTTATTTTTTTTAAAACATATCTTTATTGATTTCAGAGAGAGGAAGGGAGAGGGAGAGAGAGAGACAGAAACATCAATGATGAGTCATTGATTGGCTGCAGCCACAACCAGGGCATGTGCCCTGACCCGGAATCGAACCCTGATTGCCTGGATCCTATGTCGAGGCTCAACCGCTGAGCCATGCCCAGCCAGGCTCAATGTGGAAATCTTTGGTTAAATAGATACAATCAACACAACTGGGAAGTCAAAACAATTACTATTGAGTGTCGATCTATGTAAGATATTAGAAATATTTTTTTAAAAAATTCCTTACCACTTTTGTTTAAATATCACATTTCTCTAATACACAAAAATGTAGTCCCTTACAATTAAAGAGTAGAAATAATCTCAAGGTATATATTATTGTTATCAACAATATAAATGAAGATAAATAATATGTCTAAAAATAAATAGTAAAGAACTGCAAGATGGGAATTTTAAACTAGATCGTATATTAAATAAGATTTTTATTCAACTACCCACTCAAAAATAATTTATTCAATGTCCACTGTTTGACAAACATTATGACAGGCATACAGTTTTAAAATATTTAAAATGAGCCCTAGTTGGTGTGGCTCAGTTGCTTGGAGTGTCCTCCCTTACTCCAAAAGGTGGTGGGTTCAATTCCTGGTCAGGGCACATGCCCAGGTTGCAGTTTCGATCCCTGGTCAGGGCCTGTATGGGAGGCAACTGATAAATGTTTCTTTCTCACATCAATGCCTCTCTCTCTTTTTCTCTCTCTCATTAAACACATAATGAAAGTGATGATTTGAGTTCAGTAGTGTATAGGAATTTGAGACATTCAATTACAGGTATTTATTTATTTTAATTATTTATTTATTTATATATCTTTATTGATTTCAGAGAGAGGAAGGGAGAGGGAGAGAGAGAGACAGAAACATCAATGATGAGAGAGTCATTGATCGAGCCCACAACCCAGGCATGTGCCCTGACTGGGAATCGAACCCCAATCCCCTGGATCCTAGGTCGACGCTCAACCTCTGAGCCATGCCTGGCCGAGCTCAATTACAGGTATTTAATAAAATAGCTTCCTCTCTCTCCTCTCTCTCATATTGTGAAGATTTGAAATTTATTTTCAATTCTTAAATTAAGTGGTTACCAAGTCTCTTTTATCATAAAAAAGTTAAAAGTATATTTTTCTATCAAAGCATTTACTTTTTCTCAATATAGGAAGATTATTCTAAATCTAAAATGTTTGATTTTTCCCCTATTTTTAATTTTTATTAAATTTTAATGAATTAAATTAAAACATTAATTACAACTTAAATTTACTGAAATAACAATAAAGGCATAATTATTACTTTACTATGAAAAGTTTCTGTGTATTTTCATTATACCCAAAAAGGAATTCATAGACTTTTTTTTATTAATTGCTGAAATATAAGCAACTGGCTTGTATATTGATATGTGCATTAAAGTAATTTTCTAGATCAGCGAATTCATGTTAGAAATGGTTGCTTATACTAAAATTACATTTCTTCTTTTGCTCTAAAAATCCTTTAATAAAAATCTTCTACTTTTTAAATTACTGAATTATTTTAAAGATAATTTAGCACCTAATAACATGCAGACGTGAATGGATTTATCTGAACAGCATCTGTGTGTTGGAGCATGGTTTTCTCATAAATGAGAGCATAATTGGTTTTGCATGTCAGTGAATAAGTTTATTGCATCAGGTTGTATGTAACTGAGATAATGGAAGATCAACCTCTAGTAATCTCGTTACGCACAAAATCACCTAGTGTAGCACCAAACCTCTTTTACAGAGCTGAATTTGAAGGAAGTAAAAATATCTAAGAGAAAAAGAATAGAAGTCAGCAGAGACGAAAGAAGCAGTTCATAAAATTCTGAATGAACGTGATTATCTTAAGGCATTCTGAATGGATTTTACTTTTAGGTTTGTAAAACTACAAAATAGTCCTCACAATCTGCTGAATGCTATGCAAATTTCCTGAACTATATCTTTCAGACCTGAGCCAGGTACCAATGTATTATTAATTCCCGCATTAATAGAACAAATGATAACAGTAGTAATGTCATTATACTATTATATGGCAAAAAGCTTTCAAAATATAGTAATTTTAATTGTTTGGCCGATATGCCAATGTATTCCTTTTTAAGATTTGAAAAAATCATAAAACTTATAAAATATTTCTGATGAATGAGCACTTTAAAGGTTTGAGTCTTAGTATTTGACACTGAAGTTCCTTATTGCTCTACAGAGATGCCTCCTTAAGTACATGTCTACTAACATTCTATTTATTTCTTAATTTCAGTTTGTTTATGTTTAAATTAATTTAACCACCCATGCAGAAAATTGGATAGGAACTTCTTAAATCATTTCTGAGTATTATGCAGATTTATCAAACCGAGCCTGGTATTACATATAAACTGTACAACTCTGCTACTTTTCCAGTGCTTTCCTATTCTTCCCAATCCTAAGAATAATTACCGATGTTATCCAAAGTAACTGTCCACTTGATGTTATGTTTGACTTAAATCAAATTATCTAGTAGGATGGCAGACATCAAATATTTCAAGAAAATAAAAATTAAAAGTGAAACCTTAAAGAAAATCTCTCAACTTTTCTAATTCTAGAGCTTTTCTGAATATAAAAACAAGTAGTAATCTATCTGGTTGCAAAAGACTGATAAAAATGTTTCATGAGAATAATATTTTTGCAACTGATGATAATAAAGAATGGGCATTAAATAAAATATACCATGGGATTGTTTTTGAAAAGGAAACCACTTTCTGAATATCTTTACATTAAAATGCATCTTCATGCATGTTGTTTTGCAAATGGTGACTGAACTACCAGATATGAATGTTTCATAAAATCTTCTTCTTTAAACTGCTAAAATTTTCTGTTATTAATGACTTTCTTTTTTTATGACAAGAAATTCTACTGTGAATAATACTAAGTAAAATGTTTTAAGGCTATTCACATTAAATGTAAAACATTCATACGTACAACAAATCAAATGAATAGTGTTTTCTCTTGTCCATCTAAACTAGGAGACTGTGTTTTTGTTTGTTGGTAGACAAGGTCTATCATATTTGTTATTAGGCTCATTTTTGATAAATTTTCAGATAGAGACATAAAATCCGTATTCTTTGGAGAATATAAAAGGATGTAGAGGAAACAGTTGTGTGACACTGAAAACAAACATAGGCAAATAATCTAATGGAAGTGCAGAAGCTATGTACCAGGGACAATCAAAGCCAAGTTCCACAAATATAAGATAGCTCTCTAAGCAAGAATCAGCAGCCTCAAAAACTAACTTTATGCTTTTCTGGCTAGAAATAACATGTTCCCTTTCAAAGGGAGATATCCAGCCTCTTTTAAGTTAATAATTTACTTATTACTTTAATTATACCATCTCATTGAAGTTTAGCCATTTTTATTCATTCAACACACATTTATACACATCATTTTAGAACTTAACATGAACAATGCATCATTCTTAACATGAGGTATCAGATGGTCAAGACTGAAATAGACCTTAGCCCTCACACAACGTACAGTATGGGAAAAATCAAGGACATTAAACCAGTAAGCAGGAACCTCCAGTCTTTCTCTGAAAGATATCCTATGTAATTGATCAAATCTCAGATATAAATGTGCTTCAACCATTTAATAGAAAAGTGATCATTAAGTAAATTCTAAGTAAGTGATTAACAAATGTGCTTTTTTGAAGTTGTCCGACTTAGGGCATATCATGAGAAGGCAGGGCTCTTTGGAAAAGACAGTAACTCTGGGGATAATAGGAGGCAGCAGGAAAACAAGCAAGACCAAAAAATAAGGCAAACTGACTCCACAAAAGAATTCATAGGCAGGAGTCTACCGGAGTTGAGCAGGGATTTTGAGGACAGACATTATAAACATCATTCATTCATAGTCACCAGGAGTCAGACCGACCCAACGGCATGGAACACACATATTTGTTAAGTCAAGTTAGAACTACCGATATGTTGAATATTGAAAAAAGTAAAATACTTTTTAGGTGACCATGTCTCTCATCTGAAAATATGTATTTGGAAATATAGGTGTTCTGTGGCAAGGTTAAGTGGACTAAAAGTAGCATTTAGTATCAAGTTTCTTTTCTTTTTTTAAGTTTCATCATCTTTATTGTTGAAAATATTACAGATGTCCTCTTTTTACTCACAGTGATCCCCTCCACCCCACATCTACCCCACCCCCATACCAATGTCTGTATCCATGGGTTATGCTTATAAACATATAAGTTCTTTGATTAATCTCTCCCACCCACTCTCCCCTCCCAGTCTTCCCTCTGAGATCCCTCAGTTTGTTCCATGTTTCTATGTTTCTGGATCCATTTTGTTCATCAGTTTATTTTGTTTATTATATTCCACATATAAGTGAGATTATGTGGTATTTGTCTTTCTCTGACTCGCTGATTTCACTCAGCATAATACTTTCTAGTTCCCTCCATGCTGTCCCAAAGGATAAGAGATCCTTATTTTTTACAGCTGCATAGTATTCCATGGTGTGAATGTCCCAGTTTTTTTACCCACTCATCTGCTGATGGGCACTTGGGCTGTTTCTAGATCTTAGCTACTGTATATTGTGCTGCTATGAACGTAGGGTGCATAAGTTCTTTCTGATTGGTGTTATGGGTTTCTTAGGATATATTCCTAGAAGTGGGATCACTGGGTCAAATGGCAGGTCAATTTTTAATTTTTTGAGGAAAGCCCACACTGCTTTCCATTGTGGCTGCACTAGCCTGCATTCTCACCTAGCACACTGCTGTGCTAGGGTTCCCCTTTTCTCCACACCCTTGTCAGCACTTGCTGTTTGTTGATTTGTTGATAGAGCCATTCTGAGAGGTGTGAGGTGATACCTCATTGTGGTTTTAATTTGCATCTCTGATGATTAGAGACCGTTGAGTACTTTTTCATATGTCTCTTAGCCATCTGTATGTCCTCTTTGGAGAAGTGCCTGTTTAGGTCCTTTGCCCATTTTTAATTGGATTATTTGTCTTCCTTTTGTTAAGTTGTGTAAGTTCCTTATATATTTTGGATATTAACCCTTTATCAGATGTGTCATTGGCAAATATGTTCTCCCATACAGTGGGCTCCCTTTTCATTTTGTTGATGGTTTCTTTTGCTGTGCAGAAGCTTTTATTTTGATGTAGTCCCATTTGTTTATTTTCTCCTTAGTTTCTCTTGCCCTAGGAGATGTATCAGCAACCATATTGCTAGGAGAGATGTCTGAGATTTTGCTCCCTATGTTTTCCTCTAGTACTTTTATGGTTTCATGTCTTACATTTAGGTCTTTTATCCAATTTGAGTTTACTTTTGTGTATGGTGTAAGTTGATGGTCTAGTTTCATTTTTTTGCACATAACTGTCCAATTTTCCCAACACCATTTATTGAAGAGACTGTCTTTACTCCATTGTATACTCTTGCCTCCTTTGTCAAACATTAATTGACCATAATGGCATGGGTAAATTTCTGGGTTCTCTGTTCTGTTTCACTGATCTGTATGTCTGTTCTTGTGCCAGTATCAGGCTGTTTTGATTACAGTGGCTTTGTAGTATAACTTGATATGTGGTATTGTGATCCCTCCAACTTTGTTCTTACGCAGAGACAGTTAGCTATTCATGGAAATATTTTTCCTCCCCTTCTTGTCCTTTTGGCAATATTGCATACCACATTTATTTTCAAATTAATTGTGACTGTGTGGTTAACTCACAAAGAATTCTGAGCAAAAGGGAATGTTTATTTTGTAGGCTTGACCCGCTAAAATGTCCCACAGAACTCTGCTATATTCTCCCCTTCTGGCTGACTAGGATTGCAATGTAGAAGCTTTTTTTTTTTTTTTTTTTAAACAAAGCCCTTGTTAGCTTGTTTCCCTCAATTATTTTTTATTTCTTTCTTTTTTTTTTTTTTTTTGAGGAAAAAACCCACACCTCAGATCGGTAACACTCATCTCAATAAGGTCACAAGAAAAAAAAGTACCTTGAATATGTTTAAACCATATTCATACAACCTAGGGGTCTATTTGTTATAGCAGCTAGCATTGCCTAAGTAATACATTTATCAAGGGACTCATCCAACAAAAAGCATGTTTTCAGGTGGGGGGAAAAAAAAGAAGATGAGAATTTAGGGTGAAGAAATAAATAAAAAGGAAAACAGACTAAAAGGAGACCTAAGTTGCTGAACACTGAAGACTGTACTCAGCAAAGGTGAGGGTAAAAACAAAATTTGGCCTCTAGCCTAAACCAAGATAGATGTGAAATATAAACAGATATTATTGATTCTCAATAGCTTTTGTTTTCCGCCTAAGTATTCTACTCTCTTAAACTAAACTTCTTAGTTAACCCTTCGATTCCAGTCCCCTGAACACTAAATATAAAAGTAGGCTAATATTACCTAAAGATGACTATGAATTGGCGTTTTTGAATTCTATAATAAATTATATATTTGCTATTGGTCACTAGTGCCAAAGGAAGTTAAACTGAGTTAGAATTACACAGTGTACTTTGTTTCTGAAAAGTTGTCTGCTTCTTCATTTATGGCTTATATTGAAAAACTTAGGTATTCCATAAATTCTACTTATACAAACACATACTCATATAAAAGAAAGACAATGCACATGTACTTTCCACATACATACAATTAAATATAAACCTAAATAAAAAGAAATTTCAATATTCAAATGCAAACATTGCAGAGATAAAAATGACCAGGAAGAGCTTTAATGAAAGAAAAAAAAAAAGATCAGTTAACACAGTGGAAGTTCTCGTTTTCCATATGAATGCATGTAAGTGTCTTACATGCACAGTTTTAAAACTGGTGCAACCTGTTTTATGTTTCCAAAATGCTTTGGTAAGGAACAATCCTGCTAACCTCAACTTGGTTCTCTCCCCATGATATTTCCATTTGCCTCCAATAGTGTCAGAGGTGCATGGATCCTTTTATCAATACGTTTTATAAAAAAAAAAAAAGAAAGAAAGAAAAATACAATACTTTGCCAGCTTGTAAAGGCTCAGTGCATTTACTACCCCTTTTGTGGCAAACCTTCTTGATTTATGACATTCTGATTCAACTTGGAAAGAAATGGGATCAGTTTTTCTGATCATTGACAAAACACTCTTAGGAAAGATCAAAATCCCTTCTTCAGCTCATTATAGATCAGCTATCTAGATAGATGGAACATGAAGAAAGACAGAAATTTCACTTTGGAAAAAAAAATGCTTTTCAGATAATTCTATCAGCACGCCATACATTTCTGGCCCATTTTCCATTTCTTTTTGAATATTTACCTGCAAAGGGGGCAGGGGAGTTTTGAATTATTTTGTTCATTTCACCCAAGCTCTCTTAATTTTTTCTAAAGATTTCCATCATATATGTCCACAATGTTTAAAAGCATGTAACATTTAAGTGTAGACTCAATAGGTGAGACCAGATTTAAAAGATTAAGTATAGTATAAATAATAGCAGGCAAACATATATTTTATGCAAATAACATATCGTGCTTTTATAAGCAAGCTATGTTTCCCCACGCAGTCAGTACAAAAGCACTGAATTCTAGAATATGCCTTGACAATCTTTTCAGTTAATTAAAACTTGAGGTAGTGAATACATATTCTGTTAATGTATCCATTGGAATATTAATTTTTATTAGACTTCTCTGAAGAGAAATATGAATTGATTCATGGGTTGACTAGTGAGTTTAAGAAGTTCATAAACTGCTCTTATTTTAACATGATAATTTTAATTGTTACTAAACCAGTGAACTGTAGCTTATGTTTCACTGAACAAAATATTTATGGTATAATTTAGATAGATAAAGTGCTCACGTCCAGGGCTCACCCACCTTTGCTAGAAAAATTACTGTTTTCTGATACATAAAAATAAGAGGGCTGTTTTACTCCATAAGCGAAAGGGGTTAAGAGACCCACAGAGGGTAAATGACATCTATCACAAACCATGAAGTCCAAATACTATATCATTGCATTGCTAAATACAAAAGTTTGGAACATTTTATGGCTGCCCTTGCAGCAAATTATCAAAGTATATGAAAAAATATCTCTGGATTTAGAGGAGTAGAAAGCAATTTGCTGACCTTAAATGAAGGTATCAACAAAAAGGAAATGACCCCATTTAGCAGAAAATAAAGAATTAGAAGGGATACTCCAAACAGTACAGTTGAATGGTTTTATGCTTCCTATTATCTGCCATCCTCAGCCACTTTTATCTCGATAGGACTTTCCCATATTTCTAGAACGACAATCACAAAGCAATCTTTATATTTCATCTTACTATCATATAAAATCATTATTCTTGGATATGTTGCTAACTGTACTTCAAATTTAGTGTTTTGTACATAGTGTAAAGATACTTGAAATGTTAGCCGCCTTCTCAAGTAAACATATGGAATTGATTTTTTTGTTTAAAAATGACATTAAAGATCATGCAATTTGACTTTGTTATGTTTTAAATGAAAACACTATGGCCCTCGGAGGTGAAGTGACTGCCACCATGGCACAGCTGGTTACTGGCGGAGCTGGCAGAGGAGCCAGGTTTCCTGCTTCCCGTTTAGTATCCTCTTTCTGCAACATCCCATGGAAAGAAGCTGCAGAAAGCTGCTTTTTATAAATTGCATATAAATTCCAAGTGAGCAAGCACATTTTATTTGAACTCATATTTTTAATTGAGCTGTCAATATTTTATGTTTTAGCAGTAAAATACCAAAGTTAATTGCTACTTTTTTCTCTTTTCCTCTCATTGAAGTCTGAGCACTGCTTTGCAGATGTTGCAAAATACTACATTTTTGAGTTACAGAAAAAAATTAGAAAAAAAACATTAAAATGAAATATCTATTAACATGAAATAGAGGCAGTTTTTGTTAACATATGAAATATCAAATTAGTATACAAAATACATAGAAGAACAGACTAAGCATGGAAAGCAGAAAATTTTCCTAATAAAGTAGTTTTATACAAATTTTATAGGATGATCAATTGTATGATTTAGGATTATCTGAACAAGAAAAAAAATTATATATGTACATATGTTAGGGGCAGAGATGTTGATCATGCTCTGTTGACTGTGACTGTTAGCTATAGTTATAAGAAATTTTAATCATGTTCTGTTAACTGTAATTGTTCCATTCTAATTAGAAAAAGCACTTACTAACCTGGCTGGGAGTTGTATGCCCCAGGACATGGGAATTACCCTTGGAATGTGATACATTCTCCTTTTCTGAGAACTGCTTATCATCATGGAAAGATTAACAACTTTGTTCCCAAAACCATGGGATCCTGGAGGCACCCACCCTTCGCAATCCCACATTGCCTACTTCTCCATGCCTGTAATTCCTACTTTCCCATGTAATCTTTGTCCTTCTACCCAATATAAGCAGCTGGCTTATGGGGAGTGGCAGTGCAGGTTTTTGTGGATGACCCTTACTGCTCCCCCATATTGCTGGCAATACTGGAATAAACTCTCATAAACAATTCAATCCTGTCTCTGTTTCATTGTCTCAAGTGGTGACAGGCAGCCCAGACCCACTGTTGTACAGTTTCAAATATATTCCTGTACTAATATAAGCATATATATGCAGATATATACATACATATACATATACATATACATATACATATACATATACATATACATATACATATACATATGTATGTATGTATGTATGTATGTATGTATATATATCTAACACACATGGATTCTGGAAGATAATATACATACATGCATATTTTCTTCCAATTTTCAATAATTTTCAATTTAGGACTAAGATATAATTTTATAATATGCAGGCCAGCTCTTTTTTTTAAAAAAAATATGTTTTATCGATTTCAGAGAGAGGAAGCGAGAGGGAGAGAGAGACAGAAACATCAATGATGAAAGATTGATTGGCTGCCTCCTGCATGCCCTCTACTGGGGATTGAGCCCCAAACCCTGGCATGTGCCCTGACCCGGAATCGAACCGAGATGGCCTGTATCATAGGCTAATGTTCAACCTCTGAGCAACGCTGGCTGGGCTGCATGCTAGCTCTTAATAGTGAGTTTTTGTATATATTTATCAACTTAGCCAAAAAGTTGTGCTAAATACTAGTTGCTCCCAGCTTGGAAAAGAAAAATGAAAGAAAAAAACAAGCAAGCCACAAATACAACTTTTCTCCTGTAATCCCAAATAAAACCAATTAGTGTGGTGTATTAGCAAAATATTTAAACAGCTCTCATCTTATGTTCAGCCTCTCAATAATTATGCTTTAATAGTTTAAATGAAACATTCAAGAGATTTATTTACTTCAGTAATAATATATATTTTAAATAAATACCCATATTACCTGAAAACCCCTTGTTAACGAGCTAGGTTATGGTAAATGACAGAATATGAGATTTAAGAAAGAAGAATTGAAAACAAGAAGCCACATGACCCTCTGGGCAATAATAAATTATAATATAAGCAACAAAATTAAATACAAGAATTTATTTCTTGGTTGTATAAAACTATTAAAAGAACCAGATGTGAAAGACTAGGTAACACACCAGTTTAGGATGTTAAAAATACCATTTGTTTGGACCATTTTTCAAACACCACAGATCTACCATCACCCCATAGGTTTGGTGAGATTTCTAGAAGCAGTAGGGATGAAGAGGGAAAGAAACATGGGACTGTTTTCCTCTAATTTGCTTTGAAATGTGATCAGTGGCTTTTTTGTGCATGTGAAATATTGAAAAATTCAAACCATTCCAATGATACCACATGCAGTTTTGGGGGAAGTTAAAGTGCTATTAGGTCATGGTTGGAGGTGGCACCATGCTCCAGGATGGAACTGACTGACATCTATTGCAGAAAAGACTAGACATCAGGCAATAGGATAACAGATCACAATAGTCCAGCCAGCTGCAAGAAATTTAGTGACAGAAAACCTCATGAATTAAATTTTCTCTAATATTGTAGCTACTCTGCAACTTTTATTCCTTTTTATCAATAAAAATAGGCATGGGTGCACAAAGTATACAACTAAGCTTATAACTGAACTCTAAGTAACAATGCTTAATTATATTCATTAAGGTGTTCACTAACAGAACTAAATATGATAATTAGAAAATTTTCACTTTATGATATATACTTTGTTACTAATAGTAAAACATTTGACACCTACTCATTGAGGTAAAGTGTGGAATATATTCCAAGCAAGTTAAAAAATATGACGCATTAGTAGATATTTAATGCAAATACTTATAGAACCCATTTGTTGTTTCATACTTTGAAGGACTTGCTAGTCTATGGCAAAGATGATGGAAAAAAATTGAAAACATATTTATGAAATGTAATACATAAAGAGAGGATGTGAAGTGGATTTTAACACATGATTAAAGACATATTATCAGACTGAATGAAGTAGCAACAGAAATTTAAATAAATCTTTCTAGGACTGCTCAACTCAATTTCTCCCAGCATTCAACAAAATAATTATGGAGACACACACAAAAAGTGAAAACTCATGACAGATCAGGACAATGGCACTCATCAATATGTCACAAGCATTTCTAGAAAATACCTATGAACTATAAGGCCAAGAGAACTGAACTGAGATAATGAGTATTTGTTTTCCTTTCTTATGCAATAATTACAAGAGTAAACTCCTAGAATCACAGAATTGGAACTCCTGCAAGAGTCTGTTCTTTGCTCCAAAAGTGCAAAGTTTGTGCCACTCTGAAAACTTTGTTGCCATGTTTCTACATGATGGCTGCTATTTCAAGGAGGAGAACACTAGTAGAACTCCAGCTACCTCATTCTGGGATTAGTAACCCTTCTTCCATACTCTCCTGAACAGTCTAGAATGAGGGCGACCATATGTCCCAGTTTGCCTGGGATAATCCTAGTATAGGCTGGTGCCCTGGCATGGTTATTAATAAGCCCACCTTCACTCTCAGATTTTCCTATTTTAGAAAATAACTTATATGTTTATTATACCAACACCATGCATGCTCTAGGTACATTATACACCTGGTTAAATGGGGAATTGGCAGTTGCTTGTTGAATCAGAAAGAAAATACCGGCATTTTAAAGTAAAATAGACACAGTTAATTCAGGAATTGCCTTTGTGATTATTTAGTATTATTATTGTTTCTGTACTTCCTCTGTTCAGAGTACCATGTCAAAAAATATGGTGAGAATTGAGAAGATTGTACTGTATCTTAATCTAATGGGTCTACAGTAGTTATATGCCAACTAGACACTACACATTGATTAAGAAATCAGGCACATCTTTTCCCCTCTCATTTGTATATAAGGGGCAATCATACAATATTAATGTTGAAAGAAAGTGGAATTGAAGACAATCTGAGTACTCTGTTAGAAAGCACAAATATGGGATAAGGTTTTCTCTCTCATAGATGAGTAAACAAAACAAAAACACAGGCAGAGCCTTTCCATGTACAGTAATTCTTCTATAGAAGACAATTTCTTTGTAATATATTCAACCAAACACAAGGAATATGGCCTTGATAAAACAACAGAAGACTGATGAACAAGGTAGCATGAAAAATGAAACACTTGAAAAAAGAAAACAGAATAAAGTAAGAAAGAAATGCAAGATAATTTTTAAAACCAACCAAAGACCCAAAATCTGACTTGGAGATAATCAAGAGCATCTCCATGCTAGAAACCAAAATAAAAAGGTGAGAGGGAAAAAAATCAAAGCTCCTGGACATGTAGAGATAATATGAAAACTGAATTAAAGTGGTTGAAAGAAGATGACAGATATAGTGGACAGAAGTTGGGCCCAACCTCAAGAACATTTGAGGCAGAATTCAGAATAATTGGGACTGTGATGATTAAAAATAAATCTTGAACTAGAAATGCACTTTATATGAAGACTGAATGTCCTTACCACTTCATAGACAACATCAATAACCCCTCAGTTAGGCAAATTCCAGAAATGTTTAACATCTTAAATATTTAAGAATAAATGAATATTTAAGAATAGTAAATATTATAAATAAGTATTATAAATAAATATTTAAGAATTTAATATTTAAAAGTCCTAGTAACATCAAAATAGGTAATTCTCAAAATGAGAGGATTATGACTTTTTTTTAGTAGCAATTACCAGAGGACAAGAGTAAATAAAACAGAGAAGGCATTTTATATTCTCAAAAGTTGTTTCTTTGTGAAAACTTAGAAAACATAGTCTTTCCTACATTCTGGGACTAAACAACCAAGAAGAGAAAGAATATTAAGAATTTAAGGTTAAAGTTTCTGTTAAAAAATATATATATATATATATATATATATGACATCCTCTGCCATCCTTACCAAAACCTACCTCCCTAACATTAACACACACACACACACACACACACACACACACACACACACAAAACCTACCCTGCTCCCTAAAAAGAACCAAAAAAACCCCAGAATGAATCGGAGGTAAGGTTTGTATACCCTTAGCTAACGGTACCATCTTCAGTAAATCACTTAACTTCTCTGACCTTGGTTTTATCCATTTATGAATAGAATAGTTATAATATCTGCTTCATAGCTTTGTTGTGAGCATAAAAGAAGATAATTAATATGAAAGTGATCCTGTAATACCTTGGTTATACAAATGTAAGGAATAATTATTAATCATTTAGGGGCTTGCAAATTATTTAGGAGGAACATCAGTCACTTTCACATTCTTTCTGGAAATGACCCTACTCATGGTGCATTAATACTTTTCTCAATGAATAAAGATTGAAACAGAATAAGCCTGGCACATAGAAAAACATTCCTTATTAAGTCTTTCAAGTGCTAATTTTAGCATTGGTTTATAACAACAAGTACTTCTTGTTACTAAAGACTTGACTTTGAACACCAAGTGTCTGTCTTTTGTTTTGCTCCTATTAAGCTCCAGTTTAGCTCCTTATCAAATTCTCTACCCACTTGTTCCTTTTATTGGGAATATTCATTAATGATGTTTTATTCCTATTTGCAGATTTCAATTTCCTTTCCCTCAATGATTCCATCTATCAACAATAACCAGCAATTCTTTTTAATTGATGATCTGAATTTTCCAGTCACATTACTTATTTTATTTAAAATTATGTTTTAGAATGGGGTACTCTATAGTGTATTTTCATGTATTTTTATTTTATTCTGAAAAAAAAAATGCTGTTCATGAAGAATTTTTAGTATATGGTAGATGTTTATGTTTCATATTTAGCAAAAACATGATACAAATTAGGTATAAACTTGGGACTGATTTTTCCCCCCCCATGTAATTCAGAAAGAAGAAGGGACACATGCCCACCAGGAATGTTTTCCTATGTGCCATGCTTATTTTTCTTTCTTTTTCTTATCTCTCTCTATTCATCCCATAAGTTACATAACTGTAGGAAATGTCTATTAAAAATATAATAAAGGAGGGCAGAGTTCTTGCAAGCCAAGTCAGACAGTGCATTAAAGAGAAACGGAAGCCAAGTCGATAATTGTAAAAAGGGATGTGGTAAGACTGCCAGAAACTACCAGTGAAGAGAGTATCGGTGCAGACAGGAAAAAAAACAATGTAAAGCCTTTTGATGAAAAGCTTTGGAATAGAAGCTGCTATTCTCCAGCCTGATGTCTAGATCATGAAGCTATAAAGAATTGAGAGGGGTCACAGTCAGAGCAATGGGAGGAAAGGAGCATTTTGGCAGCTGCAAATTGGCAATTGATAAGAGGACACTGTTTAAAGCACGCCGAGCGGGGAGGAGTTGTGCAGGGGTCAAAATGAGAGATGGCCATATCACCGATCTGCTTAAATAGCTGTAAGGAATGTTTCTAAGAAGGCACAATTGACTCACTCAGAGCAAACTGGAAAGATGGCAATAAATCACGTGCTTCTACAAAACAGCCCCTGGAAGGGAAATTAATATAAAGCTACCTTTGTATAGGTGAAGATGACATTATTTCCAAACAACTTAAGTATTGTGAATATATCAGTAAATAGATAGATGGCAGTTAAATGAAATGACTCAGGATAGTCTTACATACTTAAGAGGAATGCAACACATCTCCAGCTGATAGAACCTATTTTATGAGAAGTTAGTATTTGATAGCAAATAAATGCTGCCTGCCTAATGGCCCCTTTCTACATAGACAAAGGCTCTTGCTTCTTGATGCAAGGCCATTACTTTCCAACCAATCTGTCGGCAGGATATTATAATTATAAAGCCAGCTCTGTGCTAGAAATCATAGGCAATTAAAGGTATTTCTTCTTTCAAGGAACCTATATTCTTAGGACGCTCTAACAAATGCATGTTAATAATGCCAAGGATATGTATTATAGCTTTGTTGCAATAATAAAAAATTAGAAACTGCCCCCAAAACCATCATCATATATAATGCTAAATCAAATCTGGCTTATTCATATGAAGATATACCACACTTGAGCTAAAATGAACACATCTAAATGTGTATCAATAAATCCCATAAGATGCCTTGACAAATAGGAAAAATGCAAATACTAAAGTACAGGAATAGTTTACTATATAAAAAATAATATATGTGTATATACAGAGTATATAAATGTATATAGTATATTATTTATGCTTTCATTGTGAAAGTAAAAAGAACAAAAACATGAATGGAAAGGTTAAAACTGAGAGGGAGAGAGAAGGGGAGGGGATAAGGAACTGAGCTGGGGTGGTGCCGGAGGAGGGAAGGAAGGAAGGAGGAACTTGCCATGAATTACCAGGAAAATGTAGGAAAGAATTGCAAGGAGGGAGGGAAATGGGGAAGACTTAGGGAAAAATGAAGAGTGTGGTAGGACTTTAAGGATGGAAAGACTTGAAATGGAAAATGGGGTATAAAAGAACAGCATGTAAAAATTGTGAAGTTTGTGTTCATTCCAGTAAATAGTGAGTAAACATATTGGGAGATGCTCCAAAAGAAGTAACATTGGAGAAGAGAGATGGGTGCCAAGTGATGAAGAATCTTGAAGGGTCTATAAAATCACTGTTAATGGGTTTCTTTAGTTCATTTGTCAAAAACCTTCCTATCTTTATTAAATGGGGGTTTCCTACTGTCCTACAACTTATCTCCTTCTACCACCTATTACTTGTGCCCTAGTTCACTTACCTGTGTAAAGAATTTTCAGTGTTATTTTCAATTATACCCTAGTTATTTGAACAATCTTTTCAGCTCAAACCAAGAAGTGTTCTTCCCTTCATTTAGTAATTCTTCAAAATCAAGTTTATCCATTCACAACTATCTTAAAATACATTAGGGATGAACACCACCCAGATCCCACTTCTAGCCTGTGGCACTCATTCCTCAGAAGCTGGGTGGCTCTCAGTGGAGCTGTACTGGAATTGTCTTCATCAAAGAAAGCTAACTTACCACAGTCACACTCCAGCCCAAGAGCACATGGTTCCTTAGAAGGGAAAAGGTATAAAAGCCATCCTAGCTCCATACTGCTGAAGTGGTCCTCTGAGACCTGTTTTGTGGCTGCATTGCAACTTTGACTTCTAACCAATCCTGCTTTCCTTGAAAGCAAATCTCTGTCTGAGAGTCTTTTCCTGGGGAAATTCACCTAAAACAGTAAGAAAATTTTATTTCTGCCTGGATATATAAATTTGTAATTTCTATTGCATGGCTTCTATCTAATAATTTATTTAATGAGTAACCATTCCCAGATTCTTCTCTGGCCACATAACATAGGTTAGTGTGGCCCAACTGGGTGTGGCTCAGCGGTTGAGCACCAACCTAGGATCCAGGAGATCGAGGTTCGATTCCCAGTCAGGGCACATGCCCAGGTTGTCGGCTGGATCCTCAGTTGAGGGCCTGCAGGAGGCAGCCGGTCAATGACTCTCTCATCACTGATGTTTCTATCTCTCTCTCTCTCCTTCTCCCTTCCTTTCTCTGAAATCAATAATGATATATTTAAAATAATAATAATAATAATAATAAAATAGGTTAGTGTGCATGTTCCTTGTTTGACTTACATTTAAGTGTTCATCACAAAGCCATCAAAGACTGAAAGCTCTTTAAGGGAAGACTTCCTATGTATAGCCTGACCTGCAGGGGAGACAGCACAATGGTGCTACCAAAGAGACAAGAATAACACAATGTTTTTGTCTTTTTTTTTTTTTTAATATATCTTTATTGATTTCAGAGAGAGGACAAGGGAGGGAGAGAGAGAGATAGAAACACCAATGATGACAGAGTCATTGATCGGCTGCAGCCCGCAACCCGGGCATGTGCCCTGACCGGGAATGAACCCTGATCGCCTGGATCCTAGGTCGACGCTTAACCGCTGAGCCACGCCCGGCCGGGCTTGTCTTTGTTTTCAATATTATGAGTCACTACTATGGTGTCTTACCTATAAGTTCCTACTTTATAAGATTTATAGTCTTTTATTCATAGGATTAATTGCTTTTATATAGGTTGTTTTTTCTACCAATACATGGAGGATAATTTTATATACATATATATATATATATATATATATATATATAATCACAGAAAATAAAAAGAATTGGTTGTAATATAATTTCTTTTAAAGTATTACTTTTTAAATATTTCTGAACTATAAAGGGATCAAAATAAGCCTATTGTGAACCATAAACTTATCAGCTGCCTTGTGTAAATTATGTATAGAAAAGGCATATTCCTTGTGTTGCTAATGCTGCAGTGCATCCCTGAATGAACACTGACTTCTGAATGCTTCATGTTCTTTTGTAATGAATTATGCAGAAGTTCCATACCAGCGCTGTGCTAAGGTGCTAAGTTCATGTCAATGAGTTGTTTGTGATTCATACAGATGTAGTGAATAAATACCTAAGTTTTTTCTTTACACATAAGTCCAACATTTTGTGTAGAATAACTGCCATCAGCACAAAAATGGATAAATTGAAAAGCAACTGCTCTGATAAAATGAATTTCTTTTTAAAAAAAAGAAGTATCTATTTTTTAAGGACGCAGCTGGGAAAAATTTCAGGGTAACTTGCTGTGCAAGTTATGCTTGCAAATCTCATTAACAGTAATGGAATTTTGAACGTAACAACTAGCACATTGATTTGAACATTTCCCCAACATGTACAATTTATTTTTGGAAAAGCTTTTTTTTTTTTTCAGAGCACTGAGAGTTCAGAAAACTTGTATTTCTAGTAAGTCTGGCATTCTATATGAATGCTTCTTTTATAAAAATAAAATTATAAAAACCCTCAAATAGAAACCACAAAAGGTCTTCCTAATATTTTATGGAACAGTAAATCACTAACAAAAGTAGTTCTGGGGTCTCCTTCTCATAAATGTATGTATTACTTTTTTAAGTTTGTATATTTACTATCTGCATTTATTTACCATGATAAAATTTTTATTCTCATAAAAATATTTATGATAAAATGTGGAGAAAGTCCCTGGAAAAAAGGAGTTTGTAGTTATGTTGTTTAAAAACCAGCAAACAAACATCAAAGTAGAGAAAGGACACAACTTAATATCCCCAAAGTACTAACTGTGGTAGAGTCTGCTTATCATTTGCCAATATCTGATCTCCCTACCCCAATTTATTCTGAGCATGTGACTTCCAGAATTAAGACTGTATTTCCAGAATCTCTTGCAGCTAAGCATAGCCATTTAACTAAGTTACGGCCAATGGAATATAAGCAGAAGTGTTATGTGGCAACTTATGAAGAAACAGGATATAAACTTTAATAAAAATGATGGTATCTACAATATTGAGTGAGACCAAACCTAGAGAATGGTATTTTTAAATGAGCAGATAGGAGTGATCTTGATTGCTTATAAAATGGCATAAGTTATTTTATTGCATTGTGTGGCATTGAATTATATTGTATTGTATTTCATCATAAGTAAAAGTATTTTAATATCGTGTTGATTTTTCTTTCCTGCTTGCATTTTAAATGCTTTAAATTGATAGATTTGAGAAAAAATATGGACAATGCAGAAAAGAGCTAGGCAGGAATGAACAACCCTAACAAAGGAATTCAAATAGTGTCCTTTATATTCAGGTGCAATTTTCTAACAATAAATGTGTTGTTGTTTTTAACTTTTTAAAAAACAAAATCAGCCTCTGTTTGAGTCCCAACTCAAACAATGGATGAGAATCTGTCTTAACAGTAAGAATCTGTCCTAAATAATAGCCTTAGCTATATGTACACTAATGCTCTTTCTTTCCTATTTTCAAAGTGGACATTATTAGGCTTGAGTACAGCATATGTGAATAAGTTATTTTATGTTTTGTGTCCCAGCCTCATTCCAACTCTTCTTACACTCAGGACCATGCATTAAAAATAATTTTTATGTTTGTTTCTCTTTTTAGCAAAATAAAGAAACACACGGGCAAGCTTTTCAACAGTCAAGAAAGAGCATTGAGGCTTTTAGTACACACACACACACACACACACACACACACACACAAATGAGGAATTAATGTGAGATTGGCAAGCTCAAGTGATGTTGGCAACATAATAGCCAAAGAGATGAATCATAGATGAGATTACTGCTACAATGAAAATCTCACTCATATTTAGTAATGTTTGTCTTTAAATTTAATGGATTATATACTTAAACTTCTGTTTTAGATAATACTAAACTAAACATTGAATCATCAGAAACATGCACAGATGAGACAGACGGCTGGAAATAGAAAAGAGAGTTCATATAAACTTGCCTGTTTTAGAAAGAAACATTTAATATTTTAAAGTATTTTAAGGTCCGGAAAATGGTCAAAATATTTCTCCACACATCATCTTTGACTAATCACGGTGAACATCTAAATATTTTGTGAACAGACATGGTCTACATGGGGGTTGGGGAGGAACATGTTTCTCTTTGAGTTTACAATTGCCATCAACAAATAGTTTTGCATCTCCTCTGTGCATCGCAGTGCGGTAATAATGATCAGCTCGCTGACCGCCATCTAGATGTCCAATGCTAAATTAAGTTTCTCTGATTTATGTTCATTGCTTTATTTGTGCCCTGGCTCATCTGTTCTCACAAGCTGCTCTGTTACGCTCCTACCAGCAAATTAGGTGACAGTACCAACCTGGTGCTAATTTACTGAACTCTGTACTAGCAACAAAACACTTCTCAGTTTATATATAGCCCTGCCCATTTTTTCCCCTACCTCCCTTTGTCTCTAAGTGAACACTGCCAAGCCAATAATACATCCAGAGTAATTAAAAAACAAATAAAGCAACTCAACTTTATGCTTTTCCATCTGTTGGTCTATGTTAGTTTACATCCTTTCCATATCCTGGTGAAATCTATAAAATTTCCACTTAGTTACTAAATTAAGTTGGCTTAGGAGAAAAGAATCCTCTATTACCCAGAAAATATTTTTTAAAATCTAAATTTGAATAGGTCACTTACTAATTAAAGATTTATCAAGGGATGATAAAGATTAAATTTAAAATCTTCTTTTAGCATCTGAATCATCTCAGTCTATAGTCTCATTTTCCATTACTCCATTCTCTGTACCATATGATTATGCCATAAAAAACCTGAAGTCCCCTGGGTCTGCAACACACTGTCCCTTCCCAAGGCATTTGTGTGCTTTAGCCCTTCCCTTCAGCGTATGGCTCACCTTCTATTAAACTTTCAATACATAGCCTTTGTCACTCCTATTTAAGCGCTTACTCAGTTTATGAAAATGCCTCTACTTATGTTCCTCTACCATCCAGTGACTATAAATTCCTAAAATTTATCATATTTTCTTTGAATTATTTACTTTTCTATCCCCCTGACCAGATTATGCTTCATGAAAACGGGATCAAGGTCTTCGTACCTCAGTAGAAAGCTCCTGAAATACTTGAACCATGCTTCTTTACTTCTATTACCCCAAACTGAACACAAATTGCCTTTCATGTAGTAGGTGCTCAATAAAATTATTTAAATGCAAGCATAAATACAGGATGAGCAAATGTGCATCTGTAAGCCAAACTCTTATCTTTAGTTCCTTTCTTATAATCTTCCAAGTATATTACAAATGTTAATTTCTTTTCCTCATTGTTGTAATATATAAGTCCAAGCACATGGCACATTTTATTAGTGCAAATGTTCTTTTACTTAATATTAATATTCAATGAGGCTATAAACATCTAATACTCAGCAGTTTCCACTTAAAATAAATTCCTCTCCTGAGCTTGGACAATCCCAAACAGAGATAAATGAATTATCTAACATGTCTGCATCTTTGCGCCAAAAATTCTTATACTATTTTTATTAAAGACATGCTGTTCTACTCTACTTCCTGTGCAGGAGATTCTACTATATAAAATTTTTCTGTATCATAAATTTTCAGCTTTTGGTAATAACCCTATCAAAAGTCCTCATAGTAAGAGTTAAAGAAGTTGAAAATAAAACAGAATCCATTTACCATGGCATCAGTATTGTTCAAATGGATCAAAATAAACGGAGGCCAAAAAACTAATCCTAATATCTACGCTGAGATAATTTGAAAGAAGACCAATTATTTCACATCAGTCTGATAGTTTTCATATTTGTCTGTATTTCTGAAAAATAAATGTAAGACAAAAATAAATATCAAGATCAACAATATCAAGCAATTACTATGCTATCTTTTACAAATAACATTCATGGCTTAAATGCAATATGAAGTAGAAGTATTGTGACCAAGGTAGTTGAATAATTTAATTATATGTCTATTTGATACATAATGTCTTCAAATATGTATATCATCTATTATAACAATCTTGTCATTTAGAAATTACTTATTGTTTCTTATTGGCATACCACAATGGGTGTAACAACATACCTTTCTGTTTTTCACTCATTAAGCACATTTCATTGAAATTTATTTTTAAAGAAAAAAAAAGTCACTTAAAGCCATAAATGTATGTCATTTCAAAATAGGAAATTGAAGGACCCATGAAAAGAAAGATTTATATTTCTACCTTTAGAGATTTATCAGATTTTACCAAAGTTAATAAAATCCTTTAAAATTCCTTAAAAATAACCTTATAAACAAGAAGCACCACATGCTGAGTAGAGAAACAATTCTTGGTCTGTTCAATTATTGTGATAAATTAACAGTTCCTTTTAAAGTTTGAGGAAAAATAATTTTCTCATTTTAAAGCAAAGTTTAAAATCACATTAACTTCATCTTGAAGTTGAAGTAAATGGATATTTAATATTTAATATTGTTAAAATGTTTAAAACACATTTAAACATTTTTGGACAGAAGAAAATCAGAAACATACTTTTTGCAGCTTTCAATAAAAAATAATTATAATAGAGATTCATTGCAGTGTTTACTCTTACTAATATTTAGTGACTAAATCTAACACTCCAGGCTCTGCTCTCTGTTTCTTTAACTGCCTCGAGTTCCACACTGTTCTTGGTGCCTTGTTTTTATCTTCTTGTCTTCATGAAAAGTAATGCTTCAGGGAAATATCTCTACAGGCTCATAGTAAACAGCTACTACTTTCTCTTTGGCCTAGAACATTTTACTTTCATGAACTTTCTTTCAACAGGGTAGCAACAGCCAATCACTTGGTTCTGATTTTCTTTCTCATAAAGGCAAAGACAAGACTCACTGCTGGCGACTCAAAGTACACAGTCTCTTTAAAATGATTAACTAAGTACAGATGCATGACCCAAACTGGCCAAGGTCTGCTCTTAGGGACAGAGAGAGAGACTGAGGAAAAGAGAGGACGGAGGGAGAGCCAATAATCCTGTAGATGAAGATCTGAAACTATTAGAATCTATCCCTGCACCCTGTAGTCAAAGATCATCTAAGGATAAAGCGAAATTAGAAGAAAGTGGAGCCAATAGTAGGTGAGAAAGATACATAATGATGATGATATTATTTGAACACTTGCATCCAATCATGCCTAAAGCCAGCTTCACCCTGGGCTTTCTAGAAATTCACACCAGTAATCCCTTCTTCTGCTATGGTTGGGCCCAGGGAAGGTTGCCCCCAAATATCCCACAATGGCATATTAATTAATTTGAATTAAAGTTACTCGACAAGCAGCTGGTATAAGTAGGGCAAGTTGACCCTCCCTTGCCTTCTTGAATGCAGGAAATAAATCTCCCCTGTGAAAGGTGGCCTCCTTGCCGCAAGGGGACTAAGAGAGACATCCTTATAACGAGTTAATTTAAAATTACATATTTTACCTCCTAAGGGTATTTCTATTTCATCTTTTTATAAGCTAAGATCCCTTTTGAATTACATACTATTTACACAATGCTTAATGTTCTGTAGTGATATATATTTTTAAATTGTTAAACTCTTAATTTATTTTTTTAAAAACATAATAATGTAACAAAGTGCAGACCCACAGTTGCTTGGTTTATATAAATAATGGGAAAAAAAATGTATAAAGGATATTGGTGGTGGTGAAACGGTACCAGGTGCTAGGCATCAGTTCAGCAATCTTGGTACTTGAGTTCTGGCTAAGAAAGAATCCAGAGCAAAGTCTCTGAATAAGAGAATGTTTATTTAGAAAGTCACAGAGGTAGAAGTGAACCATAGAAGAAACGGACCCAGGAAACGAGTTACAGAGGCAAAAGAAGGATCCTTGGAGCTTGGGAGAAAAAGAGGGGCAAGTAAAATGCTCCTGGGGGGAGAGGGTGGGGAAAGGGACAGGGCATACTCCATAGGAGGAGCACACTGGGGCCTCCATCCTGAGGTCCATTCCATTCTCAATAGAATATTCATCGGCTTTCCAGGTGTGGCTCCTCAGATTGGTCGGCACCAGGGAAGGGGGTCCTTAGTCTATGCAGCTGGGCTGGAGCTGAAACCCAGGGGAGCCTAGATGTCATCTCCAGGGGTTAATACTTAAGGGAGTGGTCTTGCAAGGACTTGCAGTTTTGGTCATTGCTAGGCACTGGGGCTCTCCCCTCTGGCGAACCTCTGCATCTGACCTATCATTTCTACTCTCCTCATGCCTGTCTAACGTGAATAAGTTGAATGAAAAAACTATTCAACTAACCTTGCAAGGTTTTACTGAGTTGCATGCGACATAGTGACTAACAAAGTATTGATCCAAAATCATGGTATCAACACGTTTGCATGATTTTTACCACGCTTACCACACACTTTTGTACTTGTCTGTTCTAGTTCTATTTTCTGTGCTCAAGAAAAAAAAATGTCCTGTCTCTCATTAAAATTACTATGGGTAGAATTTCAGGGTTTCTGGTTTTTCCTATTTCTCCTTCCAATCACATTTTTAAAAAATTTCTTACTTTCATACTCTCTCTTTTTTGTCAAAATCACCCCCTCATAATTACTGTTTTACATCTCCTCAACCTTCCTCCTTCCTTTGATTTCCTCCAGCTTCCTTTTATAATGTGCTCTCTTCCTTGCCTCATCAAAGCTAGAACTGCCTTACTACTTTTCTAATAATGCCGTATGATTTGAAAAGTATTTGATGTGTTCGGCCAACGTGGCTGAGCAGTGAGCACTGACCTAGGATCCAGGAGGTCACAGTTCGATTCCCGGTCAGGGCACATGTCCGGGTTGTGGGCTCGATCCTCAGTCTGGGGGTGTGCAGGAGGCAGCCAGTCAATGACGACTCATCATTGATGTTTCTCTCTCTCTCTCCCTCTCCCCTCTCTCTGAACTCAATAAAGACATATTAAAAAAAAAGTATTTAATGTGTTTGAATATCGTACAAACCATACATCTGCAGCATACAACACAGTTCCCCAAATCCTCATGAGCACAGGTGTGAGTTTTTTAATTTGTTTGTTTTTTTAAACAAATTCTGTCATATTAAGAGAAAAAACAGTATCATCAATCATAGGAAGCAGGCCTACCACCCTTTGCAGCTGCATCACAAAAATATGTCTGTGCTCATCTTTTATTTGTACCTACCAGCAAGGAAAACATTTACCGCAGGCAATCCTGGAAAGCCTACTGCTCAGTTTTCCAAGCTGATTTGTTTTTTCAGCCTCTGCTTTAGGTCTACTTTTCCATTTCCACCTTACTTGGCCAGCGTTCTCCACATTACCTTTTACATTGAATGACTAAATGATTAAATTCTTCTGAAAATTATTTTTGTTACCTCAACTCTATATTACATGATGAAATTTTTTTATTTACTTCCAGAACAAACAACAACACCGCCCTTTCCCTTCCACAGGTAGGGCAATCTGGTTATTAGCGTCTGAGGCTGGGCATGAATACTGCAGAGTGGCTTATGAGAATGGAGACAAGAACAGGAACGCTCCTCCCCAAATGGTGCTTGGCCTTCTCTCTTCCTGGGTAACAATTCAAACGTTTAGCCATTTAATGTGGCCAACATCCAAATCCCATATATCAATGGATTTGAAAACAGCCTAAGTTACTTGGTTATCACACACACACACACATACACACACACTCACACAGTTGTGCCCACATCCACACCCTACGCTCTACCCTCTCCTGTTTCTGTCTTGGTAGGCTGACTCCCCCACTGGGCTTTCTTACTCTGGCTTCTGTTTAAGTTAGACAAATGCAGAGTCCTTTCAGGAGATCAAAGGGGGAAGGAGAGAGGTCAGAATCTCACAGCCTGTAGGTGCACAGCAGGCTGGCCGGTCTCACCTTTGCAGATGGACCTCTCTACACTGCTCTCCTTTACCTCTGAAATCATTATCTCCTCTGCATCCCCTGGCTTCTGAAAGCTAGAAACAGCTTCCCTGTTACCAAGCACAGGGTAGGGCACAGTTTTCCAACACTCTGCCCACTCCTGTGTTAATAATCTCTCTCTTAAATTATCCTCAAATCATCCTAAATTGAGTGTTTCTTGCTGGGGCCCTGACTGATTCGTTCCATCTAAAAATTATTTCTAAGATAAGTTATTGTAGATAATAGTCTTGTAAAGACTCTACATGTTTACCAAATGACCTTGTTTTGTGCTGGTTCTCAATACTCATAAAGTCACCTGACACAATCCTTACAGAATAAAAAAAGCAGACAGAATTTAACATGGATTTAGTCATGAGCATATGCCTTGATAATTGCAAGGGTTGACTGTCAAGTTCTTAAAAGATCCTTTAAGAAACTTATTAAGTGGTTACGTTGCAGGGTATGAATAGCAAATGGATACTTTAGGCTTACACTAAAATTTCAAGTGCCAGCATCAAATCAAAAACTGCTGTAATATTTCAAACAACTTAAATAAATGTGAAAATGTGCTCTGGGAAGATCACATTAAATTTCACGAGTGGCTTTGGTGATGGCAAGACTCTGAAGTCAAAGAGATATATGAGAACTTTGAATACAACTTCCATGAACTATGAGACCAGAAATAAAGTACAATTTCTTAATAAATGGATTTATAAAATGTACTAATTTAAGTATATGCAATATTAAATTGATAAACATTGTAAGATGACATCTAACCATGCCAAGAATATCTTTAAGAGTTTCACTTTTCAAAATCCTGAAGACAATGGGAAAATATTATCCATTGGAAAAACAAAGTGCAATTTACAATTGGTTCACTTCATGATCAGGCATACATAGTCCTTTCCTTACTCAACCATAATTTCTCAATGAGTTTTAGACTCATTGACTAGGGTTAGGGTCATGGCTAGGGTTAGAGGTTAGGAGTTAGGGTGAGGGTTAGGGGTTAGGGTTAGGAGTTAGGGGAAGGGGTTAGGGTCAGGGTTAGGGGTTAGGGTTAGGAGTTAGGGGAAGGGGTTAGGGTGAGGGTTAAGGGTTAGGCTTAGGGTGAGGGTGAGGGTTAGGGGTTAGGGTGAGGGTTAGGGTGAAGGTTAAGGGTTAGAGGTCACGTTAGGATTAGGAGTTAGGGTGAGGGTTAAAGGTTAGGGTTAGGAGTTAGGGTGAGGGTGAGGGTGAGGGTGAGGGTGAGGGTGAGGGTGAGGGTGAGGTGAGGGTCAGATGCCCTTCCATGACCACTGCCACTGCCTCCTCCTTGCTTCAGCTCCAGAGTTTCTCCCCAGCTAACTGACCCCACATGCTTTGCCGTAGCCACTTTTAACCTACATTCTTTTATTCCTGTTCATAAGACTCCCAATTACTTTTAAAAAGATCTATTACACTTATTTTAGTTAACATTGAACTCTTCTCTAAATTACAAATTCAACACTTATAACTAATTTTGTAATAAGTCTTCCTACAAATAAAATTATGAGTATTTATTTCTCATGAATCAAGTTCTTACTAAGCTTTTATAATATAAGATGTGGTAAAAAAGTCACATTTAAAGTTATATTTGTGCCTCTATGGGTAAGCACCCCGAGAGCACGGAGGAGCCTAGCTTAGTATGTTTAGTTGATAAAATAATACTCCAACCTTTTTCTCACAGTCAGAGCAACATCAGATGTCTGAAATTCTAATTATCTTGTGCCTTGGCATTTGACAAGTTTTCAACTTTAAAATAGGTTAATAAAACCCTAAAATAGGTTCAATAAAATATAAAACTGTCCAACTGAAAAAATCTAGTTCTTACAACTGGTAAGAATACAATAGAAATGCTTTTCTCATCTTATCTTTCATATGTATTACAAATATATTTAAAGATCATAAAAATTGAATATTAAGTATATTTTCCATCATGCCTGATACTGTAACTCAAAGTATTATTCAACAAATCACAGAATATTTCAATTATTGTAAGAAACCAAGAGGAAAGGTTAGTGTGTACAGTCCCGTGAGCAGGAACAATTCAGCTTCATTTCTGACTTTCCAAAGGAGGGTTAAAGACAGAAGGGTAAGTAGGGCATTTTAGAAAGGCTGGGGGATGACCTCAGAGAAGTAAGTGACAGAAAAGACACCATTCACACTTCAGAAAACGTTAACCTCATTCAAGACGAAAACACATCCCAAAAGATGTGGGGTTGGTACAAAAACTACTAGACATTTTCAGCAAAATGAAATCGTATGATCGAGGCTAAACTCAGTATTAAGTGGGAGAGGAATATAAAAAGTGTCTTAAAATAGCTCAACAAATTTCTCACAGTATAGCTTTAATAGTGCTTACAACTCGTATCTAACAGAGAATGACAACAGCAGTGCATGGAAAAGAATTACACAACCTGAAAGGAGCAGCTTTTGCACTTTACTCGCGGTTATTTTTAAATGGGAAAGGGAACATTACATACTACTAACAGAGAAGAGATTAACACCATAAACAAAGCAAACAAACAACAGCAACCACAGTAAAAACTGATACCAAATGTATCTCCACATCCTTCTAAAGACATAAAGGTGATTTAAGTAGAAGTAAATATTAGCACTTGAAACTGAAAACACACACACACACACACCAGGTAGAATCATGATGCATTTACTTTATTTCAATGCCAAGGGGATTCCTGACCATCAGCATATAAAACTATCCTGGGGTTAGGGACTGCGGCTTTGTACTGCATCTATCTTCTCCCCTGCACCTAGTCACACAATAAAAATACACAAAGCATGCCCGTTCTTTCACTTACGGCCTGGGTATCCCTGCCAGCATGTTTTCTATGTAATTTTCCACAAAACATTCTACGATACAGATATATCCTAAATTGTATCTGTTTTAGAGCAAGTGATATTTTCTCTTAGGATTGGCAGTTTATAACAAAACTGATCTGCACTTCATTAGAGCATTTAATAATGTGAAGATAAGTAGAAGATATTAGATTAAACCAGAAGCGTGGAGATACCAGGAAAAAAAATTATCACGCAAATTATTTTCATAACAATGGGTCCCATAACAATTTTCTTCTGGGGTTGTCATAAAGATAAAATGAGATAATGGGTGGAAGCTCTCAGAAAGTCATCTGCACTTAGTAAGTGCTCAATAAAGTAGCTATTATCATTTTCATTATTGTTATTATTAGTCTCAGATTTACAGCACGTCTTGGGCTGCCTTCATCTGTGTGTGCTGCTTGCTTGAATATTTTCATAATCCACTTATTCAGGAGACATTCAGTGAATGCCTACGGACTATTAGGCAGTGTACTAGGGGCTAGTAAAGTTTCTTACAGTTTATAAAGATAAAAAGACATATAAATTAAGACAATCAAGTGTGCAAGTGCTATGAGAGAGGAAGTCAGGGCCCCAGTGAG